>NC_135572.1:12080728-12385728 GCF_965152235.1 Eretmochelys imbricata | reverse complement strand
GGGCAGTCTTCTGGTTTGGGACTTAGGGGGATCCAGAGCCCTGCCTCCCCCTCCCGCCCCGCCCGATGGACTTTGCTGAACCTTCCCACTTTCTCTGCTAACAAGAACTGTTTATGCTGTATTCCAGATGACTAA
Organism: Eretmochelys imbricata; assembly: GCF_965152235.1. Classification (NCBI taxonomy): domain Eukaryota; kingdom Metazoa; phylum Chordata; order Testudines; family Cheloniidae; genus Eretmochelys; species Eretmochelys imbricata. The sequence continues at coordinate 12,385,593 of NC_135572.1, read as the reverse complement.
TAAACCCTTCTGTTTTACAGCGCTGGCTGAGAGTCACTGCTGACTGGGAAGCTGGGGGTGCATGGCCGCTTAAGGGGGCACGTAAGGCTTTCCCAGGTGTCCTATTCAGGTGGAGTCGCTGTGGGGAACTCATGGCGTGAAACGCATGCTGAACACTCTGAGGTCAGACCCAGGAGGCAATGAAGCCAAGCAGGCTCGCCCTTGTGAGTGTGTGCCCTGCGGGGTGCCACCCTACAGGAGGGTTCTGTCTGAACTTCATTCAGAGCGGTTCCAGAGCACTCTTCACCCGTGACACCTAATCACTGATCTTTTCTGCAGGTGCTACCTGCCGAGATAGACAAAGCTCGCTACTAGCCTTTCCCAGGTGAAAAGTTGCAGACAGTTTCAAATTCTCCGCATTTGCAATTATTCTGAAAGTAACCACGGTCTGGAAAACTCCTTGGCAAGGCTTGAAACATTCACTGAAGGCTAGCCAGAGGACTAAACCTGCTAGCATAAGAACAACCATATTGGGTCAGACCAAAGGTCCATCTAGCTCAGTATCCTGTCTTCCCATAATGCCCAATGTCGGGTGCCCCATAGGGAATGAACAGAACACGTAATCATCAAGTGATCCATCCCCTGTCGCCCATTCCCAGCTTCTGGCAAACAGAGGCTAGGGACACCACCCCTGCCCCTCCTGGCTAATAGCCATTGATGGACCTAACCTCCAGGAAATTATCTAGCTCTTTTTTGAACCCTATTATAGTCTTGGCCTTCATCCTCTGGCAAAGAGTTCTACAGGTTAACTGTGTGTTGTGTGAAGAAATACTTCCTTTTGTTTATTTTAAACCTGCTGCCTATTAATTTCATTTGGTGACCCTAGTTCTTATGTGATGAGAAGGAGTAAATAACACTTCCTTATTTACTTTCTTCACACCAGTCATGATTTTATAGACTTCACTCATATCCCCCCTTAGTCATCCCTTTTCCAAGCCTAAAAGTCCCAGTCTTATTAATATCTCCTCATACGGAAGCCATTCCATACCCCTAATTATTTTTGTTGTCCTTTTCTGAACCTTTTCCAATTCCAATATATCTTTTTTGAGATAGGGCAACCACATCTGCACACAGTATTCAAGATGTGGGCGCACCATGGATTTATATAGTGGCAGTATGATATTTTCTGTCATCTTATCTAACCCTTTCTTAATGATTCCCAACATTGTTAGCTTTTTTGATTGCTGCTACACATTGAGTGAATGTTTTCAGCTGATTTAGACCCCAGTGTTTTATATGTATAGTTGGGATTATGTTTTCCAATGTGCACTACTTCGCATTTATCAACAGTGAGTTTCATCTGCCATTTTCTTGCCCAGTCACCCAGTTTTGAGAGATCCCTTTGTAGCTCTTCCCAGTCTGCTTTGGATTTATCTTGAGTAGTTTTGTATCATCTGCAAATTTTGCCATGTCACTCTTTACCCCTTTTTCCAGATCATTTATGAATATGTTGAATAGGACTGGTCCCAGTACAGACCCCCGGGGGACACCACTATTTACCTCTCTCCATTCTGAAAACTGACCATTTATTCCTACCGTTTGTTTCCTATCTTTTAACCAGTTACCAATCCATGAGAGGAACTTCCCTCTTATCCCATAACAGCTTACTTTGCTTAAGAGCCTGTGGTGAGGAACATTGTCACAGGCTCTCTGAAAATGTAAGTACACTATATCCACTGGATCCCCCTTGTCCACATGCTTGTTGACCCTCTCAAAGAATTCTAGTAGATTGGTGAGGCATGATTTCCCTTTACAAAAACCATGTTGACTCTTCCCCGACAAATTACGTTCAGTATATGCCTAACGATTCTGTTCTTTACTATAGTTTCAACCAGTGTGCCCGGTACTGAACTCAGGCTTACTAGCCTCTAATTGCCAGGATCACCTCTGGAGCCCTTTTTAAAAATTGGCTTCTCATTAGCTATCCTCCAGTCATCTGGTACAGAAGCGGATTTAAATGATAGGTTACAAGCCACAGTTGGTAGTTCTGCAATTTCACATTTGAGTTGCTTCAGAACTCATGTGTGAATATCATCTGGTCCTAGTATTTTATTACCTGTTTAATTGATCAATTTGTTCCAAAGCGTCTTCTAATGACACCTCAATCTGGGACAGTTCCTCAGATCTGTCACCTAAAAAGAATGGCTCAGGTTTGGGAATCTCCCTCACATCCTCAGCTGTGAAGACCGAAGCAAAGAATTCATTTAGTTTCTCCGCAATGGCCTTATCATCCTTGAGTACTCCTTTAGCATCTCAATTGTTCAATGGCCCCACTGGTTGTTTAGCAGGCTTCCTGCTTCTGATGTACTTTAAAATTGTTTTGCTATTACTTTTTGAGTCTTTGGCTGTTCTTCAAATTCTTTTTTGGCCTTCCAAATTATATTTTTACACTTCACTTGCCAGAGTTTATGCTGCTTTCTATTTTCCTCACTAGGATTTAACTTCCACTTTTTAAAAGGATGCCTTGTTGCCTCTCACTGCTTCTTTTACTTTGTTGTTTAGCCATGGTGGCACTTTTTTGGTTCTCTTAGTATGTTTTTGAATTTGGGGTATATATTTAAGTTGAGCCTCTATTATGGTGTCTTGATTCTACGCTTTCTTTCACATATAGTGCCACTGCCCCACCAGCACAACCTGTTCTGTCCTTTCGATATATTTTGTATTCTGGTATTACTGTGTCCCATTGATAATCTTCATTCCACCAAGTTTCTGTGATGCCTATGTGACGTTGCACTCTACATGATTTTATGAAAATATGCTAATGAGTGTGAATGTAATGTAACTGGAACATGCTTCATGCAAAAGGTCTCTTGTAAGGTATCATTAAAAATCTTATAATCTACTGAGTGTGGTCATCCTATTTGTATGTACGTATCATTCTTGTGCCTGAAACTAGAAATATGAAATATAACTCTAAGGGCCTATTGTAGTTATGCAAAGTGTGGGCCATTAATGATGGTTTGAAATCTTGATGGCTCCCATCAACCAGGGCAATTGACTGTGGATGGTGCTATTTGCAGGCAGGCCTTCCTGTGAGTCAGGCTGGGAGGAATGAAGGCTTGGGATCTCACAGGACATGTGACCATGTCACCTGGTACTGAAATCCATCTTAAACCTGGTGCTTTTCCATTTAGAAGGAGGGGTGGGGACGCAGAGAGACAAAAAGATTCCTGCGTTGTGCCAAAGCTATATAAGGGGGTGGAACAGAACAAAGGGGGCGGCAGTCATGAGAAATCCCCTAGCTACCACCTAAGCTGGAACAAGGGCTGTACCAGGGGACAGGATTGTGCTCAGACTAGGAAGGCATCCAGTCTGTGATAGAAGCTTTTTGAAACATCTCTGAGGGTGAGATTTTATCTGTATTCAGTTTTCTTACTGTATTAGGCTTAGACTTGCATGTTTTATTTTATTTTGCTTGATAATTCACTTTGTTCTGTTTGTTATTACTTGGAACCACTTGAATCCACTTGTATTTAATAAAATCACTTTTTACTTATTAATTAACCCAGAGTATGTATTAATACCGGGGGGGGGGGGGGAGAGAGAGGGAGAGGGGAAAAAACAGCTGTACATATCTCTCTATCAGTGTTATAGAGGGTGAACAATTTATGAGTTTACCCTGTATAAGCTTTATGCAGGTAAAACGGATTTATTTGGGGTTAGGACCCCATTGAGAGCTGGGCATCTGAGTGTTGGAGACAGGAACACTTAAGCTGTTTTCAGTTAAGCCTAAAGCTTTTAGGGGACACGGTTCAGACTTGAGTCTATGTTTGCAGCAGGCAAGCGTGTCTGGCTCAAACAAGGCAAGGTTCTGAAGTCCCAGGGGGAAAACGGGCTCAGAGGTAGTCTCAACAGGTGGCAGTCCCCAAGGGGGTTTCTGTGATCCAACTTGTCACAGCCTATTATATTGATATCGTCATATACAAGGAACTCTAGTTCACCCATCTTATTATTTAGACTTCTAGCATTTGTATATAAGCACTTTAAAAAACTGTCACTTTTTAGCTGTCTGCCATTACATGATGTCATTGAATAGGATTCTTTTTCATTTGACTGTTTCTCATCAGCTCCGACCTGTATTTTATCATCTTCCATCCTCTACTCCTTACTAGGACACAGAGAATCTCTATTAATAGATCGTCCCCTAAGGGATGTCTCTGTCTGAACCATGTATATGCTCCTCCACACCTGTCGGCTTTCCCCCAGCTATTAATTTCAAAACTGCTGTATGACCTTATTAGTGTTTAGTGCCAGCAAACTGATTCCATTTTGGTTTAGGTAGAGCTCATGGTTCCTGTATAGGCTCCCCATTTCCCAAAAAGTTTCCCCAGTTCCTAATAAATCTAAACCCCTCCTCCCTATACCATTGTCTCATCCACGCATTCAGACCTGCAGGTTTGCTTGTCTAACTGGCCCTGCGCATGGAACTGGAAGCATTGCAGAGAATGCTCCCATGGAGGTCCTGGACTTCAATCTCTTACCTAGATGCCTAAATTTGGTTAGGGGTGTGATCTGTTTCCTGATCGTTATACCAGTATAAAGGTGCCTTACACCAATACAGTGTAATGCACTTCCTGAACTGCAGTAAGCTATACAGGTATAACTGCATTCACCCTAGCAAAGGTTTTGACACTAACTATACCGATAAAATCAAAGCAGCAACACTTTCTAGCCTAGACAACGCCTAATTTGACAAATTGATAACTACATCGCTCAAGTGAAAATCTTCTAAAACAAACAGGATACGAACAAGGCGGGCGCTTGGATTCACGAAGCACTGGAATCGATTATATTCTTGTTCTTATATTACACACACACACTGAATGTTATGCATTTCTGCTGATGACACACTGCTCTTGTCTGAGTACTCCAATGAATTCCAGCCCCTCCTTGTTTTTAAATCAGATTTGATTGAGATGGTCTTTGCCTAAGCAATAGAGGTACCAGTCTTCTGGATTCAAAGCTGACTCGGGTTGGCTACAATCAATTTAAGTGAACTGGGGCAAAAGGGGAAGAGAGGTAGCGCTATGCCAAAACTATTTACAACACCTATGAGCTACATATTCAGAGACAGGATACTGGGCCAGATGAACCACTGGTGTGATCCTGTGTGGCAGTTCCTATATTTCTAATTTAATTAAGAGTCTGATGGCGACATTCTTAGAGTAAAGAGACAATGAACAGAAAACTGAAAACAAAGGAAGGACAACTGAGGTAATTTACTAGAGCAGGGGTGGGCAATCTATGGCTCGCAAGCTCTGGCCAGGGCGCTGGGTCGGGAACTGCACCACGTGGCTCGGCCCTGCTCCAGCCGGGGCGCTGGGTCAGGGGCTGCACCACGCAGCTCCCGGAAGCTGCGGCATGGCCCCACTCCGGCTCCTCTGTGCTCCAATGGCCCCCTCCAGCACTTCAATGGGAGCTGCAGGGGCAGCGCCTGCGGATGGGGTAGCGTGCAGAGCTGCCTGGCCACGCCTCCGCGTTGGAGCTGGAGAAGGGACATGCCCCTGCTTCCGGGAGCCGTTTGAGGTAAGCACCGCTCGGAGCCTGCACCCCTGAGCCTCTCCCCACACCCCAACTCCTTGCCCCAGCCCTGATCTCCCTCCCGCTCTCCAAACCCTTCGATCCCAGCCCGGAGCACCCCCCAGCACCCCAAACCTCTCATCCTCAGCCCCACCCCAGAGCCCACACCTCCATTGGGAACCTGCACCCCTTCCCCACCCCTGCCCTGATCCCCCTCCCACCCTCCAAACCCCTCAGTCCCAGCCCAGAGCACCTTCCTACATCCCAAACTCCTCATCCCCAACCCCACCCCAGAGCCCGCACCCCCAACCAGAGCCCTCACTCCCCTCCCAATTTTGTGAACACTCATGGCCCGCCATACAATTTCTATTCCCTGATGTGACCCTCGAGCCAAAAAGTTTGCCTGCCCTGTGCTAGACACACCCAGACAGGAAGAAGAGAACACGTATACCCCTGGATCAAATTTTGAGGAAAGTGACAAGATAGTGTACCCAGAAGACCTAACTACCCAAAATATAATAATCCAGAGCAGATATTGAATGGGAGAGACCAGAAGAACTCTAATGCAGAAGAGAGACAGTAGTGTTGGTGAACAGCAAATATGATGCACTTGCAATGCAATATAGCAGCAAAAAAAGAGGCCAATGGAACATTGGGAATAGTCTCTTTCTTTGGCTCTGCTGGAAACTTGAAATAATGCATTCGGTTCGGGTCACTTTCTTACCAGAATGATATTGACAAATTGGAAGAAAATCACAGAAGAGCAATGAAAGTGATCAGGTGGCTAGACAGGCTGATTTTAATCTTCCCTCATAAGAGCTTGGGAACTAAAGGGAAAGGCCAGATAACATGAAGATGTAAATACCAAGAAGGGTGAGCAGGGTTTTTTTGTGTTTTTTAAAACAGTGTACAAGGAGTTGTATTTAGGAATAATGTGACTAAATTAAGAAAGGGAAAATTAAGATGGAACATCAGGGAAAAGTCCCTGAGAGATTTAATCAGCCTGAGGAACAGCTTCACAAGGGAAGTGGTAGAAGTCCAAATCATGTGGGACATCTAAAACTAGATTGGACAAAACGTGAACAAAGAAAGCAATTCTGCATTAGTAGGGAGATTGACAAAATAATCTAAGAGGTCTTTCCCATGTTTAACTTCTATGACAACCTCTATTCATTTTAGGAATGTTTCTCGAATACTGCACAGTATTTCTCATAAAGCAAATTCTCATTCTGTATTCCAATCCTTTTCCAATACAACCTAGCATCTGTTGTACCTTTTCTTGTTGTGCACTGAATGATGGTTTCATTCATTTTTCAACAACCTCCGAATTCTTTTCCTGATCAGCTTGTTGAACGATTGTTTCATTTAACACGCATTCCCCAGTTTGGTTCCCAATTATCTACATTGAACGGCATCTGTGACCTCCAATACCCAAATCCTTTGGAATCTGGTTGTGCTGTTCCTTGTTACAGGCCTCTATCTTGCAAAGTTCTGTGCATTCAGCTTCTATCAAAAAGTCAATGAGCAACAAAAACACTCAGCATGTTGCTGGGTCAGGCTGTATTGTTTTGCATCCCGTTTCTCTATTATCTGTATTCTTGAAAGTCTCACTTTTAGTATTGTCATCCAAATCATTTCTATAAACATTATGAATACTCAAGATCCTAAAAACTAACTCCTGAGGCACCCTACTTACAATTTACTAAATGAACTGGTTATGACACTGAGGAGGCGCTATACCTTTCACAGGATATCAAAGAAACCACTTTGCACAAGATAGTGCAACTGGCAACATACTCGCCGAGGACAGAGCCAGGTCTGAGCTCAGCTACGGTAAGACCAAATTACTTGGGGCCTCCAGAATGTACACTGAGGTGGCTTGTGGCAAAAATATTGAAAAAAACTCGGACTGCAGCCACTTGCATGGATACTGGGCCCACAAATACTTCTTGGGTCTTCCAAATTATTCCCTCAACTGTTGACTTTAATAGCTTTGGGTGGTGGTATCACTTAGTAATATGGTCAAAACAAGAACCCCTGCCCCAGGTTTCCTTGGTTAGTTTCTTGTAATCACATCTTTTTACCTTCATCTTCACTGCTGTCAGACTGAGGTCGCTTGATTCGCCTCCTCTTTTTCTTCAGATTTTCATCCTCTTTCCCCTCATTATCTGACATATCCACCCTCTTCGCTCTACTGGCACAAAGGAACAAATTGAACATGCTTCACCCCTCTGGTGTGCTTATAAAAAAAAAAAAGACACAGATTTAGGCAACTACAATCTTCATAATTACAATCTTCAGATCACAAGGAAAGCAAGTACCTTGCAGACATCTCCAAAATGCACAACTAAGTACGTAAGTGGATACACACGCGCACACATGTATGGAATTTTTTTTTTTTTTTTTTTTAGGACCTTCTCACCCAGTCCTAGCTCTTCATATGGCAAAAGTTTCTCTAGCACCCCTCCAGTGCAGCATGCAGAGAGGTTTGTCTAGAACCTCATCTCGCTTGACCAAGGTAGCCTGGCAGGAGTGCATTACTGACCTCGTCACCACAGCTCAGCCTTCTAAGAACTAGTGTCCTAACAGACCCACTCAGAAGTTATTTTGATAGACTCCTTGCCACTGACTATGAGGTAGTGTCTCAGATTTCTGGAGCCATTTTTTAAAGACTTTTTTAATGTAATCGCATTTTGCTACTGGAAAAGTAAAACAGCTTCTTTCTTCTTTTAGAGCTGGCACGACATGCCAGACTAAAAGCCCTGGAGGCTGAAGGCCTCTGCATATTCATAGAACAGGTAAACCCAAGTAGCCTTCCCTACACTGCACTGCCAACGTGCAGTTTCCAGGCCCTTGGCTTCTCAAATGAGACGATCTACAAGGAAGCCAATTAGCAGCAGCTGTGACAGTGAGCTGGGTGATGTGTATACCTATGCAGCAGGAAATGGAATGAGACCACCAATTAATTATACCCAGGCCACCAAACAGCCATGAGGCTGTGATGATTTTTGGTCTGTCAGCTTGGGTTGGATTAAAAACACAGGACTGCACTTAATTTTACTTGGAACATCACCCAAGGTAATTCAGTGTCTTAAAATGCAGCAGTACATCAGTTACTTCAACCATCAAGCAGAACTTCACATGCTGAAAGCTGTCTGTACACAAGCTTGGGAATATAAATCCACCCTGCAATACAGGTGCTCTTGCCAGCTCCCCATATTGCTCTCAAAGGTTACCAAGTTTGTTCAGTTTGGGCCACAACTTCATAAAGAGATTGTCTCGTAGAACACCTCCCCCGCCCACTGGTGATTACCTGGACTACCGCCCTACCATTTGCAATTGCATAATGTCCCTATTGTAGCTACAGCTATTGCTTACATGGAAAAGAAATAGCAGGAAAATTTTTTAATATATTTTTAGCTGTCTTTAATGCAATTTATGTTGCTGGAAACAAGGATTTGAGCCAGCACCATGTGACCAGGCAGCTCTCTGCAGACCATCAGCAAGCGGTCCTATAGATCAGAGTCTGAAAACCACTGCTGTACCTTCTTTTGTCCTTCTGCTGAATTTTCATGGGCTCCATTTTCTTCCCAGGTTTCTCCACTGCTGCACTGGGGGGTGATTTTGGTTCCACTACCGAAACTGAGGGCTTGGCTACTGTTTTTTCTTCCTTTGGCTGTTCACACTCAGAGTTGACTTTAAGCTTATCTGTGAATAATACAAACAAAGTAAGAGCGCACACTGGTTATTCGACATGGACTGGAAATGACAAAGGAATTAATAAACAGAGTCTGCACGCAAAAGGAAAGGTTGTAGTCTCAGTCAGCCACAGATGGAAGAAGTCACTACAGACCAAATCCAGAAGCATCAAGGGATCCTATATGACCTTACAACTGCAAGCCATACCAGAAAAAGGGAACCACTACACTTCCACATGAAAGGGCAGGCATGATCCCCTCTACTGCTCTAGATGAATCCCTCAACGCAACATAATTTCTATCTTCTGGGTTCAGCTCAGCCACTTCACTCCTACCCAAGTCCAAATATTAGTCAGGTACAAGAAGCAGAGAAACAGCAAAATCCAGGACTGATGAAGTGCAGATGGAGCTGTGTTTAGCCTCTATGGTCATGACACTGTAGCCCACGATTATCACTTGTATTACCACAGCACCGAGGAGCCATAGTTATAACTTAGGACCCAGCTGTGCTAGGCACTGTACAATCACAGACTAAAGAGATGGTCCCTGCCCCAAAGAGATTACAATCTAAGTACAAGACAAGAGACAACAGGTGGACACAGACAGACAGGGGAATACAAAGAACAAGTGAGACAATATTGGTCAGAATGATAGGCAGTGGTCTTATACACCAGCAGTCTAACCACAATGCCTTGATTTCACTCAGCAGCCTTAAATGTATACTGAATAGGAGAGATGACAAGCTAAAACCCACATCTTAGATACTTCACGGAGTAAGAGTAAATATTCAACAACTGAGTCAACAAAACCTCACGATCAATGGGATCAGAGACTGCTGACAGTCTAATAAAATTGCCATCAGGATCTTTCTGGCACCCACCTTTGGCTCATGCTGAATCAAGCCGTCAGTTGGATGAAGGTTCATCAAAAACATGCCAGCTGCTTCATCTAGCAAAATTTCAGTGATCCTAGCTAGGTAACGCATCTCACCTATGACACAAAATGACTATCCGCATGTTGAGCAGCAAAAGTCAGAGGACCCAATCATTGTTTGTCACTGCCAGAGACTTGAGATAAAGTTTCTGAGGCTAGGGAAGACAGATATTAGTTCCCAAGAGCCAAGTTTCTCTCAGCCCCCTTGTTCCTGGCAATGCTGCTCCATCCTTTCAGTCACCAGACAAAGGTCATTGAAGGGGTGTATTCGCAGGAGCTCAGTACCAGGGTAGTACATAGCACACCACACATGGCAACAAAGTAGAGGAAGAAAGTCATTTATTCCAAATTAGTTACTTTTCCATTTTATGTCAGCTTCTCCACTTTTTAGAACGTGTTCTTCTGATCTTGGGCTCTTTGTAGATATTAAGTATTTAATTGGATTCATGGTAATAACTGTTCATATAATTTTAAAGTTTATGATGACAATCTCCTCAACTTACACTGTCATACTTAACAAAACAAAGACTTACAATGGAACCTTAAGCGGATCTCTATCGCTACGATCAGACACTACTCTAATATCATTTATTAAATGCTCCGTGCCAGATCCTGCACTGTGCAAAATCCAGGAGATGTGTTTCATAGCAACACTACCAATATCACCCCCAGCTTTGTTCCAGAAACACCTCCTTGGCTCCTCCTACTTTCCTTGCTACCGGTGCACATTTGAAGAAAGTCTGACACGTTTGTTCCCCAAACCCTTTCCTTTCAGAATCTTCACAATTTCACTTAGAAAAATCTCCCTCATTCATCCATTCCAATTGTCCGCTCTTTATTATCCCACAAATGATCTAAATTCCAAGACCAGCTACCTCTTCCTCCTTTGCTTTTTTTCCTCAAATCACTACCGCTAACACACACTGCGTATAGCAGTTTTCAGGAACTATTTTCAAGGAGTCAGTTCTCCTGCCCAAATATGCTCATTTTAAATCAAAAATTTTATGCAATAAAAATTCCTCCTGTGTTAAAAATCTGTATGACAAGTGTCAGCGCAATTGATCTCCACCTAGTAAGTTTTTAGTATAGGAATATTCCACTTACAACTCTCCTATATAGCAAAGAATACACACTTGTTATCATCCATATTTTAACTGCTTCAATACTTTACTTAAACAATGATTTCCTAATGTTCCAAAGTAGTTCCTTACTACAATTAGCCCACCCATTACCACAATGATTTCCGGAGACAGATGCATATAATATCATGCTTACTCATGGCAGCTTTTCCAAAGAAGTTGCTCATTGCATTCCCTTTGGGTGAAGTTTTGCTGCTTACTGTAGTTGCCTGGAAGTAAAGGTAAGAGAAACTGTAAGAGAGTTTTTCATACACTATTTTAATTCTTGTGTTTACTAGAATTTTCACAAGACCTCCACCAAACCTGGCACATGCAGCCATCAAAATACATAGTACTGCAGTCTCTAAGATACATAAAACTCACTAAAACAACATACTAATTTTTTTCTTTTCAATAGCATGTTTATGGGAAAACAAAGACTGAATTTCTCCATTGCAGAGACTTAATGTTTCAGGGAACTGTTAAAGGAGCATGGAACTTTTCACTCTTAGGTCACCGGTTCAAGGTCAACCCAGATCGCAAAGTCATTCCCATCTGATGGCTGTTCAGCATCATTTACTAAATAAGTTGTTGGGGTTCAGACCAATTCCCAGTGAACAAATGTTCATATCGTAAAACACCACTACCACAATTTGCATGGATTGACAAAAGACCACCCAAAGACTGAACGGGCTGTGGAGATTAGGCTACCCCATTTCACTGACACACTGGCAGAACAGTGTAAAGGAGCTTGCACTTCCACTACTCATGCTATACTTGTTCTGTAAACATACCCAATCTGCAGGGTAAGAGTTTTAAAAGTGCCAATGGGCATTAGATGCCCGAGTCTCATTGACTTTCAATGCCCAACTCCCTTAGTCTCCAAGATCATCAAGCTAGCATATTTCACCATCCCTAAATTCCCTTTGAACCAATGTATGTTAAATTATGAAAACATAGACATTGTGAAGCTACGATAACCATTTTTTTAAAAAAAATATCCATTTATCTGTCATAGTGTTTTAAAAATCTATCAACATTACTCTAAATTAAGGTCTAATCTTCCTGCTATTCCTCTTTTTTTTATTTATTTTTTTAAACGTCTCAATACTATGAGTATCCTACCTTTCTCAGAAGAAACAGGGGATAAGAGTATTTTGGGCACGTGAAAAGCCAGCTGCAAATGCCTCTCTCAGAGTCCAAACTTTAATGACCCTAACATAAGTTATCATCTAGGGAGAGCTCATGGATACTCTTTAGGTTCACATTCCACTAACTGCTAGGCACTACAAAGGGCAGGAACTTCAGCTGGCATAAATTGGCATCGTTCTACTGGGCATAATAACTTAAAATTTGGGGGCCTTAGTCATCACTATTTAAGTATTGCCCTGACATCAAGACTTTTCAGAAAAGATAGGACAGAGGGCTGAGAGAATAAAAAAAACCTCAAAGTCTAACAGCAAGGTTTCGTCAAACTTTCCACATAGACTGAGTTTCTTCAGCCTTTCACCAGAGTGTACTATTGGTGCAGCCGAAGAGACTTCCCTTTTTCCGTCTGTGAATGAATGAACTAAAAATGGATACTAAATATTAAGATACTACATTGTGTTGCCAGATCGAAGTCAAATGAAAAACAGAGAACCAGCCTGCATCAACAACTGCGATTAAATGAAGTTATCTGTGTAAAACGGAAGTCAACTATAAATGATACAACTTTGGTCAAAATGTAGAAAACTTTAATGACACGGTTTAACTCAGGGGAAAATCTGTTAGAGAAAGGGGGTTGCATTCATATTGATTTCTTGTAGTTTAGTGAAAAGTGAGGAAGCAAGGCTAATATTTGCAATCAAACATGCTTATGCTATCAAGTTAGTGAAATACTTCTGTGTTGAAAGAGGCAGTAAATAAAAAAAAGACGGAAGTAGTATGTTATGAAGACATTTGATCGCAAAGTAGAATAATCAGAACTGTACGGATCAATGAAGCACAGACTCAGCTGAGCCATATTTACAAAGGTCCCACCACTGTTAAAATAAGAAGTGGAAGATTTATACAGCTGTACCAGCCTGCTAGGGAGCAACTGTTCTTTAAGTGACTTTGAATTGTATAATGGACTGTTAAAACAAGTTTAAAGAATGCCGAGGGACTTTGTATTAGCAATAGGAACTTAGAACTGGACATTTCAGCAGCTAGCAGAGCATTGATGGAGACAGTGCAACCTGAGCAAGCATAACAGCAAAGCTGGCCAAGGGAGGCACCACAGAGGGGCCCATGGAAAGTGAGGTAAGTTATGGAGGTAAGTTGCTGACCAGAACAAACCATCCAGTGTTTAATGTATGTCCCAAGGTGATTGTACCAACAGCTATGACCAACTTGTCTTACGCAGGCTGCTATGACAAGATGTTTTGCACAAAGAGTTATTGTGTACCAAATGACTGGAGGATAGCTAACGTGACGCCAATTTTTAAAAAGGGCTCCAGAGGTGATCCCAGAAATTACAGGCCAATAAGCCTGACTTCAGTATCAGACAAACTGGTTGAAACTACAGTAAAGAACAGAATTCTCAGACACATAGATGAACATAATGTTGGGGGAAGAGTCAACATGGTTTTTGTAAAGGGAAATCATGCCTCACCAATCCTCTAGAATTCTTTGCGGGGGTCAACAAGCACGTAGACAAGGAGGATCCAGTGGATATAGTGTACTTATATTTTCAAAAAGCTTTTGACAAGGTTCCTCACCAAAAGCTCTTAAGCAAAGTAAACTATCATGGGATAAGAACGAAGGTCCTCTCATGGATTAGTAACTGGTTAAAAGATAGGAAACAAAGGGTAGGAATAAATGGTCAGTTTTCAGAATGGAGAGATGTAAACAGTGGTGTCCCCCAGGGGTCTGTACTGGGACCAGTCCTGTTCAACATATTAAAAAATGATCTGGAAAAAGCGATAAACAGTGAGGTGGCAAATTTGCAGATGATACAAAACTACCCAAGTTAGCTAAGTCCCAAGCAGACTGAGAATAGCTGCAAAAAGATCTCACAAAACTGGGTGACTGGGCAACAAAATGGCAGATGAAATTCAATGTTGATAAATGCAAAGTAATGCACATTGGAAAACATAATCCCAACTATACATATAAAATGCTGGGTTCTAAATTTAGCTGTTACCACTCGAGAAAGATCTTGGGAGTAATCGCGGATAGTTCTCTGAAAACATCCACTCAGTGTGTAGCGGCAGTCAAAAAAGTGAACAGAACATTGGGAACCATTAAGAAAGGAATAGATAAGACAACAGAAAATATACTGTCCCTATATAAATCCAAAATATGCCCACATCTTGAATACTGAGTGCAGATGTGGTCACCCCATCTCAAAAAAGATATACTGGAATTGAAAAAGGGTCAGAAAAGGGCAACGAAAACGATCAGGGGAGTGGAATGGCTTCCGTATGAGGAGGGATTAATAAAATTGGGACTTTTCAGCTTGGAAAAGAGACGAATAAAGGGGAATATGACAGAGAGCTATAAAATCATGACTGGTGTGTAGAAAGTAAATAAGAAAGTGTTATTTACACCTTCTCATCACATGAGAACTAGGGGTCACCAAATGAAATTAATAGGCAGCAGGTTTAAAACAAACAAAAGGAAGTATTTCTTCCCACAAGGCACAGTCAACCTGTGGAACTCTTTGCCAGAGGATGTTGTGAAGGCCAAGACTATAACAGGGTTCAAAAAAGAACTAGATAAGTTTATGGAGGATAGGTCCATCAACGGCTGTTAGCCAGGATGGGCAGGGATGCTGTCCCTAGCCCCTGTTTGCCAGAAGCTGGGAATGAGCGACAGGGGATGGATCACTTGATGATTACCTGTTCTGTTCATTCCCTCTGGGGCACCTGGTATTGGCCACTATGGGAAGATCGGATATTAGGCTAGCTGGACCTTTGGTCTGACCCAGTATGGCCGTTCTTATGTTCTAAAACCCTGCAAAATTCCAGCCCCACTTGTGAAAACTCAAAGGTGATGTCTCACTTCCTGATCAGATGGTGAGAAAGAACAACTCTCATTTTTGATTGGACATTTTGAATCTTCGGCAGAAGTATGGTCACCATCTCATTGGTCCACACCAGCACCTCCAAAACCAGGAGTCAAGCAGGACCACACAGTAGAAATGGGATAAAACGACCTGTCTCCTGCATCACATCACTTTCTGAAAGCCAAAGACATCTGGAAGGTAGAAGACTGGGGTCCTGGGGGTGACATCAAATACTATCTTGTATAGGAACCTTTCCATGTCATTTTCTATTTTGCAGCAATTCAGGTTGCCTGTTAGAGCACTGGGAAGACTTGTCTGTTCTTTCCTCCACCTGCATTTGCAGTGTCAACAGTGAACAGTGAGCTGAAAGCTGACAGCTGAGGAAAAGTCTGATAAGTAATACAGTTCTTCTTAGTTGACTGATTACTGAAATTGGATACAAATTAGTAAGGAAGTATTCATGGTTGGGCATGAGCGTTAAAGAGTGTTGAGTGTCACAGTTACAGTGTGTGTCCTTGTTTTGTAAAAGGTTCCAATCAGCTTTGTTGTAAAGTATCTTTGAAACTAAACAAATTACAGTTGTTAACCAAGATTATAAAACGGTGTACACATCTACCACAGTTAAGTTTCATACTGCCTTTTGAGTTCTAAGTGTACACAGACATAAAATGAGATCAAGTATGTAAGCCTCTTAAAGTGCGCTCAGTGCATACAGTTTGTTATAAACGTAGGAGTTTATGCTGGGTAGTTAGGAGTATTAATCAGATCCTAGGGCTAATACAATTTGTGGGGATGTGAGTTAAAAGGATTGACTATGATAGAGTCATTGGGAAGGAGACCTTAATGAACTGGATGTAAGTAACTGACCAAACTGCCTCATACTTTAGCTTTGGATTGTACTTCCTCTGTTGTGTTAGCAACACTGGAGTTGATAAAAAACTGGCACAAGGGAGGCTCTATTTTGAGGAATTTTGGGCTTGTCTTCACATACAGTATTGCAGCTGCACCACTGTAACGCTTTAGTCAAGACACTACCTAAGGCAACAAGAGAGCTTCTCCTGTCGGCACAGTTAATCCATCTCCCCGAGAAGCGGTAGCTATGTCGACAAGAGAAGCTTTCCCGTCAACATAGCGCTGTCTACACTGGAGGTTAAATAGGTATAACTACGTCACTCAGAGATGTGGATTTTTCACACCCCTGAGAGACGTAGCTATACCAATATCAGTTTGTAGTGTAGACCTAGCCTTCGTAAAAAAAAAAAAATCTGAACAAAGTCACCTTCCCAAGATAGTGGTTTATTGTGTGTTAACACAACCACAATATTCTCAGGCGACAATGAGGCTAGAATTCAAAGCAATGGGAGGGGGTTGCCACTGAAAAAATTTTATTTAGATTGAAGAGTAAAAGAGAAGTCAGTAAGGCTATTATCCAAACAAATTGCCAAAGGATGTTGAGGTAACTTACAATTGTTGTCTCTTTGGACTCTGGTTTAGTTTCTTTATTTGTGTCTTGGGATTTGGAAGCTGATTTTGTAGCAAACATTCCCATGATCCCTTTGGGCTGAGGGGAGGGCTGTTTAGCAGTTGATGAGACATGACCATTGACTGTAGGCACATTGACAGCATGTGTGTCATTTGGTGTCTGGGAATCAGCCTGTGCAGACGTCTGAACTTGAGGAACTTCAGCTGACGTCCTGGGGACTGCAGCGGCACACTGAATGGCACTAAACCTGGGTGATGGAGTGAAAAATTTAATTAGCACTTTAACGTCTTATTTTCCACCTCACTTTCCTCTCTAGTAGTGTCTTACTTTCCTGGTTTTATATTATACTGTTATGGGGAAAAGGAGTAATTTAATTCAGGCATGGACTACAAAGAAAAGCTAGCAGAGAGTTAAGAGTGGGAGAGATCACACCGAAACGATCATTTGAACATGTCAGCAGGGGTTGAAGCATTAAAATACAAAACAAGCTGATCAAATTTCATTGAGGAAAAACACTTGTCATTACACAGTGGGAAAACGGGAGGGAAAGCAGCAATTTTATTCCTAAATTGGTTACATCTGTATTACCAGTGAATCACTTGCTAAAGCTTTCCATATAAATATAATAATATTTTGTAAATATATTTCATCTGACAGTCTACAACACAAATGATCTTATTTTCAGAATTTCTAATGCACCCCTCACAGTAGTAGCCAAGCTTCACAAACCACCCTGTGAAATAGCTAAGTATTATAGATTGAGCCATACTATCCAAGTGGCTCAGAGGACATCCAAAGCATTTAGAGACTCAGTACACAAAAGTTATTTCTATGCACATTTTGGATATAAGGAACACATCCTTATATGATCTGAAATTTGGTTGACAGGGGACACTGAGGGGCAGAAGGTAAATATTTGCTCAAGGTTACAAAACAATTCACTGACAGGTCCTGAATCCTTATCCCCTTTGTGAACCACCAGATCAACTCCCAGCCTGATTTTGTTTTGAAACACCAAAGCACTATGGGAGCTGATAAGAACTGCACTTTCTGATTTATCCAATTAACTCATCATGGAGTATTTTTATTTACATAAGAAATAAACAAACAAACAATCTCATACCATTCCACTACTGTGACTTAGCACTGTATAAGCACAGCTCATGATTAATTTCACATTAAGTAGAAACTAACATACACTAACAAACAACATAGTCACTAACCTAGTTTAAGGTTGCGAGAGGACATACCCAGTCCACCCAAAACCTTACAAGCATTGAAATAAGAAGGGAAAAGATGTGTGCATTCCTTTCCACCTTCATTTGCCTTCAAAACTAACAATAACACACTCCAACACCCCATAAAGCTTTCACTTTAGATGCCATCTCCAGACACCCATAAGTAATACATACCCCAACTTCACCAATTTCACAGCAAAATGCAAAACTTTAACAGTCAACTCTCATTCACTTACATCAATTATATCAATGGGTCAGCATATCTGACCATCACAAATTCCATATATTTGGGAAGTTAATCTGCCTTAACACTGCAGAGGTCACTGTTAAGGTTTTGCATCTGCACTACAACTTAATGAGGAGCAGTGCGATTACCCCAAATTAAAACCCATTATCCACTGACTTCAATGGCCTTTGGATCAGGCCCAAAGTCCACAGGACTGTTTTCATGTTGAAAACCAGCTGTAAGATTTTTTGCTTTTTGTGTGTGCGTTAAAACCCAATAGCTGACTACTACATTAATACAATTTTCAGAAAGAGGAAACACATCAGTCTAAATTTATTCTAATTAGGTCACAAATTAACAAGCTACAATGATAAAATGGAGAAGAATATCTTATTCCTCTGCTATGCCCAACCAGTTCAGCTCATAATAGCAAGCATTGCCTGCAGTGTAAGTCACCTCTGAATTACAGGCTACGTGTTTTAAATTCAGCTAGAAAATTCAGCACCAAGACACCGCATGAATTTAAAAACAAGTTTTAGAGAGAGTTATTTTAAAGTTCTATATGGCCTAAACCTTAGCAATTTTTAAGTCAGAAACATGGATTTACACCAAGATACAGATTTCACTGCAGAGGGTGCCCTAGGACAGTGCTTCTCAAGCTATCTGATGAGGGGGACCAGCAATTTTTTTTCCCCCAATGTGTGCACAGACCAGCAGCCGATGGCTCGCGGACCGGCACCGGTCCGCGGACCACCACTTTGAGTAGCACTGCCCTAGGATACATTAATATCGAAGTATGGCAACTATGGCCAAACTTTGTACATTTTAATTGGACCATAATTTTCTATCTACTCAGGAAAAACAACTCTGCCTGCGCCCCCCTGAGCTACAGAACATTGGCTGGGATAGTAAACATTCTCTTGTAAGTAGCTGCTTTGCAAATGCCTATCTATTTTAGGATATGTACTGCTGCCCATCACTTTGGTAGCGGAGTGCCTTCCACATGAAATAGATTGGCCATAGGAAAGTCCCTAGTGGATTTCATGACAGGATCAGCTATCACTATGGAAAATAAATTCACTCTAATTTGCCCAGGTGTACAAAGAAAAAAGTATACAACAGGTGTTTGTAAAACAGAGGTGCATAAATACAATGGAGATAGTAATTCCACAAGAGGCTCAAATGTGGAGTCATTATCTAATAGCTGTCTGGAGGCCTATTTAAAGTTACTTTGGTGGCCTCAATCCAGTCCCTTGCCGACCTGACAGAAATCACCTTCACAATTGGCATTACTTGGCCCCCTGCTATCAATCTCAGAAAGGAAAAAGGATTAACCAGCCATGGAGACAGAATTCCCCTCAATTCAGGGGTGATCCCTTTCCCAATCAGGTATGGGGAAGGCTTGCACTGCCTCTGCCCAGACTATCTGTTCTGTACAAAAGGACATCACTTTCCAGGGCACCTTTTTGGGAGGCAGCATGCTCCAGACAACAGAGCACAGGAATGGGAGTCAAGAGACCTGGCTTCTATCTGAGACTTTGCCCTTGACTTAATAGGCAACCTAATAGGCACGTCACTGCACGTTTCTGGACATCAGTTTCAATTTGCCTTTCTGACAGACAGAGTAACAACGCAGACTCGTTTTTGTAAAACACTGAGTTCTACTGATGAAGAGTGCTATATAAATGCAACTCATCAGCCCCACATTCAAACAATTTTAAAAGGAAAAGGGGGTCCAAGAAGAACGTTCATATGATAGCACTGCTTAACTCACTTGCTGCAGTTCTGCAGGTTTGTCTTGACGATATCATAGTCTGTATTGTAGAGGGGCCCGCTGTCCTTCAGCATGGCTTTCTGAATGCTGTAGACATGCACACTAGCAATCGTGGCTAGCTTAGACGTCATTGCTGAAAATCAACAGGAAAGCCCTTCATTAGCACAACCAGCCTCAATCGAAGATGACAGAAAAGCTGAAGAGCGGTGTGTTTGATACCCGGTTCTAACTTTGAGAAAGCTGTTAGGATATAGATATTCAGGCCTGTCTGCAAAGGCCTGTACTTTAAGAATTTAGGTGTATTCTTATCGCTTGGCTAGTTCTAGAGGTATAAAAGAAAGAAATCACTGTCTGCCGGTGTAAGGGCCTTCTCTTACTGTGACAGATTGAGGCCCTGTTCTTAGGCTAAGGCCTTTGGCTAAGCAGCAGAGGCAGCCATAAGCTAGGAAGCGACCGGTCACATCCTCACATTCCAAACTAGTCACATTGAAATAAGGTGCTATTGGGCTGTTAGGCACTATCAGGACAGGATTGTATCCTATCACCTCCAGAGAAAGGGAAGTGCCTAGAAAATGTACAAGGAAACTTAGTTTGATAGCATCCTGTCTGGCAAGAACTTACTTATCAATAGCTGAGATGTGAAATCCTCATTTCTTTGTTGTTCTATCACTATAGTCCCCATTTCCCTATTGTTTGTCTGTATAATCTCTGTCTGGTTCTGTGATTGTTCCTGTCTGCTGTATAATTAACTTTGCTGGGTGTAAACTAATTAAGGTGGTGGGATATAATTGGTTACATAATCATGTTACAATATGTTAGGATTGGTTAGTTAAATTTCAGGAAAATGATTGGTTAAGGTATAGCTAAGCAGAACTCAAGTTTTACTATATAATCTGTAGTCAATGAGGAAGTGACTGGGTGTGGGTGGGCATGGGCATGTGGGTGAGGGAGATGGGAACAGGGAATGGGGGTAAGAAAATTGGAATCATGTTTTGCTAAAGGGGGAAATGGGAACAGGGAATGGGAGTAAGGAAGTTGGAATCATGTTTGGCTAAGGGTAGTAATGGGAACAGGGACACAGGTGTAAGGCTCTGTGGTGTCAGAGCTGGGAAGGAGGATACTAAGGAAGGAAACTGGAATCATGCTTGCTGGAAGTTCACCCCAATAAACATTGAATTATTTGCACCTTTGGACTTCGGGTATTGTTGCTCTCTGTTCATGCGAGAAGGACCAGGGAAGTAAGTGGGTGAAGGAATAAGCCCCCTAACAAAAGCATTCTTGGATCTTAGTACCACCCATTTTTAACCTACCCACTGACTCAGAATTCAGGCTTCCACAAGCACATCAAACCTGTTCTCCACTCTACAGTGGCTTCTCACGGAATACTGAGTAAATTCCAGAGTCTCCATCCTAATCTTCCAGGTGCTCTGTGGCCTGGATCCAGGATATCTAAGAGATTGCCTAAAGCGCTGGGCTGAAGGCTGTGGTTGACAACTCTCCTCTTGCACAATGGAACTTTCTATCTTAAGGGTAAAGTTTATCTGTGCGGGAGACAGAGCTGTCATGGAGGCTATTCCCGGGCTGTGAAATGAACTCTCATTAGAATTATGGACCATCATAAACCTCAATACCTTCCACTCCACGTTCAACGCATATTTTTGATCTGCCTTCTTTAACATGGGTCTATTTTAGGAGCGTATGTGTGAGATTCTGTGGCCTGGGATGTGCAGGAGGTCAGATTGCATGATCACGATGGTCCCATCTGGCTTTGAAGTCTAATATAAACGCATAGCAACATGCACATAAAGACAACAACTACAGAAAAAACCCTATCAAAACAACACGCTCCACCATACACACAACTCTCTCCCTGGAGAGAGGATGAGAGAACAAAACAAGTGGCAATGTTAGTCACATTGTCTAATGTACTACTGGAAGGTGTTCAGATTACAAGAATGGAATAGTTATGAAAAATCCCATGTTAGACTTGTTAAGTTTTGGTTTTCAACAGTGAAATGACAAAAGCCTGACTAGTGAAGCTGGAATGTTAGTACTGAGGCATTTGCAGACTCAACTGAACAATGAAAATAGTGGTATATTATCTGATGCCAAAGTCATCAGATGGAAATTAATAATGGCCTGTAGTCCTAAGCATTTAGGATGAGATTCATCAGATCTCACAGACAGGGTTAGGTTCAGACAGTTGGATGAAAAACCGTCAGCAAATGACTATAGCTGCTTCAGAAAGCGATGTTAGCAGTTTAGTAAGTAGCACTTCCCATTCAGCACTGAATCAAACTTCCCTGCATGGGGTTATGGGACATTAAGACACTTGTGGCTAATGAAGATCCCCACTGCACTTCCCAGAAAGTAGGGCTGTTGGCCCCAGTGTTCTGATTCGGCCTAAGCTCCCCTTATAGTTTCACAGCCAGATTCAGTATTCTTCCCTTGCCATCCTAACATGTTGTGAGGTGTTGCTGTGCACAGTTCCAGTACTGCTACATTCCAGCCTAGTGGCAGCTGCCTCAGTGACAGGTGAAGTGATCCCTTGCTCCATAAAAGAAGTGCTACCTAAAAATCAGTTACTAAGCTACAAGTTTGAGAAGTTGTGCTGATATGGGCTCAGATTCTAAAGGTTCTGGGGAAAAGCGAATACACCTGAATCCAATAATTTGATTAAAATACCCGAAGACAGCGTGTACAGATGGGCAATGTTTTTGTTGACATTATTCCTTCAGAGAAAAAAAAAGCTATAAAAATCTTAATTCCCGAAATCACCTACCTTCCAGTTTATCCTCTCTCACTACTGCAACCTTGTGGCACTGTAAAGAAATGACAGGTTTCAGAGTAACAGCCGTGTTAGTCTGTATTCGCAAAAAGAAAAGGAGTACTTGTGGCAACTTAGAGACTAACCAATTTATTTGAGCATAAGCTTTCGTGAGCTACAGCTCACTTCATCGGATGCATAATGTGGGTGCATCCGATGAAGTGAGCTGTAGCTCATGAAAGCTCATGCTCAAATAAATTGGTTAGTCTCTAAGGTGCCACAAGTACTCCTTTTCTTTTTGTAAAGAAACGATAATTTATCACAATGAGGAACCAAGGTCTTGAAATTTAAAGAAAACAAAATACATGGTCAATGGATATTCAATGCAGCTTTATAGTAGCACAAAACTTGATCATGGCTCTGTCATAATAGTCTTTTGGGGCCTTGTAGGCCTACTTTCCTGGGGCAATATCCCCCAAATCACTACAACATTGGAGAAACACCCAATCCTCCATCTCTGGCGGCAGCAGATGAAGCAGTAACGGAACAGCTGCCCAAATGCATTAAAGAACAATTGTGCAGCACGGTACGTGTGCACAAGCTAAGGTAGCGGACATATGGCTGTGCCAGGAACAAATCTGATGCATTGACCCATGTTAGTTGTAAGCATTTAAGATGATGGACACATTACAGTTAACATGGTTAGCGCAGACAAGGTCTTATACAATGAGAAATTGAGCATTCAACCAACAGCCAGAGACACAGATCCAGGGAAACGTGTTCCACAATGTGCATGTAATTCCTGATTTGAGATCCACTGATGAAAAACTCTGTGTAAGAGCTAAGTATTATTATTGTGTACAGCTGGATTACCATGTAAAGATGATTGCAATCCATGCAAAGAATATCAGAATTCATGGGTCGGACAACATTAACCAATTGTGTGTTCATTCAATACCCACAAACAGGCAGTTGAAGTGGGAGGAAAGAGAAATCTGGGAACAGTCTAAGAGCCAAGGATAGAAAAGCAGCAGTCTGAGCCATCCCTTGAGGGTTGGAAAAGGTAGCGAGCAGTGTGATAACAGTAAAAGGAGCATGTAGTGAATAAAATAGGATACTATGAAGAGAGATCTATGAGGTATTCAATTTCCAACTCTCCACTCAAGTAATTCTTGCAGTGTTAAATCTACAGCCCTGCAGCAGCCCCTCCTGAGAGGAGTCAGTATTGCAAGATCATCAGGAACTCTCAAATTAAGAAACAATGTTTAATGTAAAATGCCATGACACAAGCTCATTAGTCTCCTCCACATTAAATAACCTTGTGTCAGATAAAGCCTCATCTATTCCAAAACCTATCATTTCTTCCAAGACCAGGCCTTCTCTTTAAATTCCTACAGCTCCTCTCTGGGCTTCTCTCAAAACTTGTTATTTGCCCCCCCATGCAGCACTTACAAAATGCTGCTCCTAAGTATTATCTTCCTTGCGTGTCACTCTAATTGCATGTTATAATATTTCACAGAATGGATAAAAATATTTTTTTAAATTATAAATGGATGTTCTATATTTAAATTAAATACATTTTAATTTTAAAAAATAAACTTGTTTAAAACTAAATTTGACATTATGACAGCCTACAATCTATGGTAAGATGTACATTTACTGTAATCTATTCAAATCACGTAAATGAATAAAAAAAATGCTGCATCAATGAGCCCTCCCCAAATTTATGAATTAACGTATTCTGTTTTATTCATTATATACAGACACGGGGAAAACCTATCTTTAACTTCCAAGGTCATCTTAAGCTTTATAACTATGTCAAAAGGTTATGTACAGCATTAGTAAATATCTGTAGTATTTAGTCTTTACAATAGAACAAATCCTGGTATTACATTTTTTTTCAAATGCAAGTAGTTTCAATTTTTGCTGCACAGAAAAGCTTTGGCCCGAATTACTTTGGGTTTCAGTTTAGCGAGCAGGCGCAGAACTAATATTTTCTTCATTTGGTCGAGCTCGTTCAAAGTTGAGGAACTGGTTAGAAGTTCAAAAAGCAGCAAAGCTTTTTTTCCCTCTTCTAATCTATGGATAAACCTGTGGGGTGAGGACGA
The DNA here is from genome assembly GCF_965152235.1 of Eretmochelys imbricata. Taxonomy (NCBI): domain Eukaryota; kingdom Metazoa; phylum Chordata; order Testudines; family Cheloniidae; genus Eretmochelys; species Eretmochelys imbricata. Next base: position 12,360,659 of record NC_135572.1, on the reverse strand, counting down.
GATCTACTAATTTTAAAAATATGAAGGACATGGGATCAGATTTTCAAATGTATTTAGGCATCTAAAGTGGGATTTTCAAAAGCAACTAAGCAATTTAGGCTCCTAACCCCCATTAGTTTCAATGGGAGATAGGCACTTAACCTACTTAGGTGCCTTGTGGGAGTCACTGTCTGCATCTTTAGGTGCTTACTTTTGCAAATCTGGCCCAGCGTGACCAGACAACTCTGCAATTCATTAACTGTAGTTAATAATTCCTTTGTTTAATAAATATTAGTTAGTTTTAAATGCAAAACATGTCTCGTTAAGCTTATTTTTTTTCCACCTTATGTATCCAGCACATTTAAGGTAATTTTATATAACCAGTTTAAAAAAAAAAGAAAAAGAAAACACTGGTTTTGTGCATTTTAATTGACAGTGTAATATCAACAGAATAAAACCTTGTTTTGTTATCAAAGTATTATCAAAACATGGTCAATATAATTCCTTCCTCAGTCTGTCGTTTTGTCTGTCAGATTGCAAGCTCATTGGACAGAGACTGCACCTTCTTTTATGGTCATATAAGATCTAGCACATTGTGGGCACCACCAGAAATAAACAACAGTAAAAGCAGTAATAGAGTTGTTGCACCAAAGATTACAGAACAAGGCAGGACACAGAGAAACAAGGCACACACAATTGAGGGAGTTGAGTACTCACAATGTGTCCATTCTGAATGAGATTTCCTGCCACTAAATAGGTGACATGCAGTTGAGCTCCTGAATTCTCCTTTCGCTTCCTTTCTACATAGTCATACAGCATCCTGCACAACAAAAGAAACCAATGTTAACCACCTGGAAGGAAAAGAACTCTTCACCCTATCATCTACCAATTCCCACTGATTTATGTGATATTCATAGGATTGATAACAGTAAAATGTTCTGAACTCACTAAATATGTTTATTTCTTCTGAAGAGCTCTGTGTAGCTCAAAAACTTGTCTCTCTCACCAACAGAAGTTGGTCCAATAAAAGACATTACCTCACCTGCACTGTCTCCCTAATATCCTGGGACTGACACAGCTACAACACTCCATAGTTCTATCTAGGCATTTATACCTTGCCTATCATTAGGATATTAAAGGCTCTGTTCACATAATACACATACTGAACTACCAGTTCCTGTTTTGTATGCCCTCACCTCACGTCACAAAACCGGGTTTAGACAAATTTGTGTGTGTGTGTGTCTGATTTTTATATTATATATACATACAGACATCAGTGAATTGCTCTATGTGTATTTGTATTTATTGGGATACTTATGGATACCAAAGTGATGGAATCCATATAAGATGGAATCGAAACATCTCCCATTTATGTTTTATCTAACTAGCTCCTCTTCACCTTAATCTTCCTGTCTCATCCCAAGGAGTACTTTTTTCATTCACCCTAGAACACAGTCCAGCCCCCAGAACATCTAAATACTCAAATGGGTTCCTCTGTCCATCCTCAAGACCGTATTCATCCAAGATTAGGAATGGGTCTCTGGGCCATTCCTTGGCCCTCCCCCTCCATGGTGGGAAGCAGGAACCTAGGACTCTCACTGGCCACTTGTAGCCTACCCTGAGAAGTCGCTGTACAGACCACTTCCCAACAAACTTCCTAGAGGAATCATATGGCTCCTGTAAGTAATGGACAATTATGTACTTCAAGGAATGTAAGTTACTTTCACATTTTCACACTCCTAGAAAATGAAGTACAAAGAGCTATGTTACTACAATGTTAAGGTTGCAAATTTACAGTGAAGTCTGGAAATGCCAAAAGGTTCTGATAGTAAAGTTAACTTGTCCATATTGCAAATATTTAGCTTTGGTTATATCTAGGCTGTTACGTGTAAGTATACAGTGAAGTGTGCATTTAACCCCCCGGATAGTGATTGCAAATATTTATTTGTAGAATGGGTCAGTTATAGTTGCTGTCAGTGACTTTTTGTATTTCCTGACTGTATTTTATATTTCCACCTTAATGCTGCATAATACAGGGGATCACAATCCTGAGATTAGATATGCAGAGGCGGCCTCTTACATCTGCACAGATCCAATTGCAGGACTGGGACATAGCTTGTAAAACGCTTTGAGACCTTTCAGCAAGAGAGGACCTATACACATTCCTACACTAATACAATTCTAAGATTATCATTTCCTACATAATATTCACACCTATTATATAAAGCTATAAAAAGGGCCTAATTAAGATCTCTTTCTAAAGCAATACTTGCTTAAGTGAGGCATGAATAAGGCATGTTAAATACAATCCTAAATAAGTATCTGAAAGAAAACACAGGACTTTACATCTTTCTGGAAAAGATTGGATTTAATTTTTTAATCAAAACCACCAACTAATTAGGCATTGCCACTGAATAAAAGGCTTGTGGTATACACAGATACTCACTGCTTAGCCTGGTTGACATGAACCCCCAGGGTGAAGCTCAGCCATTTGTATGTAACCTGTAACAAAAAAAATTGCACAGGTCAGTGGCTTTCAATCTGAATTCATGACGCACACAAAACCCCATTCAGTGACGCACTAAATCCCACCAGCCTTTGAGGAGACTAAGAAATGGAGAGAGGAAGCAATTTGCCTAAGTGTGTTGTACCATGCTGAGCACACTAGTAGTGCTTAAAAAATATTTAAGAAGCTACCTCTACCTAAATGGTGCATATTTGTGAATGTTGTTTTGAAACCTCTAAGAATGGCAGTGATATAGCCAATGACGTTCAGAAAGCAACACACGGACATTGCTGAGTTGACGTTTCCAAAGGAGAGAAGAAAATAAAACAAACCCCAATATATAACTGTGAAAAGTGGCTGCTGTTCACGCAACACTGCTATCAAGGACACTCCAAGGGTGTGATGGATTCACCATAACTGGCACATTAAATCAAGACTGGGACTTAAAAAAAAAAAACAAAACAAAACATAAGCTCTAGTTCAAACAGCAATTATGGGGGGGTAGGGACGGGGTATTCCAGGGCCTGGGTTATACAGGTCAGACTGGATGATCACAGTGGTCCCTTCTGGCCTTGGAATCTATGTCAAAGATTGCCATGGCTCTCTTTGGGTCTCACGCACAGGACAAACTCCAGTTATGTTACAGGTGCTGCGGCATAGCATGGCAACTTCATGGCTTCTGCTCACTGGCTTTACCACTGAACTGTTATGTGACCCCGGGTAAATCATCTGCTTGTGTCTGTTTTCCCTCCCTCCTGTCTATTCAGACTAATGTACTCAGGGCAGGGCCTGACATTGGGGGCTGATGTACATCTGTTTTTATACAGGTTTAATTTAAGTATCAGTTTAGATGCTTAAGTTTACTGAAATAAGCTGTAAATTATATAAGCACCTTCATAACAGTATAACTGCGTCCACACTATGGGGATGCACCAGTTTAACTACATCTATTTCTAAAACAATATAGTTAAATTGGTACAAAAACTGTGTGTAGACAAGTCCTTACTGTGTTTCTGTACAGTGCCAACCATAATAGGGCTTAAGTATTTTTGTAATACAAGGAAATTATAATAGCCATACTCATCAGCTGTAGGACTAGTTGGAGTACGAGTTAAGGTTGTATAACTGTTTCCATTCTAAATCTGATTTCAGTCACTTGTAACTTTCACCTTTTGGGTTGAAGTTTTTCCTCATTTGTCTCTGACCTATGGTGATTTTAGGAACATGATTTTAGCAAAAACAGTTCATCTACTGGGGAGGACAAGAAAAATTGGAAAAAATACTTTATAACAAAATTAATGTTACAACAGTTCTCTACAGTCAAAATAGTTGACTAGAAAACTGCATGACGGTAGCTCTCCCTAAGAAGTGCCCTCTTTTAATTATTCCAATAAAACTGGTATTGATTTGACCGAGTTGTGTGCCTTGAAAGTTAAGTGCTGCACAAGCGGCAGTATATTTTTATCTAAGATGACACCAAGGTTGTAGCTCCAAGGAATGCCCTGCCCTGTCCAAGGTTTCTGCATTATGTGGGGGGCATGCAAGCACTGCAGGAAATGCTGTTCAGCAGGTAAAATGTTCCCCATGTTCAAAAGGGACGCAGGGTCAGTCAGAGTCCTGCCCCACCTACATTCCCATACCACTAGGCTGCAGTTGTGCTGTTCCTTCCTAAATATGACAGAGATGGAGCTTGCCACAGAGCTGGTCTAACACAGGGGAGGTGGCGTGGGGGAGAGCCTGGGTGCTATGAGCTTGTCCTAACGGGGCTCTGCGAGCCCAGCGCTGCTGCTTCTAGGAGTCATGGAATCCCGCCCGCTGCACTGCAACCTCCTCCCCGCCCCCCTCCAGTGCCTCCCACCCCCTCCCCTCAACTCCCCTCCCCCACCCCCCCTGCCCATCCCCACCCCGTGTCACCCTTCCCCCGCCCCCACCCCCCGCCCGTGTCCCCATCCCCGTGTCCCCATCCCCCAACTCCCCTCCCGCACCATGCTCATCCCCTCAACGCCTCCCAGTTCCTCCTCCTACCCCAGCTTCCTGATCCCAGTCCCAGCCCCAGTCCCAGCCCCAGCCCCAACCCCGCCGCCTCGCTCCCGAGCGCCGCCCCGCGTCTCACGATGCGGTTCTGGTCGGTGACGAACTCGTCGATGTTCTCCAGGTAGAGCTCGTCCTCCATGGTGCCGGGGCGCCAGCCGCGCCGCTTCCCGCGCGGATCAGCGCCAGGCAAAGCAAGGCCCCGCCGCCTCCATAGCAACCTCCGGGGCGTGCTACGGCGGCCGCGCAGGGACAGAATTTCGCCGTGCTAGTGTCGTGAAGCTGACGTCACACGCGCTGGACCCGCCCCCTGTCTTCCGGCCCGCCCCGTCCCCGCCCGTTTTTTACGCCGGCTGCGCGGCCCTTTCCGCTCCGGTGTCTGTTAGTGCGCGGGGCCGGGAACCAGTGACCCCCCGCCCCGAGCCTCTCGCCCCGAGCTCCACGCCCCGAGCCCCGCAGTGACTGCAGGCCCGAGCCTCCCGCCCAGAGCCCCCCGCTGACCCCCGCCCCGAGCCCCCCGCTCTGACCCCCGCCCCGAGCCCCCCATGACTCCAGCTCTGAGCCCCCCACCTCGAGCCCCCTGCTGAACCCCGCCCCGAGCCTCCCGCCCCGAGCCCCCCCCGCTGACCCCCGCCCCGAGCCCCCAGTGACCCGAGCCCCCCGCTCTGACCCCCACCCCGAGCATCCCAGTGACCCCAGCTCTGAGCCCCCCCGCCCTGAGACCCAGTGACCCCCGCCTCTAGCCTCCCACCCCGAGCCCCCCGCTGACCCCAGCTCTGAGCCTCCCGCCCCAAGCCTCCCAGTGACCCCAGCTCTCAGCCCCACCCTGAGCCCCCCAATGACCCCAGCTCTGAGCCCCCTGCCCTGTGCCCCCGCTGACCCCCGCCCCAAGCCCCCGGTGACCCCAGCTCTGAGCCCCCCACCCTGAGCCTTCCACCCTGAGCCCCCCAATGACCCCAGCTCTGAGCTCCCGCTGCCCCCCCCCGAGCTCCCCAATGACCCTTGCCCTGAGCCTCTCAGTTTGAGCCCCCCAGTGACCCCTGCCCCGAGCCCCCAGTGACCACAACCCTGAGCCTCCTGGTCTGAGCCCCTGAGTGACGCCCATCCCAAGCCCCCCAGTGACCCCTGTCCTGAGCCCCCTGGTCCAAGTCCCCCAGTGACCCCCGCCCCAAACCCCCCAGTGACCCCAGCTCTGAGGCCCCCGCCCCAAGTCCCCCTGCTCAGAGCCCCCAGCACACCCACCCCCAACGATCCCAGTCCCTGCACCTTCCTAACCCCAATTATCCCAGCAGCCCCTTCCTGAGCCTTGCCCTCCTAAAGACTCCCAGCCATGGCATCTTGCAGGGCCCCAAGCCACCATAGCAATACCCCCAGTGATCCTAGCCCCAAACATCCCCCTGCCTACCTACAGTTATCCCAGCTCTGAGCACCCCCCGCTGCCTTCAGCCCCCCCAACCCAGCCTCTTGCAAGGCCTGTAAACCACCACGGCAGTATCCCTAGTGATTCCAGTCCCGAGCCCCCTAACCTCCCCCAAATCCACCCACCTAACCCTCATGATCCCAGCCCCTCTCCTCCCTGCCCAACCCCATTCCACCCACCAGGAGGCATGAGGTTTAATTGCCCTTCCCAACATTTTGTTATTGTTAGTTATGATAACTGGATATCTATATAAATGTCCAATTCCCTTTTAAATATTGTTAACCTTCCTGTGGCAATGGGTTCCACAACCTAATTAGATGTGTGAAAAAGTTTTTCCCTTTGGCAGTTTTGAATTTCCCACGTTTTAATGTCTTTGAATGTCACAGACAGGTACTATGAGACAGAACAGAAATTCCCCATCTCCCTTCTCTAAACCATTTATTATTGTATATATTTGTATCATGACCCTTTTATTCGTCTCCTTTCTAACATACCAATTCTAATGTTTCCAACTTCTCTTCGTAGGAGAGTGTTTCCAGGCCTTGGATCACTCTCACCGCCTTCCTCTGAACCCCCTCTAACTCTGCAGTGTCCTTTTTGAGAAGGGGTCACCAGTACGGCACACAGTATCCAAATGAAGCTGCACCATTGACTTAAATAAAGACATTAGAATATTCTCTGTATTATTCACAATATGCATCAGAACATTGTTTGCTTTGTTGACCGCACCCACACACGGAGCCAAGGTTCCCATTGAGCTGCCCACAGTGAGACCCAGATCTGTTTCATGATCTGATTCAGTTAATTTAGAACCCCGTAAAATATATCAGTAGTTTAATTTTTTTCTCTCTAATGTAGATTACACTGATTTAATTTGCCCTTGTGTTTCCTAGTCACCAAGCTTGTTTAGGTCTCTCTTAGGTTCCTTGCTGACCAATGTGGTCCTGACTGAGATAAATAACTGTGTTTCAGAGTAGCAGCTGTGTTAGACTGTATTCGCTGAAAGAAAAGGAGGACTTGTGGCACCTTAGAGACTAATAAATGCATCCGATGAAGTGAGCTGTAGCTCACGAAAGCTTATGCTCAAATAAATTAGTTAGTCTCTAAGGTGCCACAAGCCCTCCTTTTCTTTTTGCAAATAACTGAGTGTGTCATCTGCAAATTTTGCTACCTCACTGCTCACCTTACCCCCTTTCCAGATCATTCACAAATCTATTAAGCAACATGGGACTTAGTACAGAACCTTGAGATGCCTGCTGTTAACCTTATTCCTTAAGGAAAATTGACCATTTAATCCTACCCTTTACTTTCTCTCTCATTGCCAATTTGGATCCAAGCCAATACTTTCCTTTCATGCCATGACTACTTAGCTCTATGAGTAGCCCACTTGTGCAGGACTTTGTCAAAACTCCTATGGAAATCTAAATATATCAACCGGTTCCTTATTCCTTAGGTGAGTGACACAGTCAAAGAATTCTAAGACATAAGACACCGACAATTTTGTTTTGCAGAAACCTTGCTGGTTAGACCACATCATCTGATCTTCCAGGTTTTTGGTTATGCTGTTTATCATTTCAGCCAGTTTACCAGGAACAGATGTAAAGTTTACTGGTTTATAATTTTCCAGACCAGTCCTAGAGCATTTTTTAAATATAGATACATTTGCTGCCCTCCAATCCTCTGGAACGGTGGATGTTTTTAATGGGAGATTTTATACTTCTGTTAGCCATCAGTCACTTCATACTTAAGCTCCTTCAAAGTTGAGGCCTATGGACTTTTGGGGCGTTGTTTTTTTTACTAACCTTAGAGTGTTCAATTCTATTTCCAAAGAAACCTGGTTTCTTCCCTAAGAAGCATACCATCTACAGTAATTAACAACTACAATTCTTCCCTTGGAAGACAACAAAATATTAAAGTTTATAAAATGACTGATATACATGCAACATAGAAACTCTAGGAAGTTTAAATGCATTCAAAACAATGCTTTTGTCAATTTGGGTTTGTTGACATTATGCATGGCAAGTTATGGAGGTGCAAACGTACAAAACAGGCAAATTTGAAAACCACAAAAAAAAAAATATGACCAGGGAAACACAGAACACCAATTCTGTCTGAATAAAATAAAATAAAGAAAAAAAACAAAGAAAGATCAGAAACATTAGATAACAGGAAAAGGTTAGTAATAGAAGAGAGATCAGATAGGATTAAACAAGGTTAGGCTGGTGGCTACCAGTGACTGCTTTGAGCACTCAGTCTATTAATGTATACTCACATGCCCATCTGCACTGTTACTTGTCCTCCATCCCACCCCTGTTTGCCTAACACCCTGTTGTGGCTTGTCATAATCCTAGAACGTAAGTTCTCTGGATCCTACCCCTGTTCTTGTTGAAATCAAGGGCAAAACTCCTATTGACTACAATGGACTAAAATGGCCTATGAGCCCCAAATCTGAAACTGTCTTTATTTTACTCATTTTACAGAGCATTGGACCGTAGGGCCCTGATCCCTGATTGGAGACTTTAGCTGCTCCTGCAATCTCAATAAGATTAAGAAAGAAGAGGGGATAACATGTCTATAAAGCACCTAACATGCTTGAGGGTGCCATATGAATAGTTACAACATGATATTAATTCTGAAGTGTTTATTGTTGGTGTTTTCTGATTTTTGGTGTGCTTAATGTAGTGGGCTACTGTTCACAGCACCATCTATTTAGTCCTAGAACTAAACTGCTCTGGCCTCTTCTAACTCTCATCAGTAGCGACAGATGGTCCATTGTAATCCATAATTTTCATAAGCAGATGTAAAGTTGCAGAGTAGAAAGCAAAGATTTGGAAGTGAATATGCATTCAGAACATTCCTGTCATCACAATAGGATTGGGGGCATTTTACCGGTACTGTAATGAACTGGCTAGTGTGTATAGGTACTGAATGGAACAAGCTCTTCTTTGTTCTGTGTCACTGGCCTTAGCTGGAGGGAACAGAGGATGAGATGAAACCAACGATTTAGGCAAGAGCAAAGACTATCCTTGAAAGTGAAAACAAGGTATTTGAATGTAATGCGGGAGGAAATAGGAAGCTAGTGAAGAGATTCAAGAAGGATGATGGGTTGGCGTGGCAGGAAAGGATTTGTAGCAAAACTGTGGCCATCTAGGACTTCACGGTTGTTGGGATCCTGCACCTAGGAACTACACAGCAACAGCTGAGAGAGAACGCAGATCTTCCTGCTCCAGAAGCCCACATCTTTGCTACTTGAGCTAAAGCAGAAAGACCCATCACCCAGTTACACAGGTCTGATTCTGACACATCAGTTTCGTACATCAGTTCATTCAGCATAACATACATCATCATGTCTCCAGTACATCCAAAACAAGTACAGTTTTGAAAAGAACAATTTTTAAAACGATTAACCCTAAATTGGATATGAACTAGAGGAGTTATGTCTCCAGCCAACACTGCAATTAAGTGGTGAACTGCTCTTACCGCTATTCCTACCTATATGCCTCCAGCTTTCACCCTGACCACACCACACGATCCATCGTCTACAGCCGAGCTCTGCGATACAACCACATTTGCTCCAACCCCTCAGACAGAGACAAACACCTACAAGATCTCTATCAAGCATTTTTACAACTACAATACCCCCTGCGGAAGTGAAGAAACAGATTGATAGAGCCAGAAGAGTTCCCAGAAGTCACCTACTACAGGACAGGCCTAACAAAGAAAATAACAGAATGCCACTAGCCGTCACCTTCAGCCCCCAACTAAAACCCCTCCAATGCATTATTAAGGATCTACAACCTATCCTGAAGCATGACCCAACACTCTCACAAATCTTGGGAGACAGGCCAGTCCTTACCTACAGACAGCCCCCAACCTGAAGCAAATACTCACCAGCAACCACATACCACACAACAGAACCACTAACCCAGGAACCTATCCTTGCAACAAAGCCCGTTGCCAACTGTGCCCACATATCTATTCAGGGGACACAATCACAGGGCCTAATAACATCAGCCACACTATCAGAGGCTCGTTCACCTGCACATCCACCAATGTGATATATGCCATCATGTGCCAGCAATGCCCCTCTGCCATGTACATTGGTCAAACTGGACAGTCTCTATGTAAAAGAATAAATGGACACAAATCAGATGTCAAGAATTATAACATTCATAAACCAGTCAGAGAACACTTCAATCTCTCTGGTCACGCGATTACAGACATGAAAGTTGCGATATTACAACAAAAAAACTTCAAATCCAGACTCCAGAGAGAAACTGTTGAATTGGAATTCATTTGCAAATTGGATACAATTAACTTAGGCTTGAATAGAGACTGGGAGTGGCTAAGTCATTATGCAAGGTAACCTATTTCCCCTTGTTTTTTCCTACCCCCCCCAGACGTTCTTGTTTGGAGAGTGAGTTTGTGTGTGTGTGGGGGGGTGGAGGGTGAGAAAACCTGGATTTGTGCTGGAAATGGCCCAACTTGATTATCATACACATTGTAAGGAGAGTGATCACTTTAGATAAGCTATTACCAGCAGGAGAGTGGGGTGGGAGGAGGTATTTTTTCATGCTTTGTGTGTATATAAAAAGATCTTCTACACTTTCCACCGTATGCATCCGATGAAGTGAGCTGTAGCTCACGAAAACTTGTGCTCAAATAAATTGGTTAGTCTCTAAGGTGCCACAAGTACTCCTTTTCTTTTTGCTCTTACACGAACACTTCAGTGATATATGGTGCCAGTTTCCAGTTAAACAACCTTTATTTGTCCTGAACAATACAATGCAATTCAATTAATCTGAGAAGAGAAGAGATATTTTATTTCAGATATTTTTAACCTGCACCCACCAGAAACACTGCAGAGACATTCTCAAGCAAGGTTTTCACTGCTCTGTAACAAATACAATTGATTACACTGTCAAAAAATAACTCGCTCTCCCACAAACTGACAATGTTGGAGCCCAATTCTTTTGCAACTGGATACAAATAACAACTTGATTTCACTGGGAGTTACTTGTATGCAGTGGTAGGAGAAATGAGTTCCTGGACCCTGAACACTTCTGTTAGTCTACGGAACTAATCTGTTCTATTCAGGTTTTTATACAGTGCCTATCAGGGTGGTATCTGCTGCTATCCCGGCAGCATCCGTGTGAGTTTCCTCTTCAAATATGCCTCATCCCTGAGCTGGAGAAGACACTTCTAAGAGTCAGAAGGGAGTTCAGAAAGACCACTTCCAGGGGTGACTTCAGTCTTCATGTCTACTGAAACCTTGTATGCTGTGCACTTGTGGCCGTGCTGGTCCCAGGATATTAGGGAGATAAGGTGAGTGAGGTAACATTGTTTATTTGTTGGTGAGAGAGAGACAAGCTTTCAGAATTTGGTTCAATAAAATATATTACCTCACCCACCTTGTCTCACTAATTGTCCAAACCTTGGTCTTTTTGCTGATATTGCAGAGAAGGGAATAAGTTTGTGCCAGTTTGGGAGGCATTTGTGATCCAGATACCTTTCCAATAAGATCTGTACTGAGATCCACCAATGCATTTCACATCAGGTACTGGAGAGTCCTTATATGGTTATATTGACCCGGGGTTGGATTTGAACTGGTGAAAGATTGTATCCCATATAGTCTGCCAGTCATTGTGGGTCTATGGTATTGAACTCACATAATAACAATTTGTATGTGGTGCATCGTCAAAGGCAGAATAACATTTTCTTGCATTATGTCCTGAAATCAGATATTTGCTGATTTTTTAGTTAATCCCTTGCAGAAACCTTTCTCTATCTAATCTAGCTATCTGTGTTCTTACAGGGGCACCCATCACCACCGTATATGAGCCCTCAGCCCACCCTGACGAGATTTGTTAGAAATCTAAAGCACAACCGTGAACCTCATTTTTCAGAAACGAGCCTCTCTGTTGCAGGGTTCTGTAGCGATCACTGAAATATCAGTCAAGCATTGTAGTGGCTCGATCCCTAAACGAAAGAAACATGGCCTGTCACAGAACATCTGGGTTGGTTTTAGGAATATGTGAAACTTGCGGGCCATCCAAGTGTGCCAGACCCACCCAGTTGGCAGGACAGTCCCACAACGAACTTGGGGACTTTGAGTCTGTTTCATCTTTGAGCACATTGATCGGTACTCTATATCCTATGTGTCCATTTGGCAGAGAAAAGGGAGGACGGATAGATTGCGGGTAGGGAATGAGAAGAGAGAGCAGAGATGGATGTGCCCCCTGCAGGTTATAATCTGACTGAAGGTTCCCAGAATCATAAAGCCAAATCTGGTACTTATGCTGCTGCACTGGATAAATGTAATTACAGAAGGCAGAGAAACAGCCCCATCCTTCTCCCATTGAAGTCAATAGGGATTTTCCCATTGATTTCAATGGGAAGGATCAAGACCAAAATTATCCACACCCTATTCATTGTAATGAAACAGTGAAGGTTTTGTGCAGGTTCCAGTTCTTGCTGATAATTATTGTGCATTGACATTAGCATCTTGTGTTCTTCCCAATGCCAGCAAAGTCCCCGTGGGACTTCATCTCATGTACCATCGACTCCTCGGGCTAAGCCACTCTTATCCAAAAGCACTTGACACACAGCAGCTGATTAAAAAAAAAAAATCAATAAAAATTACAATTTGCAACCAAAAGAAAAGGAAATGATTTGCTACTAATTTCCTCCTTTTAAATCTTTTAAAAGATATAGTAAAATGAAAGGCTGATCATAGAATCATAGACATGTAGAGCTGGAAGGGACATGGAGAGCTCATCTAGTCCAGCGCCCTGTGCTGAGGCAGGGTCAAGTAAACCTAGGCCATCCCTGAGAAGTGTTTATCTAACTTGTTCCCAAAAAATCTCCATTGGCAGGGATTCCACAACTTCCCTGGGATGCCTGGTCCATAGTTAGCAAGGGTTTCCTAATATCTAACCTAAATCTCCCTTTTACAGATTAAGCCCATTACTTCTTGTCCTACCTTCAATGGATATGGAGAACAATTGATCCAAGTCCTCTTGATAACAGCCTTTAACATATTTGAAGTCCCCCCCCCCCAAGTCTTCTTTTCTGAACTCTAAATGTGCCCTTTTTAAAAAACTTTTCCTCACAGGTCAGGTTTTCTGAACTTTTGATTATTTTTGTTGCTTTCCTCCAGACTCTTTCCAATTTGTCCATGTCTTTCCTAAACTGGAAAGAACCGGACACAGTACTTATACTAAAGCCTCACCAGTGCTCAGTAGAGCGGGACAGTTACCTCCTTTGTCTTGCATATGGCACTCCTGTTAATACACTCCAGAAGGATATTAGCCTTTTTTTCAGTTGCATCACATTGCTGACTCATATTCAATTTGTGATCCACAATAACTGTGGGATCCACTATAACCCCCAGATCCTTTTCAGGACTACCACCTAGCCAGTTATTCTCTATTTTGTAGTTGTGTGTTTGCTTTTTCCTTCCTAAGTGAAGTACTTCACACTTATCTTTACTGAATTTCATCTGTTGATTTCAGACCAATTCTCCAGTTTGTCAAGGTCATTTTGGATTCTAATCCTGTCGTCCAAAGCGCTTGCAACTCCTCCCTTCTTGGCGTCTTCTGCATATTTTATAAACGTACTCTCCACTCCATTATACAAATCATTAATGAAAATATTGAATAATATTGGACCCAGGACTGAATCCTGTGGGACCCCACTAGATACGGCCTCCCAGTTTGACAGCAAACCATTGATAATTCCTTTTTGAATATGGTCTTTCAACCAGTTGGGCACCCACCATATAGTAATTCCATCCAAATGACATTTCCCTAGTGTGCGTATGAGAATGTCCTGGGGGATTGTGCCAACGGCCTGACTAAAATCAAGACACATGGTGAAAGCGAGTTACTGGTAGCACCAGTGAGACCTCTGGTATAGCTGTGTAGAGATGGGGAAAATAAGGCACCAGTAGTTTAAGTGAGTTACTCAAGGTCATACAGCAGATCAGTAGCAAAGTCAGGACTAGAGCCAAGGTCTCTTGATGCCTGGCCCTGAGTGCTAGTCTCCGGGCCACACTGGCTCCCACACAAATGGTATAGTCATCAGCAGGGCTTGTTACAAAATGGCACCCTAAGTGGGACTTCAACACCTGTGGATCTCAGATACTCAAACGTAAAAGCTGTACATAGTTATGGCGCTCAGGGATGTAAAAAATTCATAATTATGATGACCTAACCCCTCATGTAGACGCAGGTAGGTCAGTGGAAGAATGCTTCCACTGACCTAGCTACCGTCTCTCGGGTAGGTGGCGTTCCTGCAGTGACAGAAAAACCCATTCCAACCCTGTGGGAAGCGTCTACACCACTATGTGTCTATGTCACCACAGTTGTGCTGTCAGAGTGTAGACATAGCCTCCGGATAAGCTTTTCTCACAGAGGAGTATGTAATGCATTGGATTACTGTGTCTCATCACGTTTCCCATAAGTGGCTGACCCTAAAACTATCACAGCCCATAACATACGTTAGGGTTGCCGCCCCTCCGGGTTTTGGCTTCTGTGTCCAGGCGCCACTGAGGGTTCCCAGATGCCCGGTTTTTCCCCGGAAAGTCTGGTCGAAAAGGGGACCTGGCAGTGTCCGGTCAGATGTACTGACACCAAAAGTCTGGTTACTGTGGGTGGAGGGAGGTGCCTGGTCATTAACCCTAACCCACGCCAGTCCCTGCTCAGCCGGGGCCACCTCCTACCTGCAGGCAGGCTCCTTGTCAGGCTGCAGCAGCTCCCGTCCCAGCCCTGGAGCAGAGGGAGCCCCACTTGGGGGAAGAGGGAGGTGGAGTGATAGGGGGAGGGCAGCAGAGGAGCAAGCAATGGGGGGGCCTTAGGGGAATAGGTGGAGAAGGGGCGTGGCCTCTGAGAAGAGGTGGAGGGGGTGGGGCCTCCAGAGAAGATGTGGCGCAGAAGCAGAGCCTTGGGGGAAGAGGTGGAGCAGGGGGCGGAGCTTCAGGGGTCCAGTTACCAATAATGTTAAAATTGAGGTTAGTGGCAATCTGCTGCATTTGATCATAATCAGATATAGCCTCAGGACTCAGTGCATTGCCAGTTTTTGTGGGGACCCTGGCCTACCCTCAACATTTTAGGCTCTCCATTTCTGTGGAAGTCCGGAACAAGAAGGGTACAGAGGTGAGAGCTGTATCAATGGGGACGTACACAAACCCTTCAGCACAGTCCTTGGGGCCCAGAGAATTCTCCTGGGGAAAGCAGGCGGCCCGGCAGTAACCCTGGTAATTGGCACAGCCCCAGTTTCCAGTGCTGACACCCAGACCTGGAAAAATAAAAAACGGGCATTTAACCATTTCCTTGCAACTGACACAAAAATACAAACCATCCCCTCATAAATCTACTTGCTATTTTAGGGTCTGAGGTGGCAACCCTTATTCATAGGTTAGTCCCACTGGGCCTGGTGAGATCCTGTTGCAATGGGTTCATTAATTTCAGTGGGGCTTTTCGTGGGAGTAAATAGTGCAACATTGGGCCTGTGGGGGGGAATCTTTTATACACTGGTGTAAATCAGCATAGCTTCATTGACCTGCTTCTGCTCCACTGAAATTGAGGGGAGTTTGAGCATTGACTTCAATGGCAGGTCTGGTCCTCAAAGAGACAATACAGAATCTATTAGAGATGGGCCGAGGTGATCACATTGTGGGGTTGCGTGCAAAAAATACCACTCCACCATCCTATCACCATGGCTACATTCTATTCTTGCATAAAAATGTCCCATGCATGAGGCCAGAGTCTTATAGCGCAGAATCCATCACCTTGCAGGATGAAGCAAGAGCAGAAGTTAACATTGACGAGAGTGTGTGAGGGGGGAGGATTTGTCACATTTCTTCATCTGTCCCACTGTAAATTTAGCACGGGACTAAGAATTTGGCAGCTCTGGTCTCCAAAGCGCTCTATGGGGAATGCACACTTTTGGGTTATTTCCACTATATAAGGCAACTTCACAAATATCACTTAAGACCATAAACATACGAACAGCCATACAGGATCAGATGCTTCGGAGGGAATGGACAGAACAGGCAATAAGCAAGTGATCCATCCCATCATCCACTCATCCAGCTTCTGGCAATTGGAGGCTAGGGACACCCAGAGCATGGGGTCGCGTCCCTGACCATCTTGGCTAAAAGCCATTGATGGACCTATCCTCCAGGAACTGATCTAATTCTTTTTTTAATCCTGTACTATTTAAGTATGACAACATCCCTGTGAAGTCAGTGCTTTTGTCCCCACTTTTCATATAGGGAAATTGCGGCAAAGTGAGGTTAAATGACTTGCCAAAGCTCATAGAAGAAAGTCAATAGCAGAACCAGGAACAGAACCCAGGAGTCCTAGGCCTCTGTGCTAACTACTAGATTACACATCCCCACATAGTGATAGTACCGTCCCACAATCATTTGAAATGAGATGCCTATCTATACCTGATGTGATTGATGATGGAAAAAATCATGTTTCCTATACGGCTCTGTGATGGGGTGTTCATCCCACACAGTGCAGAGCAAGTTAAATTAGGTTAATTAACCTGATAGGCTGCACCTGGGGGAGAGCCAGGGTTTGAAAGGCTGATTGAAGACTGAGCCCAGCAGAGAAAGAATGGGTGGGGCTGGTATAAAGACAGGAAGTCAGCAGCACAAAGGGGCTGCAGGGGGGAAGTCTGCAGTCATTCCCTAGGAGCAGGGAGGTATGTTTGGGGCTATGGAGTTAAGTAGTCAGGGAGTTTGGGCTGGAAAACCCAGAAGATGTAGGAAGGCATCTGGGGAAAGAGCAACAGGGTCTGGGAGAAAGCAGGCCTAGGATCCCTGGACTGGAACGCAAAGTAGAGAGTGGGCCCGGGTTCCCTGCCAGCCACTGGGGAAGTGGAGAGTGGAGCAGGAGGCTGCCCGGGACTTTGTCTGATAGGATTTTGCTACCCTGGAAGGGGAGGACTATAGTGACCTGGCCAGAGGGCCAAGCCATGAAGAGAGAGCACCCTGAGTTGCAGAGAGAGGCAGCAGGGCGAACGAGTGGGTGACAGAAGGAGGTGTTGTTCCTGGATGGAGCTAATCCCCAGAGCAGCCAGGAGGAGGCGCCCTAGGAGCAAGCGTATCACAGGCTCCCACAATAATCCCCAATATTTTCTCTGAATGAGAACTCAAATTGTTAAAAATCTTTCTCAGAGGTAAGCCACATCCAGTGAGGAGAAAAAGCGATGAGCTCACATGGATACGTAAAACCAGTCTTAAGAGACCACTCAAGGGACTGACAACAATTGGTGGTATAACAGAGTTGTTTCCTGGCAAATTCAGAGTATACATTAGGGAATGGGGTGGGGGGGCGTTCTCTACAGTTGCCCAGGAGGGTGGTCTCTTGTGCAGGTTTTGCTGTGATACTTTAAGAATGGGAGAACACTTTACAAATGTTAGCTAACCACTTGACACAAAAGCCCTGAGAAACACATGAGTATTATCCCTATTTTATGGATGAGGAAACTGAGGCATGAAGATCTGGCTCCACAAAGGGACTTAGGGCTTGTCTACATGAACATATAGCTTGCAGCAAGCTGGGGCATGAGTCAATGCTGCATTAGCCTGCCATGGACTAAGGGCTTGTCTACACTTAAAATGCTGCAGCGCATCAGTGAGGATGCTACCTACGCCAACGGGAGAGGTTCTCTGATGGGTGTAGGTAATCCATCTCCCCAAGAGGTAGTACCTAGATTAACAGGAAAATTCTCCCATCAACCTAGTGCTTTCTACACAGGGGGTTAGGTTGTTTTTTCACACCCCTGAGCAACGTAGTTATAACTAACCTAATTTCCTAGGGTAGATCAGGCTGAACTGTCGACATGGACCTTGCTGAGGCAGGTTAACCATCCTGTTTCCAAGAGGACTAGATCAAAGCACATTAACAAACTGTTACTGTGCATCAGCAGAGTCCACATGGGCCGTTAGTTGGCAGCAGGCTAGTGCAAGGTAGACTCAGACCCCAGCTTCCTGCCAACTAAATGTTCATGTAGAAAAGGCCTTAGGCAGTGCAATGCTCAGCACCACAGCCCATAACTTTTAGGCCCCTAGAAAAATCACAGGAACACGCTGTGATCCACAAAGCCTGAGTTAGGCACCTAGGCTGCTATACAACTGGGGAGTGATAGGCACCTTACAGTGTAATCCACAAAAGCCAGCATGCTCAGTGGGGGATCACCTAAACCAGGCTATAGACGTCTAAACTGCCTGACTCCAGGGGATGGGTTCCCATTTGTGGCTCACAAGCAGAGACACACACTTTGCAATACGGGAATGGGAACCCATCTCCTGCAGCCAGGGGGCTTAGGCACCTACACTGCCTCTTGCAGGAGTGAGTTAGGCATCTACCTCGCTCCACAGAAAAGCAGCCAGAGGCAGAGGTGCTGCAGCTCAGCTTGTAACTTTTAGCCCCGGGATCAGCGCACTCATCTGGGATGTGGGACACCAAGGTTCAGTCCCCGCTCTGCTGCAAGGGGAAAAGGGATTTGAACAGGGGTTTCCCACCTCCCAGAGCATGCTATAACCACTGAGCTATGGCATATTCTAATGCTGGGCACTCTCAGTCTTGCCCATTGAAGCTGTGCCCCTCTGGATAACTATTGAAAGAGCAATTGAAGCATGCGGACTGTGTGTCCCAAGTGGGTGCCCTCACCACTGGACTACCGAGTCCTTCTCACTCTCGTGCCCAATGAGGATTTAAATGTTTATGCAGAGTGGAACAGCTTCCACGGGAGAGACTGAGGAAGCCCCAGCCTTTGCTCTAATCACTAGACAATTTTCTTCCAATCGTCACCTATAAAGTCATGATAACACGGTACTTACAGATGCTCAGAGCCACCAGCATCAGCAGAAGCAAAACCCGAGGACTCATCATGGTGACAGCCATGTCGTGGATACCTCCCTGAAGATTAGCAAAGTGGAGCCTTGTTATATACAGCAGCTGGAAAAGAGCACCCTGGGGAGGAGTCTATTTAGCTGGGTTCTATTAACATTCTGATTAATATTCCATTGTGAGATTTCCTAAGACATCTAGCAGTGTCTGGGCAGAATGAAGGAAGGGCATGGGAGGAGACACCCCAGTTTCAAAGCCCAGCTAATTAAATCTGCCCAGAGCTGATCTAATTATTGGTACTGAATAATCGCCTCTTCCTGGACCTTATCATGAGACATCTATTAGAGGCTGCTGAAGAGAACCAGTGTTCTGGGGGAAATATGTTCCACCTGACTAACAGGCAGGGATTTCAATTACCAAATGAAACTCACAGGATTGATGTACAAATAGAGACACCGGGCCTGATTCTCCTCCCACCTATGCCAGTGTAAATCAGGAGAAATTCCATGGAGGTAAATGGAGACCTTCCAGTATTGGTTTCATACTGGTTTAACACTGGTTTCGTGTAAGTGAAATAAGAATCAGGTCCTTAGCCTCCTTCCTCCCAAATGCACAGAATGAGCAACAAACAAGCTGGAGGCGTTACCATCAGTCACTTTTACTTACACCACAGAAATTGATATGCCTCCCGGTTTGCAACAGACCGAATCAGAACAGACGTCTGCTACATTTTGAACATGGCCTTAGGGCTTGTCTTCATGGGGAAACTGAACAGAATAACTATTGTGGAATGAGCTATTTTGCAATAACTCCCCACATAGAGCCACTATGCCAGTATAAAAATCACTCTATTCCAGATTAATCAGTGTGCTTCCAAAATAGCTAGGGCTGGAAGGGACCTCAAGAGGTCATCTAGTCCACCCCTCCACACTGAGGGAGGATTAAGTATATGTTAATTATAAATAAGTATAAGTAACATTTATATTACTTCAATAATTCTATTCAATGTCTTCATAAATGATTTGTATAATGGCATAGAGATACACTTATAAAGTCTGTGGATGATGCCACACTGGGAGGGGTTTCAAGTGCGTTAAAGGACAGTGTTAGAATTCCAAATGAACTTGACAAACTGGAGAAAAGGTCTGAAGGAAACAGGATGAAATTCAATATGGACAAATTCAAATCCACTTAGGAAGGAATAATATTTGCACAAATACAAATGGGAAATGACTGCCTAGGAAGGACTGCTGCACAAAAGGATCTGGGGGTTACATTCTGAGATGTATTAGCAGGAGTGTTGTAAGCAAGACATGAGAAGTAATTCTTCTACTCTACACAGCACTGATAAGGCCTCAGCTGGAGGAGTAGTGTCCAGTTCTGGGCACCACATGTCAGGAAAGATGGGGACAAATTGGAGAAAGTCCAGAGAAGAGCAACAAAAATGATTAAAGGTCTAAAAAACATGACCCATGACGGAAGATTGAAAAAATTGGGTTTTAGTCTGGAGACGAGAAGACTGGGGGGATGGGACATGATAACAGTTTTCAAGTACGTAAAAGGTTGTTATAAAGCGGGTGAAAAATTGTTCTCATTAACCTCTGAGGACAGGACAAGAAGCAATGGGCTGAAATTGCAGCAAGGGAGATTTAGCTTGGACATTACGAAAAAATTCCTAATGGTCAGAGTGGTTAAGCTCTGGAATAAATTGCCTAGGGAGCTTGTGGAATCTCCATCATTGGAGATTTTGAACAGCGGGTTAGACAAACACCTGTTAGGGAGGGTCCAGATAATATTTAGTCCTGCCTCAGCACAGGCGACTGAATTAGATGACCTATCGAGGTCCCTTCCACTCCTACATTTTTATGATTCTACTTGCAATTATAATATAATTATAACTGCATTATTATAATTAATGAATAGCTTATAAAAAGGTAAAAATGGCTCGTTCCACAATTGTTATTCTGGTTAATTTCCCTGGGGAGACAAGCTTTTAAACAAGAGCTGGAAGAGGCAAAGTACCAAACGGGAGCAGTGCCTTACTCCACAAGGAGTCCTGTTGGAATCAGTGGGACCACACACCAGGAGCAAGGCTAGTAGAAGGTGGAATCAACAATAAGTCAAAGATCCTGAACTCCATTCTAAAATCTAGCTCCAACAAGAAAAATAAAGAAAAGAAGTTTGAACAACTTTGAATTAATGAAAAGCTCATAAAAATAACTATTGATAAAGGGAAGGAAATCCTTGGGAAAGCAGAATCAGGGCAGCTATAGCTATGCTATCCCAGGAGCATTGCAGGGAAGGAGTCATGCCTTGGAGAAGCACAATTCCCTCCCTGTTTCCTCCTTGTTCTGGCGGGATAGCAGTTTGCCGCTGGCCTATACTGTATCAGCAGCAAATTCCAACTTCTTCCCCATCAACTCCATTGTGTGTGCAGGGGGACAGAAGCAAGGCTCCAGCTACTCCTTGCTCTGGCTGGGGAAGGGAATAGTGGGCAAACGATATGTACTCTCTCTGGCGCACCTAGACCCTAGGTCTGGGTAGCCCAAGCAGGGGCTCTTTCGCTTACACCCTTGTGTGGACAGGCATCACAAGCCGCCAGAATTTAGCTCCTACTGAGATCCAACCTGGGAAACAGCAGATTCATAGCTCTGTGGGGGAAAGAACCCAATCACACAGGGCCAATGGCAACAAGAACCAGTAACGCTCCAGAAGACATGGCATTCCGTTCTGGGCATCTCCCCACCAAAATATCAGGCTCTAATGTAATACCTCTCGCGGTCAGCAGGTGGCAGTATATAATACTGTGCTGCCTGCCTGCCAGTTATACCTGTGGTTGCTAAAAGGCTGCGGCCACTTATTGTAATAGCAGGGGAGATCATTGTTGTCCTGCTTCACTTCAAACTCGCAGGCTGTTAAATGACCACTTTGTTGCTCCGCAGAAGTGGCTGCATTTCAGTAGTAGGCCGGTTGCCTCTCCTCTGAGATCTTCCAGGAAGAAAGGTGTTATATAAACATCATCTTTAGCTAGTCCTGTGTAGGGCTGGGATTTCAAAGGGGCCTGAGGTGAGACGAATGAAGGAATTTTCTGTAATGACAGGTTTCAGAGTACCAGCCATGTTAGTCTGTATTTGCAAAAAGAAAAGGAGGACTTGTGGCACCTTAGAGACTAACCAATTTATTTGAGCATGAGCTTTCGTGAGCTACAGCTCACTTCATCGGATGCATCGGATGCTGTAGCTCACGAAAGCTTATGCTCAAATAAATTGGTTAGTCTCTAAGGTGCCACAAGTACTCCTTTTCTCCTTACAATGTGTATGCTAATCAAGTTGGGCCATTTACAGCACAAATCCAGGTTTTCTCACCCCTCACCCCCCACTCTCAAACCCACTCTCCTGCTGGTGATAGCTTATCTAAAGTGACCACTCTCCTTACAATGTGTATGATAACCAAGGTGGGCCATTTCCAGCACAAATCCAGAGTTTAACAAGAACGTCTGGGGGAGGGGTTGGGGTTAGGAAAAAACAAGGGGAAACAGGTTACCTTGCATAACGACTTAGCCACTCCCAGTCTCTATTCAAGCCTAAGTTAATTATATCCAATTTGCAAATGAATTCCAATTCAACAGTTTCTCGCTGGAGTCTGGATTTGAAGTTTTTTTGTTGAAGAATTGCAACTTTCATGTCTGTAATCGCATGACCAGAGAGATTGAAGTGTTCTCCGACTGATTTATGAATGTTATAATTCTTGACATCTGATTTGTGTCCATTTATTCTTTTAAGTAGAGACTGTCCAGTTTGACCAATGTACATGGCAGAGGGGCATTGCTGGCACATGATGGCATATATCACATTGGTGGGTGTGCAGGTGAACGAGCCTCTGATAGTGTGGCTGATGTTATTAGGCCCTGTGATGGTGTCCCCTGAATAGATATGTGGGCACAGTTGGCAACGGGCTTTGTTGCAAGGATAGGTTCCTGGGTTAGTGGTTCTGTTGTGTGGTATGTGGTTGCTGGTGAGTATTTGCTTCAGGTTGGGGGGCTGTCTGTAGGCAAGGACTGGCCTGTCTCCCAGGATTTGTGAGAGTGTTGGGTCATCCTTCAGGATAGGCTGTAGATCCTTAATAATGCATTGGAGGGGTTTTAGTTGGGGGATGAAGGTGACGGCTAGCCACATTATCAGAGGCTCGTTCACCTGCATATCCACCAATGTGGATCCCCCCTCAGACGTTCTTGTTAAACCCTGGATTTGTGCTGGAAATGGCCCACCTTGATTATCATACACATTGTAAGGAGAGTGGTCACTTTAGATAAGCTATTACCTGCAGGAGAGTGGGTTTGTGTGTGTGTGTGTGGGGGGGGTGTTGAGAAAACCTGGATTTGTGCTGGAAATGGCCCAACTTGATTATCATACACATTGTAAGGAGAGTGATCACTTTTGATAAGCTATTGCCAGCAGGAGAGTGGGGTGGGGGGAGGTATTTTTTCATGCTTTGTGTGTATAAAAGATCTTCTACACTTTCCACTGTATGCATCCGATGAAGTGAGCTGTAGCTCACGAAAGCTTATGCTCAAATAAATTGGTTAGTCTCTAAGGTGCCACAAGTCCTCATTTTCTTTTTCTGTAATGGTTTTACGAGCTATCTGCATGACTCTGCACCTATCACTGTGTCCTGGTTAGCAGGGGCTGTTTAACCATGGTGGAGAGATTCAGGCTCAGGCTGGAGCCCGGGCTCTAGGACCCGGGGAGGTGGGGGCGTCCCAAAGTTCAGGCTGCAGCCCAAGCCCAAACTGTCTACGCTGCAGTTAAACGGCCCCTTCGCCCAAGCCCCACAAGCCTGAGTCAGCTGGCATGTGCCAGCCGCGGGTGTCTAATTGTAATGCAGACATACTGGAGGAGTATCTGGGCTGGAATGGAAGCAGCCCATTGCAATGGAAGACACTACAGCAGTGGTGCTCAAACTTTTCCTCCTGTGACCCCCCCTTACCAATAACGCAATGTGTCTACACACACACCCCACTGGAAGCGGAGTTGTGGCCTGGCCACGGACTGGGAGTGGAGCCATGGCCGGGAACCAAGAACAGGGGCCGGGAGCCGAGAGGGGGACCTGGCTGCCGAGAGTGGGTGCTGGAGACTGGGAGCAGCGGCCGGGAGTGTGGCCGGAGCGGAACTGGGGTCAGAGTGGAGCTAGGTGGCGCTCCCTCCCCACCCGAGCACGACTACGCTCCTCCAGACCTTCCTCTGCACCCCCGTAGGGGGGCATGCCCCACAGTTTGGGGACCACTGCTCTACAGAGACACTGGGAACCCCAAGGACGAAGATTAACACCTAGCTGCAGAGGCAGCTGAAGATATGGGCGCAGCCTGGCTGTGGGAGGAGAACAGACAAGAGGTGTCAGGTGGCTGTGTTCAGACCTCAGAGACAC
This sequence comes from Eretmochelys imbricata, assembly GCF_965152235.1. Classification (NCBI taxonomy): domain Eukaryota; kingdom Metazoa; phylum Chordata; order Testudines; family Cheloniidae; genus Eretmochelys; species Eretmochelys imbricata. The sequence goes on along the minus strand of NC_135572.1, from coordinate 12,336,433 downwards.
AGGGCTTTCCCTGGGACTGGCAGACAAAAAGGATAGAAGACTTTTCACAAAACAATCACTCCATAGCTGACCCTCTCAGTCCTCATCCTCAAAGAAAACCTGCACAACACCAAGGCAAGCCTGGGAGTTTAAATTCATAACTCTGCTAGACACTTAAAATCATGGTCTTAATAAGGACACTGGATTTATGGCTTATTACAACAATTTGTAACCCACTAACCCCCCTTTTTTGTCCTATGACTGCAGGGGTGTTAACGGGCCACTTCTCCTGGAATGGTCCCTTAGAATACAAGGTAGCTACTTATGCTAAACAATCTGTGACACTCTGAGGACCTTTCCCAGATCTGAAGAAGAGCTCTGTGGAGCTCGAGAGCTTATCTCTCTCATGAATGGAAGTTGGTCAATAAAAGATATTACCTCCCCCACCTTGTCTGTCTAAATGGGGCAGAGACAGCCATGGCTCTGGCCAGTCTGAACCTGTATTAACCTTTACTTTCTGTGCTAACTGAAGGCCTTGCAGATTCTGCAGGCCAGGTGACTAATAAATTGTTACCTTGTCTTGAAAAGACTGTGTAGTCTCACTGCAAATGGTTACTGAGAGCCTCCAGCAGGAGTCTGACTCAGGTTGGATTCGTTGCAGGGACCCAGAGAGACAGGGATACCTGGCACCAAAAGGCCCAGGTTCGGAGTCGTGGAGCCTGCGGCCCTGTCCTGGTGGAACTGTGGACTCTTGGGGTCTGGCACACTAAGGAGTCACTCCCAAGCAGGCTGGGACCTAGACGAAACCCTGTGAATTCGTGACGTAAGGCACTCAACCCCCAGACTCGATGCTCCTTTGGAAGAAGATCTTTATTCAGGCCTAATTTGATGGTGTCCAGTTTGCAAATTAATTCCAGTTCTGCAGTTTCACGTTGGAGTCTGTTTTGGAGTGGTTGGGTCATTACAAAACCTAATTTACCCCTACCGTTACTCACACCTTCTTGTCAACTGTTTGAAATGGGCCACTCTCATTACCACTACAAAAGTAATTTTTCCTCCCTTGGTATATTACTGTTAATTTAATTGTCTCATTAGACTGACCTGCCACTTGGTAAGGCAAGTCCCATCTTTTCATGTGCTGTGTATTTATACCTGCTCCTGTATTTTCCACTCCATGCATCTGATGAAGTGGGTTCTAGCCCACGAAAGCTTATGCCCAAATAAATTTGTTAGTCTTTAAGGTGCTACAAGGACTTCTTGTTGTTTTTGCTGATACAGACTGACATGGCTACCCCTCTAAAACCTGTCTAGATGCTGTTAATTCCCCCCCCCCCCGCTCTTTCGAAAAGGAGCAGATAGTCATTGTCCTTGGTGAGTTGCCCCCACACTTCACTGATTATTTTGCATAACTCTAAAACAAGCAAAGCTTTAAAAGATTAAAAATGTCAGGAGAGGACTCATAAAGGAAACCTGACCGGCAACCAGGCCATATTCAGATGTGATGCACTCTGCACAGGGGTGAATGTCACTCCATGAGAATTCAAAGAGGATGCGGAGCTCTAGCATGAATGCGTCATTTTTTTACCTAGTGAGGCAGGGAAGGAAATTACAGAAGTTTGGCCGGATTTAAAAATAAACTCACATGACGCACATGACCCCATGGTATGCTGGAGAATGTTTCTTCTTTTTGGTGGTCACAGCAATCGCATTACTTAACTGTGCATCATGCTTGTTTTGCTGGTAATAAAATTGTATACATCCTCTTCCTACCACTGCCTTTCTCTTGCTCTTGCTCTTTTTTTTATATATATACCATATTGGAGTTATTCTTGCATCAAGAAATGTTGCTCTTGGCTTGATGCAGGAGCTTGGTTTATGGAAGGAATCCTCGGATCTTAACGTGTTGCTCATCGTTTTTTTATGGCCTCTTTTTTCATTGTTTTTTCCTCCTTTAAATGTCCTGTTCTGGGCCTCGTGGATGATTTCCTGACCTGGTAGGTGCAAAGCTGTTTCTACACCTAATGCATTGTGCAGTGTTTTTCTTGGTTTTGCAAATGATTTTCAAGGCAGGAACGAACTTGTTTAAAGTCATTTTGCTGAACACTTCTTTTACAAAACGATCAGGAAAGAAGTAGACGCAGGAACAGGGCCCGATTACACCACTTTTACATTGGGATAGCTCCAGTGACTCCAGTGAAGTTACCTCTGATTTGTACCAGTGTGAATGAAAGAAGAATAAAGTCTCTACTGAGGTTAAAAAGGGGTGGGTGGGAATTCTTGAAGTGGATTTAGGACAAGGACCTGATCTTACAAAGTACCAAGTGCCCCACAATTAGCATTTCTAAGGCACTTTTCATCTAAGGATCTCAAAGCACTTCACAAAAGAAGGCAGGCAGAATTATCCCCGCTTCACAGATGGGGAAACTGCAGCACAAAAAGTTAAATGACTTGCTAAAGCCACACAAGGATTCAGTGGCAGGCCCAAAACTAAAGCCCCGGTTCCCTGACTCACAGCCCAGCGGTTCCCAGCACACTGCAGGACTAGGTCCAAAATTTTCACAGCTCTAATCTATCCTGGCTTGTGCTTTGACAGGACGATTAGAAGTGATACAGTCCATGGAGTGAGGATCGCCAGACTGTGTGATCATCCTGAAACTAAGAAATTTACAACAGTGCCTCCAACAGGACCCCATTGCTTACTTTGCTGCCCCATGGTAAACAGTCTGTACGTCAGTCATGTTTGGGTGACTGGTCCAGTCCATGCCCATAACAGTAATGTGCAAATGGAAGTTCTCATGCAAGAGGAGCGCTGGGATCAATGACATGGACTTTACATTTTCAGATTTGCACATTCAAGCAGACAGCTTCCTGTCTACAAACAGACAGCTAGGCACATGAACTGCACAGTGGGTGACATTCACCCTCATGTAGCGGGCCAGCACAAAGCTTATGCACCATGTCAACCTACTTCAAGGATAGGGCTGGGGACATTTCACCCTCCGTGCATGCAGTAACCAGCTTGGTGCATGCCACGGCTCGGGCTCCAGTCCTGCATTGGGATACACTTGTCAATGGGACTGACTCCAGGGAGGCACAAGAGTCCTCTCACATGGATCTCAATATAGGATCGAGGGCTTACACAACGCAGTGACAGACACTTCAGACACATAATTCGATGAGTAATATGGATTAGATACCACTGCCTATCATACTGATCAATATTGTTGCGTCGTTTCCTTGTTCTCTCCCACCTGTCTGTATCCATCTGTTGGTTTGTCTTATACTTAAATTTTCAGCTCCTTGGGGCAGGGACTGTCTTTTTGTTGTGGGTTTATACAGCACTTAGCGCAACGGAGTCCCGATCCATGGCTGGGGCTCTTTGGACCCACTGTAATACAAATGATAAATAAAATAATAAGAACAAATAATAATGGATAGAAAATAGATATGTACATAATAGCTATATGGGTCCTATAAATGCACATGTGCGTAACTTTACTCATGGAACTCATCTCACTGATTATCATGACACTACTCATGTAAGTAAAGTCACTTACATGCACATTTACATGATCGTGACAGTAGCACCCAGCCCTAGCAAGCCTTACTCATGTCAATAATCCTACTGACACCCTAATAAAAATGTAAGACGTGAGCCTCTGCACTGTGATCAGGAGAGCAGTGTGGCCTACTGGATGGAGCACTAGACAAGAGAGTGGAGTTCTATTCCTGGCTCTACCCATGGGCTGCTGGGTGACTTTGGACAAGGCACTTCCCTCCTCTTGCCTCAGTTTCCCCATCTGAAAATGGGGATAATGACACTGACCTCCATTGTAAAGCACTTTGAGATCTGCTGATGAAAATCCTAAGTATTATTAGTATGGCACATGTGCTCTTTCCACCCTTCTATTCCTAACTGTACAGAGTCCAAGCTTCAGATCAAATTGGCTCCATTTACCAGTCAAACTGCCAACTCCTCTGGGATCTGAAAGGCACAGAAAAAAGTCACCAAAACTTTGGGGCAGTTGCCCACAAAAGAGGAGTCTGTAAGGAACCCTCCCTAGTTGTGGGCAAGTCTTAATTCAGGATGTTAGAGTTACGTAAGCACTTAGCTGAATAACTTGTCTCAAATCCTTCTGTGCTTGTCTCTCTTGAGTCTGCAGTCATGGGAAAAGTACATTGGAGATTTATAATCTGAGGATAGTTTGCAGCTTGGCTCAGAGAAGTCTGATTCTACTGAGATATTCAAGTCAGGTGGCCAAGATACAAGTTACCTGCTGTGACAGAGAAAGGTTATCGGTACTAGAGGGTAAAGTAAGGCTAGATCTATAGTCCATTGAGACTCCCATTGACAATGGTCCCCTGTGGCCTTAAACTTGATGCATCTGTGACTCCAATGGGCTTTGGATCCAGCTCACAATGATATCTGCCTGCTACAGCTGATACTCTGTAGTCATTCTGCATCTAAAGCAGAGGTAAGTGAACACCTGCCTAGTTTGAACCGCTCCTTATCTGAATTCCACTTAATGAGCACTGAGTGAAAGGGAACAACTGAAATACCTACACAGGGGTCTGTCTTTAGAGGGAGACCACCAGATCCAGACTAATAGCCTCCACAGTGCAGAGAAGATACTTGCACTTTTAAGACCTGATCTTGCAACTGGACTGCATTACAGTCAATGGGGGGGGGGGGGGGGGTGAGGGGGAACATAAGAATGGCCATACTGGGTCAAACCTATGGTCCATCTAGCCCAGCATCCTGTCTTCTGACAATGGACGGTGCCAGATGCTTTAGAGGGAGTGAACAAAACAGGGCAATTTACTGAGTGATCCACTCCCTGTCATCCAGTTCCAGCCTCTGGCAGTCAGAAGTTTAGGGACACCCAGAGCATGAGGTTGCATCCCTGACCATCTTGATTAACAGCCATTGATGGACCTATCCTCCAGGAACTTATCTAATTCTTTTTTGAACCCAGCTATGCTTTTGTGCTTCACAACATCCCCTGGCAACAAGTTCCACAGCTGGGCTGTGCGTTGTGTCAAGAAGTACTCCCTTTTGTCTGTTTTAAACCTGTTGCCTCTTAATTTCACTGGTTTCAGAGTAGCAGCCGTGTTAGTGGTGGCCCCTAGTTTATGTGTTATGTGAAGGGGTAAATAACACTTCCCTATTCACTTTCTTCACAACATTCATGATTTTATAGACCTCTATCATATCTCCCGAGTTGTCTCTTTTCCAAGCTGGACAGTCCCGGTCTTTTTAATCTCTCCTCATGTGGAAACTGTTCCATACCCTTAATCATTTTTGTTGCCCTTCTCTGTACCTTTTCCAATTCTAATATATCTTTTTTGAGAAGTGGCAACCAAAACTGCATGCAGTATTCAAGGTATGGGCATACCATGGATTTATATGGTAGCATTACGATATTTTCTGACTTATTATCTATCCCTTTTCTAATGGTTCCTAACATTCTGTTCGCTGCACACTGAGTGGATGTTTTCACAGAACTCTCCACAATGACTCCAAGATCTCTTTCTTGAGTGGTAACAGCTCATTTAGACCCTATCATTTTGTAAGTATAGTTGGGATTATGTTTTCCAATGGGCATTGCTTTGGAAGCATCAGGATCTTAGATTGTAAGTGCAGAGAAATATGGGGGAGATATTTAGTCTCTTTATAAAGCACTATCCCCAGTTATGGTGCTATATAAAAACATTGAGTAAAAATAACAAACCCCCAGCCCAAAGACCGGAATAGACCTAGTTAATTACATTGGGAAAAGTCATTTTTAAAAGCTACGCTACATGTCATATAGTGCAAATGTGTGTGGGAAGGGAAAGCTCAGGGAATTGGTAATGGGATACAGAGCCTTTCACCTCCAGGTGCTGGATCTGAACCTCACTCTGGTCTGTAGTGTGGCACACGGGAAATTAGTTTGGTGCGTCTCACCCTAGTTCCATGCAGACAGGTGCACCTATCACAAAAACACCACCACAGTTAGCATTAATCAGTACCCTGGACGGCTTTTGGATATGGAGAGTGAAGTCTCCTCTGACCCCACAGCAGGTGACTCTTGGTCATTGTTGAGGCACATTAACAGGGCTGGAGGGGGAGGGGGGCTTACTCTTTGAAGTTCATCCGTCTATTTGGTGAATACAGAGATTACTTCAGTCTCCAAGGCAGTGAACCTTACGCCTGCACGGAATGAAATTCACAAAAAGCCTGAGCCTGTCAGATGCTGACTGTCCTCAGACCCCATTGACATTAAAGTGATTTAAGGCAGCTCAGCAGCTTGCTGGATTGGGCCCTAATTGAATCAAAAGTCTGCTGTGGTGGTGATGACGGCAGCAGAGAAAAATAAGGAAATTCACTCCACAGGCTGACTTCCAATCCCCAGCCACAGCAGGGAATTTCCTTAACTACTTCCTTAATACACCCTGTTGTGCGTGTGGACTGGAGGTCAGCCTTAAATGTGGATTTCCTTGTGTTTCTTTGCTTCCCTCAGCCTCAGGAATGTATTTTTGGGTCAATGAATATACTGTACAGGGGGAGCAAGAATGGTTTTGGCTCTAATCACAACTCACCAGGATCCTTAAGGTGTTCTATGCTTTCAGTCCAGATGGTTATTTCTAATTGCCGTAGGTAGTTAAATATTTGCTAAGCACTAATCCACAGAGGTATTTAACCTTTGTGGAGCTGGGCCTAAATCTATAGAGAAAAATATGAATTTTCCATGCAGTGTTTGGAACTAGCGGTCAGCATCTTCAGTCTCTCCATGAATGGAGATGGGGTCCTTCACCATTCTGAAGTGCCATTATGCTGAGACTTCACAGGCCATCACACCTGACCAGTTCCTGAGTTTGGAGACAGGAAACGCACCACAGTGTATGAAATCATGGGAGAAGCTGGACACAGTCACCGTTGTAAGGTGTGTTAAGGGAATCACACAGTCCGAGGTTATTAATACAAAACCTTTCATGCTACCAACATGCTAGGAAAGAAAGATGAAGATGCTCTGGTTGGGGAAATAAACTTTGACTGTAACTCGTTCAGGCAGGGATCCTTTTCTTGTGTTTGTACAGCACCTAGCACAATGGGGCCCAGTCCAGGTGTGGGGCTTCTGCAATACAATCAATAAAACACTAATAAAAAGATGGATGAAGCAACTGGAATCTCTGCCAGGCTTGGAATGTGGCACAAAGGGACACTTTGAGTGCAGGGAGTCAATAAGTCACAATAAGTCACAATAAGTTCTTAAAAGGAGACTTGGATTCTTTTTAAGAGGCTCAATTTAGGTCTGGATTATAATTCACAAAACAGAGATAAAAGCTATGCTGTAAAACAGAGAGTGTAGCCTACTGGTTAGAGCATGGGACTGGGGATGAAGACCCCTGGGGCCACATCCTCAGCTGGTATAAATCCGTGCAGCTGAGAACATCGCTGCTGGATCTGATTTGTGGCTCAGCCGATAACTCGTTGTGATTTCAAAATAAGTCTCTCAGCCTCTTTTGGTGAAATCCTGGCCCCATTTAAGTCAGTGAGACCTCAATGGAGCCAGGATTTCAGCCTTTGTGTCTCATTTAGTAGCTGTGTAAAATGAGGATACCTGCTTTACAAAGCTGGCCTATATTAATGTTTGTTTTCATTGCTTTGCCCCTTGTCCTCCCTCTCCTGCTCCTTCCTATTTGTTATACCTTCGTACTTTGTTACATACTCTGTGGATCCCTGTCTTGAATTTGATTGCAAGCTCCTCAGGGCAAAAACTTCTCCTTCCTGTAAAGTGCCTACCACAATGGGACACTGCTACTTTAATAAAAACAATTATAGAGGTTTCAAGAGGCACGAACAACGAGGAGTCCTTGTGGCACATTAGAGACTAACAAATTTATTTGGGCATAAGCTCTCGTGAGCTAAAACCCACTTCATCAGAGGCATGGTTGTTTGTAAAGTGCTTTGTGCTACTCAGATGAAGGCACTATGGTAGTAACATTGTGTGCTTCTGTTGTGGCAGACTGACAAGATCCTGTAATATCCTGAACAAACTTTATGGAATTAAGATAAACTTTACTGGACTAAGCTAAACCTTACTGGATTAGGGTAAATACCTTTGTACATTGTATTCAAAATGCAATTGTGTATGTGTTACTGTGGCATTGTATGTACCTTCTCTAGTACGAGGGGGATGCTAATGAACTTCCTTGTACCAACCCCTTGAAGCCACCCCCCACAGAGATATGCCTATCCTAGTTCAAACTGGATTCTCCAGGGACCAAGAGACAAGGAGAAGTCTTTTGGATAAATGACTTGGGTTTAAATGGACCCAGGGCCTTCTTCCTGATCCAGCAAACCGTTAGGACCTTTGCTCCACAGAAGGCCCCAACCCTCGGTGTAGGGTTGGAAGGGTAGGGCCTGGCAGAATCCATGTTAGCATGTGTATAGGTTCTGTTCTTTTTGTAGTGTTTTCACTGTCGTGCTTTTTACCTTATATCTGCAACAACTCTCTATTATCAGTCTCTGAAGAGAAAACAAGCAAGTCTATTCAGTCCCTGCAATGAAGGCAGAGAACTGTGCAGCATAGCCTTATCCTGCTCAGATGGGAGTGAGACGCAGGCAACAGAGGGGAAGGCACGAGTGAGTATCCTTGCTGGACCGCAGGGGAGGTGGAGAAATACAGGTGCAGTCACCTTGAACAGTGAGTCATGTTCTGGAAAAATGCAACATTGTATGCACTCTTTACAAAAATGATTATGCCCTTATATCTGGAGAAACATTGAGCCATCTACTGTTGCGTTCCATGCAAATTCTCCATATCCTCTCGGCTTCAAAAGCCGGATATTGACAGTAAATATTGTAAGTACACGACCAAGCTAATTCTTGGCTTCTTATTTACAAAGGATCCCAGACCTATTACATACAATTTTCCTGATCTTACGCATGCATCACCACAGCAAGCCAAAAAGGAAGAGCATTTGGCTTTGATGTCCAGCAAAAATTTGATGATTAATCATAAAAAAGGAAATAACTTGATACACATATAGACACACACAAAATCTTGGCACAATATGCAAATCTCTTCTGCTAAGGGCAGACTCAGCAAGCCAGATTCTGATCTCAGGCCTGGTCTACGCTAGAAAATTAATTTGGTTTAACTACATTGGTCAGGGGTGTGAAAAATCCACACCCTTGAGCAGCGTTGTTAAGCTGACCTAAATCACCGTGTAGACACTGCTAAGTTGATGGAAGAATTCTTCTGTTGACCTAGCTGCCACCTCTGGGGGAGGTGGATTACCTACACTGACAGGAGGGGTTTTCCCATTTATATAGCTAGCATCTACAGTGTCGCACTATAGCCTCAGTTGCAGTGGTGTAAATCCAGAATAACTCTTCTGAAGTCAATTAGTGAAATCAGGAATTGGTGATAAAGGGAGCAGTGCTGAACTAAACTGGATCCTGAACTGAATGGAGGCAAGCCAGTACAGTTGTTTAAGGAAACTGGCTAAATGTGGTCGAGCGTGACCTGGCACAGTCCAACTGTGTTTATTCGATGGTGCTTTTTCCCAGGCTACATTAATCTTATAGACCTTTGTTACCTTTACTCCTTTTCAACAAAGGAGTAGGTAAACAGAAGAAAGTGCCTCTTATCATTCATTTCTGCCTTTCTTGCAATTTCTCCAGTACAACAGTAACCACATGGTAGTACTTGCAAGAAGGCTGTTGGCTGAGGTGAGAGCTAATTTGTTTAGAATTACAAAGAGTAGATATCCAGGAAATAAGATTTGTGATAAAGTAAGAGTTTACTAACCCAGTTGATTAGTCTGTGAACACTAAATGCATGAATTGTAACTTTTATATGATTAATCTAATTGATAACTTGAAACAACATCTTTACAAGAGCTCCCTGGGTACAGTTTATTTTGTTTTTAATGGTTGATTCATTTAGCAGTTAGGTGAAATTTGAATATTTTATAGAATAGTACTTAAAAGCTAAGATTGGATCATTTTATTATTCTCTAAAGGCCCGACATGGTTAATTTCAACCCACACAGGATCTTAGTCCTGATTTTTAAAACAAACTACAACTAAAACTCTTATTTACTCTTATTGGAAAAAGGCAAATATAGTGCCCATCTTTAAAAAAGCGAAGAAGGAGGACCTGGGGAACTACAGACCAGTGAGCCTCACCTCAGTCCCTGGAAAAATCATGGAGCAGGTCCTCAAGGAAACCATTTTTCCTTGAAGAATTAGTAGGGGAAGCAAAAGTGGATGGGAATCTGGGAGGCAGTGACCATGAGTTGGTCGAGTTCAGGATCCTGACACAGGGAAGAAAGGTAACCAGCAGAATACGGACCCTGGACTTCAGGAAAGCAGACTTCGACTCCCTCAGGGAACTGATGGGTAGATCCCCGGGGGGAATAACATGAGGGGGAAAGGAGTCGAGGACAGCTGGCTGTATTTCAAAGAATCCCTATTGAGGTTACAGGGACAAACCATCCCGATGTGTCGAAAGAATAGTAAATATGACAGGCGACCAGCTTGGCTTAACAGTGAAATCCTTGAGGATCTTAAACATAAAAAAGAAGCTTACAAGAAGTGGAAGGTTGGACAAATGACCAGGGAAGAGTATAAAAATATTGCTCAGGAATGTAGGAATGAAATCAGGAGGGCCAAATTGCACCTGGAGCTGCAGCTAGCAAGAGATGTGAAGGGTAACAAGAAGGGTTTCTTCAGGTATGTTGGCAACAAGAAGAAAGCCAAGGCAAGTGTGGGCCCCTTACTGAATGAGGGAGGCAACCTAGTGACAGAGGATGTGGAAAAAGCTAATGTACTCAATGCTTTTTTTGCCTCTGTCTTCATGAACAAGGTCAGCTCCCAGACTGCTGCACTGGGCAACACAGCATGGGGAGGAGGTGGCCAGCCCGCTCTGGAGAAAGAAGTGGTTAGGGGCTATTTAGAAAAGCTGGACATGCACAAGTCCATGGGGCCGGATGCGTTGCATCCGAGAGTGCTAAAGGAGTTGGTGGCTGTGATTGCAGAGCCATTGGCCATTATCTTTGAAAACTCATGGCGATCGGGGGAAGTCCTGGACGACTGGAAAAAGGCTAATGTAGTGCCATCTTTAAAAAAGGGAAGAAGTAGGATCCTGGGAACTACAGGCCAGTCAGCCTCACCTCAGTCCCCGGAAACATCATGGAGCAGGTCCTCAAGGAATCAATCCTGAAGCACTTACACGAGAGGAAAGTGATCAGGAACAGTCAGCATGGATTCACCAAGGAAAGGTCATGCCTGACCAATCTAATCACCTTCTATGATGAGATTACTGGTTCTGTGGATGAAGGGAAAGCAGTGGATGTATTGTTTCTTGACTTTAGCAAAGCTTTTGACACAGTCTCCCACAGTATTCTTGTCAGCAAGTTAAAGACGTATGGGCTGGATGAATGCACTATAAGGTGGGTAGAAAGTTGGCTAGATTGTCGAGTTCAACGGGTAGTGATCAATGGCTCCATGTCTAGTTGGCAGCTGGTATCAAGTGGAGTGCCCCAAGGGTTGGTCCTGGGGCCAGTGTTGTTCAGTATCTTCATAAATGATCTGGAGGATGGCGTGGATTGCACTCTCAGCAAATTTGCAGATGATACTAAACTAGGAGGAGTGGTAGATACGGTGTCAGGTAGAGATAGGATACAGAGGGACCTAGACAAATTGGAGGATTGGGCCAAAAGAAATCTGATGAGGTTCAACAAGGATAAGTGCAGAGTCCTGCACTTAGGACGGAAGAATCCAATGCACCGCTACAGACTAGGGACCGAATGGCTAGGCAGCAGTTCTGCGGAAAAGGACCTAGGGGTGACAGTGGACGAGAAGCTGGATATGAGTCAACAGTGTGCCCTTGTTGCCAAGAAGGCCAATGGCATTTTGGGATGTATAAGTAGGGGCATTGCCAGCAGATCGAAGGACGTGATCGTTCCCCTCTATTCGACATTGGTGAGGCCTCATCTGGAGTACTATGTCCAGTTTTGGGCCCCACACTACAAGAAGGATGTGGAAAAATTGGAGAGAGTCCAGCGAAGGGCAACAAAAATGATTAGGGGACTGGAACACATGACTTATGAGGAGATGCTGAGGGAACTGGGATTGTTTAGTCTGCAGAAGAGAAGAATGAGGGGGGATTTGATAGCTGCTTTCAACTACCTGAGAGGTGGTTCCAAAGACGATGGTTCTAGACTATTCTCAGTGGTAGAAGATGACAGAACAAGGAGTAATGGTCTCAAGTTGCAGTGGGGGAGGTTTAGGTTGGATATTAAGAAAAACTTTTTCACTAGGAGGGTGGTGAAACACTGGAATGCGTTACCTAGGGAGGTGGTAGAATCTCCTTCCTTAGAAGTTTTTAAGGTCAGGCTTGACAAAACCCTGGCTGGGATGATTTAATTGGGGATTGGTCCTGCTTTGAGCAGGGGGTTGGACTAGATGACCTCCTGAGGTCCCTTCCAACACTGATATTCTATGACTCTATGATTCATTTTGAAGCACTTGGAGGAGAGGAAGGTGATCAGGAACAGTCAACATGGATTCACCAAGGGCAAGTCATGCCTGACCAACCTGATTGCCTTCTATGATGAGATAACTGGCTCTGTGGATATGGGGAAAGCAGTGGACGTGATATATCTTGACATTAGCAAAACTTTTGATACGGTCTCCCACAGTATTCTTGCCAGCAAATTAAAAAAGTATGGATTGGATGAATGGATTATAAGGTGGATAGAAAACTGGCTAAATTGTCAGGCTCAACAGGTAGTGATCAATGGTTCGATGTCTAGTTGGCAACCAGTATCAAACAGCGTACCCCAGGGGTCGGTCCTGAGGTCAGTTTTGTTCAACATCTTTATTAATGATCTGGATGATGGGATGGATTGCACCCTCAGCAAGTTCAAGATGACACTAAGCTGGGGGGAGAGGTAGATACGCTGGAGGGTAGGGATAGGGTCCAGCATGACCTAGACAAATTGGAGGATTGGGCCAAAAGAAATCTGATGAGGTTCAAAAAGGACAAGTGCAGAGTCCTGCACTTAGGATGGAAGAATCTCATGCACTGCTACAGGCTGGGGACCGACTGGCTAAGCAGCAATGCAGGAAAAGGCCTGGGGATTACAGTGGATGAAAAACTGGATGTGAGTCAGCAGTGTGCCCTTGTTGCCAAGAAGGCCAACGGCATATTGTGCTGCATTAGCAGGAGCATTGCCAGCAGATCAAGGGAAGTGATTATTCCCCTCTATTTAGCACCGGTGAGGCCACATCTGGAGTATTGCATCTAGTTTTGGGCCCCCCACTAATGTTCCCTCTAATTTTTGACAGGCCATGTGTGCAAAAAATTTCTTCTGTGCAGATTGTTGTGCTTCTGTGTACATTTTTGTGTGCGCGATGTTTCATCGTGTGCACGGGGTTTAGGATCTGTGTGCACATGCACATGCGTACAGCTTAGAGGGAACAGTGTCCCCCACTACAGAAAGGATGTGGACAAATTGGAGACAGTCCAGTGGAAGGCAACAAAAATGATCAGGGGGCTGGGGCACATGACTTACGAGGAAGGAACTGGGCTTCTTTGGTCTACAGAAGAGAAGGGCGGGGTGGATTTGATAGTAACCTTCAACTACTTGAAGAGGGGTTCCAAAGAGGATGGAGCTCGGTTGTTCTCAGTGGTGGCAGATGACAGAACAAAGAGCAATGGTCTCTAGTTGCAGTGGAGGAGGTCTAGGTTGGATATTAGGAAACACTGTTTCACTAGGAGGGTGGTGAAGCACTGGAATGGGTTACCTAAGGAGGTGGTGGAATCTCCACCCTCTCTAGGCTTTTGAGGCCCGGCTTGACAAAGCCCTGGCTGGGATGATTTAGTTGGGGATTGGTCCTGCTTTGAGCAGGGGGTTGGACTAGATGACCTCTTGTCTCTTCTAACCCTAATCTTCTATGATTCTGTGATTTACAATAATCATTTGTAAGTTTAACTAAAATATAATTCTAGACTTGGTTTTGTTACTAAAATTCATTAGCTCCATTTTGCAGAAATGGGTTTTGTTAAAAGGCTGCTCAGGAGTGCTGTGGAGTTTTGCTCTGGTTTGTTATGGTAGGGTTACTCATCACAGATTGGTATGTTCCTGGAGCATGCTTGTGAATGCTGGGTAAGGGGAACACTGGAGTGTCGCTGTAGAGTTGTTGCAGTGAGATGAGCTGCTTGCAGTTTTGTTTAAGAAAAAACTCAAACAATATATTTTGCTGCTTTCTAAAAAAACATATTAACTAATCTATACTAAATGTCACGTGGGGAATTTCCCCACTCAGGCTGGTAAAATCCATTCCTTACTTCTGCCTGAAATGAAACCTACATTTCACAGGGCATACAACTGCACAAGTCACAGGCCCTGCACTGGGCCAACAGCAGTCTGTGATAACTTGACACATGCCATGCACCCACAGGTTTTGCCTGTTGAGGTTGCTTTTAGGATTTGATGGCCATTCTTTGTACTGTTCCAATGTGCAACGGAGCACAGAAGAGGGGCTGTGCACACTGTATAAGAATCTCCAGGGCAGCTCGCTCCCAGTAGTTGTAGACGCGAACTTCATTAGTGTAAAGAGAGAGCTGGACAAATTTATGAGTGCAGTTGTATGACAGGGTTGCTCCTGATGGTCAGAGGCAGGGCTCAGCAGCCCTGGGGCTCACTTCCAGTTTGTTTCCTTAATCCGGGTTTCAGCCAGCCACCTGTAGGGATCAAAAAGGGATTCTTTTTCTCCCCCACCCAATGTATTCTGTTTTGGGGTTTTTTTTTTGTTTTATTTGTTTTTGTCCCCTTCCTCTGAAGCATCAGAGATGGCCAGGGCTGGAAATGGACACTGGACAAGGAGGGCCAGGGCTGTGAGGTGGGCGACACCAAGCACACCTTCTCAGGTGCTATTCTTGCTCACATGCTCAGGGACTGATTGCCATACATGGGATAGGGAAGGAATTTTTCCACAGGTCAGACTGGCAGTGACCTTGGGGGGCTTTCACCTTCCTCTGCAGCATGGAATGGGGGTCACTTGCCAAAGTTATATCTGAGTCTATCTCACTTAATCACGTCCCTTCCATTGCAGGGGCCTCAGGCACTGATGCATCTTGGTCCCTTGTATTGTCTCCCTGTGGCACATAACCGTCTAGTCTCCAGCAGGCTGAAATACTTTGGTCTAATTTGGGTTGTTGGGTTAGTATGCGGATGCTGGATGGTGTTGGTAGCCTATGATATACAGGGGGTCACACTTGATGATCGGATGGTCCCTTCTGGCCTTAATCTCTATCACTCTAACTCACCAGAGTCAGTTAAAAGGACATGACATGTAAACCACTGGAAAGCATCAATTCCACTTAAATTAAATAATAAGATGCAATGGTGGGGAAAGCAAAGCTTCAGCTGTTGATGGGTCAGACACTTGGCTGATGGGCATGGGGCTAAGAGCACAGACTAACCCACTACATTTTACCTAACTTCACCCTACCCCACCTCCTGCTCCACCCCCAGACACCCCTGCCCTTCTTATGCATCAAATCCCTATGCTACCCAAAATCAACCCCACCCCTGATTCCCCATCCCACCCTATCCCCAGCTTCACCTAACCTCTACACTCACGCTACCCTACCTCTGTCCCCTACTGTATCCCACCCCAACCCCACCTCTGAGCCTACTTACAGCCCATCCCAGCCTAACCTCAGCTCCACCTCTGACCCCTTCCTCACCCTGCCTTCCCCCGCCTGTCCCCTACCCACCCCTGACTCCACCCCAATGCCATCTCTGAACACTACCCCACCTTACATTCCCTTGCTTCTGACCCCACCCCCAGAGCCGCCTGACCCGTACCTGACCCCACCCTGCCTGCCCCTACCCCCCTCTGACCCTACCCCACGCTGCCTTCCCCAACCCCTCTCATACTCCTATCCCAGTCTGCCTTCTCCAACCTCCCTCATACCCCTACCCCACATTCCCCTGTTGATGACCCCACCCCCAGATCCTCTTGACCCCTACCCCACCCTGCGTTCCCCTACCCCCCCACCCTGCCTTCCCCACCTCTGATCCCACCACACCCTGCCTTCCCCTACCCCGCCTCTCACCCCTACCCCTCCCTGCCTTCCCCTACCCCAACCCCCCTCTGACCCCCTACCCCACCCTGCCTTCCTCAACCTCCCTCTTACCCCTACTCCACCCTACATTCCCCTGCTGCTGACCCCACCCCCAGATCCGCCTGACCCCTACCCCCTGCCTTCCCCTACCCTGCCTCTCACCCCACATCTCACCCCTACCCCACCCTGCCTTCCCCAACCTCCCTCTTACCCCTACCCCACCCTATATTCCCCAGCTGCTGACCCCACCCCCAGATCTGCCTGACCCCTACCCCGCCTCTCACCCCACCCAACCCTACACCTTCCCCTACCCTACATCTCACCCCACCCCACCCTGCCTTCCCCCGCCTCTGATCCACCCCACCCTGCCTTCCCCTACCCGCCTCTCACCCCTACCCCACCCTGCCTTCCCCCACCTCTGATCCACCCCACCCTGCCTTCCCCTACCCCAACCCCCCTCTGACCCCTACCCCCCCACCCTGCCTTCCCCTACGCGCCTCTGACCCCTACCCCACCCTGCCTTCCCCTACCCCAACCCCCCTCTGACCCCCTACCTCACCCTGCCCTCCCCACCGTACATCCCCCTGCTGCTGACCCCTACCCACCCCGCCTCACCTCACTCCCAGCCCCGCCTCGAGTCGCCCCCCGTGACCCCTCCCCGCGCCCCCCCAGGCAGCGGCGGGGCGATGCGGGCCCGGCCGGCGGTGCGGCTGCTGCGGCTGGGCCGCCTGGCCTACGCGGAGTCGCTGGCGGCGCAGGAGCGCTGCGTGGGGCGGCAGCGGGCGGCGGCGGGGCCGGGGCCGGGACCGGGGCTGGGGCCCGGGCCGGGCGCGGCGGGCTGGCTGCTGCTCTCCGAGCCGGCGGGGCCCGTGTACACGCGCGGGCTGCGGGGCGCCCCGGACCCGGCGGCCGAGGAGCGGCGGCTGCGGGCGCTGGGCGCCGAGTTCCGGCGGGCGGCGCGCGGCGGGCTGCTCACCTTCCACGGCCCGGGCCAGCTGCTGGCCTACCCGGTGCTGGACCTGCGGCACCTCGGCCTCTCGCTGCGCGCCTACGTCGGGGCGCTGGAGGCCGCGGCGCTGGGCCTCTGCCGCCGCCTGGGCCTGCCCGCCGCCGCCGCCCGGCCGCCGCCCTACACCGGCGTGTGGCTGCGGGGCCGCAAGCTCTGCGCCGTGGGTGAGCGCCGGGACGGGGACATGGGGGGCAGCAGGGGGGGTGGGAGGAGTGCGGGGTTCGGGGGGTCCCGGGGCAGGAAGGGAGTGAGGAGGGGAACATGGGGGGCAGGAGAGAGGTGGGTTGTGGGGGGGCTCGGGGTCCCTGGGGAGGAGGCAAGAAGGGAGTGAGGGGAACATGGGGGGCAGGAGAGAGGTGTGGGGGGCTCGGGGTCCCTGGGGAGGAGGCAGGAAGGGAGTGAGGGGAACATGGGGGGGCAGGAGAGAGGTGGGGGTGTGGGGGGGCTCGGGGTCCCTGGGGAGGAGGCAGGAAGCAGGTGAGGGGAATATGGGGGGCAGGAGAGAGGTGGGGAGTGAGGGGTCCCTGGGGAGGAGGCAGGAAGAGAGGTGGGGGCAAAATGAGCAGGAGAGAGGTGGGGGGGGTGGGCATTCGGGGTCCCTGGGGAGGAAGCAGGAAGGGGAGGAACATGGGGGGACAGGAGAGATGTGGGGAGCCATGGGGAGGAGGCAGGAAGAGGGCTGCAGGAGAAATGGGTGGCAGCAGTTGGGGGTTGCGGAGGCTCAGGGGGTCACTGAGGAGAAGGCAGGAGGGGTGAGGAGGTCATGGGGGGCAGCAGAGAGGTAGAGGACAGGGGACAAGTGGAGACTTGGGGAGCTCCTGGGAAGTTGGCAGGAGATGGGGCTGAGCGACCTTGAGTGAGTTAAGGATAGTTTCAGGTTTTGCACCTGCCCAAGTGCCCCACCAGTGTTTGTGGTTTTATGATCACAAGCCCTGATGCTGCAGTGAACCCCACAGACTCCAGTGGGGCTCATCGTGGATGCAGGGATCCACCCATGTGGTTTTCAGTGCAGGATCAGAACCATGCTTTTCTGCCTCACCTGGTTTGCTCTAATGAGTCTTACTGGCATTGCTGTGTTGGTTTGGGGTGAGTTTTTCTACTAACGTAGATATGCCAGTAAAGCGGTAGTGTAGACACAGTTATAACTGTGTTTATACTGGTATCGTTTATCCCAGTCAGGGAAATCCAGTAGGCACTTTTATACCAATATAAATATGTCCACACTAGAGGTTTTTGACCGTATAGCTCCTAGCGTAGGCCTGGTCTACCCTTAAAATTTTTGCCATTGTAGCTATGTCATCAAGCATGGAAAAAATCACACCCCATAACTGACCTGTTAGTGGTGGCAAAACCGTAAGTGTAGATGCAGTTATACAACATGCTTTTGGTGATATAGTTTATTTCATTTAGGGAACTGGTATAAGTTATACCAGCAAATGCACTCTTTTCCTAGTATAAACGGCACCTCCACTAAGATGGTTTGCCAGTATAGTTACACTGGCAGATCCTTTCTAGCAGAGACAAGGCAGTATGCCTATATTAAACTGCTTCTCCTTTCATGTGTTGCTGTGTGAAAGATCCATGGAAAATAGCAGGTAGAGTGAACAGATTATACATGAAGTGTGGCTAAAGGCAGTCCACACAGTGGAATAATAGATTCCCCCCCACCCATGCTAATCTCAATTCTAATGATTTTAGGGGTTACTTGTAAATCACTAGAAGCAACTCTTTTATGCCTCATTCCTGGAAAGATTTATGCACGTGTGTACCATTGCTCATGTGTGTAATCTCATTGGATTACTCCTCTGACTAAAATTGTGCACATGTGTAAATCTTTCAGGATGTGGGCCTTAATAATTCCTGGAAATTTTCTGCTACTGAAAAGCTCTATGATTCTCTATAAACAACGGTCACAGAAGGAATCTACTGGAATCAGGAATCTACTATGTAGATCAGGAATCTACTATGTATGACTGTGAAAAATTGCACATCATGCTGTCCTTTGTCCTCATTCGCTACCAGAGCCAAGCCTGCGAATAGGCAGGATTTTCTTGGCTAACAAGTAGATATTTACAAGAATTTCACTTCCTCATGAGGGACTGCACACCGCGCATGCATGTCTCTGCAATAACAATGAACCCAGTGTCCTGAGCTATCTTACTTACTGTTATTTACAATTGGTATTGTAATAGGGCCTGGGAACCCCAGTCACAATTACAGTACAGATAGACGGGTGTCTGCCCCCAAAAGAACTTGCAGTTGAAGTGTAAGACGAGATAACAGATGCAGTCAGCAGATGGTGGGGGAGTACAAGGAAATATTGAGACGGTATTGGTGAATGGGATAAACTATGGTATGTGATAAGCTATGATAAGCACCACAGCACTGTTGTCTCATCAGCTGGGCAACCTATGTGGTAAGGTGGATAGGAGTCTTAGTGTGAAGGGGATATTTAACCATTGGAACAACTTGCCAAACGCTGTAGTGGATTGTCCATCACTGGTAATTTTTAAAGCATTGGATGTTTTTCTGAAAGATCTGATCTAGAGGTTATTTGGGGGAACTGCTACAGCCTGTGTTGTACAGGTCAGACTAGATGATCACGATGGTCCCTTCTGGCCTTGGAATCTGACATTTAAGATGACTTTGGGGAAGGGGTGGTGTGTGGTACATAGCACTGAACGAGGTGACATGTATGGTTTGCTTTTCAGGTGTCCATTGTGGAAGGCATATAACCTCTCATGGTCTGGCACTGAACTGCTGCACAGACCTTACGTGGTTTGATCACATTGTTCCTTGTGGACTCGAAGGGACAGGTGTCACCTCCCTGAGCGAAGAACTCCAGAGACATGTCACAGTTGATGAAATCACTGAGCCTTTTCTGGATGCTTTTGAAGAAGTGTTTCAGTGCACCCTAACTTCCCATGAGGAATCTATGGGATAAAGGGCTCCCAGCACCTCACTTACCTGTGGAAATGTGAATATACTTTGGTGCTTTCATGTTTTACTAGAAATCCAGCTTGCTTGTTCTATCTTTCTTTCAGCAATTAAATATGTGTAACAAACGGTACTCCCAGCATTTGAAACATATTTCTTGCTTTTGTAAAAATGAGCTGCTGTGTCTTTAAGTGTACATTGCATTCTGACACTGATCCTGGCCACCGTGAGCTCTTTCTCTTAATGATCAAATGACATACAAAACTGGGCAAAAAACCCAAAAGGGGTTTAATTTTCCTTTACATTAAACCCCCTTTACACCATTCTGGTGGTATTACAATGCTTTAAAGTGGGTGCAGGTGCAATTTATTCCCACTTCAAGCCCCCAGTATACTGCCAGAGCAGTGAAAAGGGGTTATAGCATAAATGGGGATAAAGCCCAGGAATTTCATTTACGAACTAGATGCTGTGACTGAGTTGAGCTTTCCCGGAGAAGTAAGTTTGAAATTGAAACAGGAAGGGCTATGTGACTCATGTCTAGTTTATGATTCACGCTAGCAGTCAGATCCTTTTCTGCAGTACTCCTGCCTAGGCGGTTATTTCCCACTACGTATTTGTGCCATTGATTATTCCTTCCTAAGTGTAGTACTTTGCATTTGTCCTTACTGAATTTCATCGCATTTATTTCAGACCACTTTACCAGTTTGTCAAGATCATTTTGAATTCTAATCCTGTCTTCTAAAGCGCTTGCAACCCCTCCCAGCTTGATATCATCTGCAGACTATAAGTTTGATTCTCCGTGCCATTATACAAATCATTTATGAAGATATTGAGTAGAACTGGACCCTGGACAGATTCCTGTGGGAGGACCCCACTTAATATCCCCTTCCAGCTTGACTGTGAACCATTGATAATGGCTCTTTGAGTATGCTTTTCCAACCAGTTATGCACCCACCTTACAGTAGGTTCATCTAAGTTATATTTCCTTAGTTTGTATATGAGCAGGTCATATGAGATGGTATCAAAAGCCTTAGGCTAAATTTAAGATATATTACAAGGCTTCAGAGTAACAGCCTTGTTAGTCTTTATTCGCAAAAAGAAGAGGAGGACTTGTGGCACCTTGCTTATGCTCAAATAAATTGTTTAGTCTCTAAGGTGGCACAAGTCCTCCTCTTCTTATTACAAGGCTTGTTATCCTGTCAAAGAAGGATATTAAGTTGGTTTAACATGATTTGTTCTTTGACTAATCCATGTTGACTGTTACTTATCACCTTATCTTCTAGGTGCTTACAAATTGATTTTTTGATTATTTGCTCCATTATCTTTCTAGGTAACAAAATTAAGATGATTGGTCTGACCGGTCAGACTAATTCTTTAATTTGTCACGGTCATTTTGAATTCTAATACTGTTCTCCAAAGTGCTTCCATCCCTCTCAGCTTGGTGTCATTCTCAGATTTTATAAGCATACTTTCCACTCCATTATCCAAGTTAGTAATAAAAATATTGACTAATATTGGACCTATGAGTGACCCCTGCGGGATCCCACTAGATATGCTCTCCCAGTGAACCCTTGAGAGCTACTCTCTGAGTTCAAACAATAAGGAGTACTTGTGGCACCTCACAGACTAACAAATTTATTTGGGCATAAGCTTTCATGGGCTAAAACAGGAAGGGCTATGTGACTCATGTTTAGTTTGTGATTCACGCTAACAGCCTAATTTGAACAGACTCCAACGAGAAACTGCAGAACTGGAATTAATTTGCAAACTTGACACCATCAAATTAGGTCTGAATAAAGACTGGGAGTGGATGGGTCACTACAAAAACTAATTTCCCCCTACTGTTATTCACACCTTCTTGTCAACTGTTTGAAATGGGCCACCCTGATTACATTGGCCTCATTACCACTACAAAAGTGATTTTTTTTCTCCCTTGGTATTCTACTGTTGAGAATAGCCCACTTCCACTTTAAGTGAATTGTCTTGTTAGCACTGACCCCCCCACTTGGTAAGGCAACTCCCATCTTTTTGTGTACTGTGTTTATATACCTGCCTACTATATTTTCCACTCCATGCATCCGATGAAGTGGGTTTTAGCCCACGAAAGCTTATGCCCAAATAAATTTGTTAGTCTCTAAGGTGCCACAAGTCCTCCTCATTGTTTTTGCTGATACAGACTAACATGGCTACCATTCTGAAACCTGTCTCTGAGTTCAGTCTTTCAATCAGCTGTGCACCAATGTTATATTATTTCATCTAGACCACACTTCCCTAGTTTGCTTATGAAAATGTTACATGGGACTGTGTCATCGCCTTACTAAAATAAACATATACCATGTCTACTGTTTCCCTCCTATCTGCTAGGTTTGTAACCCTGTCAAAGAAGGAAATTCGGTTGGTTGGCATGTTTTGTTCTTGAAAAAATCTATGCTGGCTATTCCTTAGAACCCTATTATCATTTAGGTACTTGCAAGTTGACCATTTAATATTGATGGTTTGAGTATCTTTCCAGGTATTGAAGTTAGGCTGACTGGTCTATAGTTCCCCGGCTTGCCTTGTTCCCCAAGAAGAATGATACCAGGAGCGTGTAATGGAATTGAACTAGATAGTTATTTATTAATAACCTGATCAAATTATTTCTTTCAGTGAATTCCCTTCTGGCATTTACAGTGCGTGGGTCCTCATCTTGCAATAACCTCTGCTCAGGTGGACTCCACTGCAGAGCTCCCATGACTCTGCTGGGTCTCCATACAGTCATAGCTCTCTGCCCATGTAGTGCACCCTTGCAGGACTGGGACCTTAGATCTCTTTCCCCCCGGAAGACTGTGTGGACAACTGGGAAAGTGACAAGATTACCAAAATCATTAAACAATGGGAGGAAGGGTTGTCTAGTTGACAACTGAGCACAGGACTGCGACTCGGGAGATGTGGGTTTGACTCAGCCACAGGTTTTCTAAGTGCTTCCTTGGGAGAGATTTCCAAAGGCACAGAAGACAATTAGGCACCAAATACCCACTGAAAGTCACTGGGAGTTGGGTACATAACTCTGATTCAGGCCTTTGAAAATATCCCCCTTTATCTCTTCATTCTCAAGTCCCCATCTGTGCAATGAGGATAATACTTTCCTACCTCACAGGGGTGTTGTGAGGATAAAATCTATTGATGACTGAGGCGCTCAGGAAGAGCCTCGCATGGATACAAAATTTGTATCCACGTCCAATCCACTATCTGCAAACATGGTATGCAGTTATCGGCAGATTTGCAGAGCTCTACACTTGGGTACCACGGTGATAAGGGCCGCCTAAGTGCCTGGTAGATATTGGATGCCATACAAATGAAACCTGGTTAACAAAGAGGGGAAGTGATTGTTATTCAGACTGTTTAACTCAAGCTGACACACAGCTGGAAGGAAAGATTTTGATTCAACACCCATGTAAATCGATTAGTGGCTGCAAGAGCTGACATCCTGGTTCTCGTGGCCCTGCAAGGGCATGTGCAAGACATGATTTGATATTGCTAAAGTAACAAGAAAAAAGCAGGTCCTCCCACCAACTGCATTAAAAAAAAAAAAAAGCATGGCCCCCTCCCACCTCCTTTGCAGTCATCTTTAACAGCATATGTATTTTTAGTGTGATTCCAGTGCAGGCAGGCTAAGGCTGCTATGGTTTTCTTTGGGATTGTCTGTAGAAGACTCTTAAGGAAGTGGCCAGTCACCCTCAACTAGCTCCCCCTTGTCTATCTAACATAAGCTACTTGTCTTCACTTTCAAGACCTATCCTCACCCTACTTATCATCTCTCATTTAACCTATGATATTCATTGCGGTGACATTCCCCAGAGTACAATCTGGACTGATGGACAGCTGTGTCCCCTCAATTCTACAACCTGGGGGTGCCTTTTACACTGCTTTGCTGTGAGAACAACCACTCCCAGCCTTCTCACAGCCAGCCTCTAGCATGTAAATTATTCTAGCTGAGTTAAATGAGTGCTCTTCGCCAGCCATTCCTGAATTATATTTCAGAGTGACACCAGAAACTTCCCAGTCCCAAATTTGTCTCCAGAAATGTGCTTCTTGTACTGCCCACCCAGTACCTTCCACACATATTTACCAGGACAATAACGTTCAGCAGGTTATGAGCTTTCAAATGATACTTCACAACGCATACTTTGTACAAAGTTTATCGTAGGCTGGTAAAACACAAGGGTACAGACTGTCACAATTGCCCACTTGTTAAATTTTAAACAAGCACCTTTGTGCTTTCTCCCATGGTGCCCTTAAGCTTGGGAGGTTCTCCCTATAAACATCTGCAAAACTAACTTGTTGTCCTACTCCACAGCCCTTCTTAAAATTCTCCTTTTCCATGATGTCTATTAAACACCTGACAACAGTTAGGCTGCTGGTATGCTGAGACCACCGCCTGTCATGCTGACCAGTGGTGTCTCATTGTTACCCTGTACTCCCCCATCTCTCTCTATCCATCTGTTGTCTCTTATCTACACTTAGGCCTGATCTACACAAGAAATTTACATCGGTACAGCTACATCCACACCCCAAGAGCCAGAGCTACGCCAACCTAACCCCTGGTGTAGACTGTGCTAGGTCTAGCTAGACCTAGCTACCACCTCTTGGGGAGGTGGATTACTTATGCCGATGGAGAACCCCTTCTGTCAGTGTAGGTAGTGTCCACACTAAAACACTACAGCAATGCAGCTGCAACAGTGTTTTAAGTGTAGCTATATCCCTAGACTGTAAGCTCCTTGGGGCAGGGGCCATCTTCTAGTTCTATGTTTGTATAGCACCCAGCATAATGCTGTCCCAGTCTATTACGAGGATTCCTATCTTAATACAAGTAATTAATTCTAATAATAATGTTGAAGGGCTTATTCAGAAATGCAGGATACAGCGTGCATCCTTTCAGCAGCTGGGGAACTTTAGAAGAAAAATGTCACTTATTTTTAAAGTCTCATCACTTCACCTGCTTATAAAAATAGATAAAACAGTAATACAATAAGATTAAATATAATAAAACAAGTAAAGAAGCAGGTGTTATTTTGCTTGTCTAGTGACACAAAATCTAGGGTTGCTGGTTTGCGTAATACATTGTGTATTTACCTTTAGGCCTTCAGCCAAGCCTTTGAGAATGTGTTCAATGAATAATAGCTTGCTTTTATTGTACATCCAGAGAAACTCCTTTGGTTTCATTGAAAAGCAAAGGATCCATATTATGTTGTCAGAACGGGTTGAAAAATGGTGCCAAAGGCAGATAAATATCTGGAAAAGGTGATTAAAAAAATTCCACTAGCAGGGCGAAAGGGTGGGAAAGTTAAGTAAAAGGAAAAATGGCAGAGTGGCAGAAAAACAGTGAGCAGAAAATAGGAGGGTGGTTTGAACTGACACGGCCCAAGGTCAATATTTGGTTTGAAAACAAGTTAAAAGATTTCTTGTTAATCTGTTTTCCTCTCCCATTTAATTGTGATTCAGTTGAGGAATTCAGTCTCTCAGGGTTTTTGCCTTCAGTAACCAACTACCAACATTCTGATGTATTGGAAGGGAGAGATTTAAACAAAGAGGACGTTACCACCAGAATGAATTCAGGGGACAAAATTCTCTAAGTGGAGGCTGAATTCATTTCTGAAGTGAGTGGAGCCCTAGCATTAAAAGCCTCCTCAAGCTTTGATCCCATCCCAGGCAATAACCACTTAAAATGTGCAACTTTGAGGGGGAGGAGGCTGAGATTTTCAAAATTGCCTAGGGGATGCTCAGTTCCCATTGACTTTAATGGAATTTGGGCATCTCAGGTGGCTCTGATACTCTCAGCCTTTGTTTGCATGGTTTTTTAACCTACTCTTCAATGCAGTCAAAGGGAGGAGCGATACAATCCATGGCCTTGGCTAAGTCAGTTACACTTTGGCCCTCTGCTTCTGGATCATGGCAATGATAATGCCTAGAGCTCATGGGGGCATTGGGAGGCTTAAAGGATTTTGAGACTTTCAAGACAATTAGGTGGCATGAGGTGAATTCCCCTTTGTGAGGTAGAGGACCACAAAGTATACAAGTGTACAATATTTTCCGCCAGTACTCCTGACTTACTGTTGAGAAGACAGGATAAAACTAGCCAGCCCAGTGGACGTGATATACCTTGACTTTGGCAAAGCTTTTGATACGGTCTCCCACAGTATTCTTTCCAGCAAGTTAAAGAAGTATGGATTGGATGAATGGACTATAAAGTGGATAGAAAGCTGGCTTGATCGTCAGGCTCAATGGGTGGTGATCAACAGCTTGATGTCTAGTTGGCAACCGGTATCAAGCAGAGTGCCCCAGGGGTCTGTCCTGGGGCCAGTTTTGTTCAACATCTTTATTAATGATCTGGATGATGGGATGGATTGCACCCTTAGCAAGTTCGCGGATGACACTAAGCTGGGGGGAGAGGTAGATACGCTGGAGGGTAGGGGTAGGGGTTGGGTCCAAAGTGACCTGGACAAATTGGAGGATTGGGTCAAAAGAAATCGGATGAGGTTCAACAAGGACAAGTGCAGAATCCTGCACTTACGATGGAAGAATCCCATGCACTGCTACAGGCTGGGGACTGAATAGCCAGAAAAGGACCTGGGGATTACAGTGGACGAGAAGCTGAATATGAGTCAACAGCATGGCCTTGTTTCCAAGAAGGCTAATGGCATATTGGGCTGCATTAGTAGGAACATTGCCAGCAGATCAAGGGAAGTGATTATTCTCCTCTATTCGGCATTGGTGAGGCCACATCTGGAGTATTGCGTCCAGTTTTGGGCCCCCCACTACAGAAAGGATGTGGACAAATTAGAGAGAGTCCAGCGGAGGGCAACAAAAATGATTAGGGGGCTGGGACACATGATTTACAAGGAGAGGCTGAGGGAACTGGGCTTATTTAGTCTGCAGAAGAGAAAAGTGAGGGGGGATTTGATAGTAGCCTTCAACTACCTGAAGGGGGGGTTCCAAAGAGGATGGAGCTCAGCTGTTCTCAGTGGTGGCAGATGACAGAACAAGGAGCAATGGTCTCAAGTTGCAGTGGGGGAGGTCTAGGTTGGATATTAGGAAAAGCTATTTCACTAGGAGGGTGGTGAAGCACTGGAATGGGTTACCTAAGGAAGTGGTGGAATCGCCACCCTTAGAGGTTTTTAAGGCCCAGCTTGACAAAGCCCTGGCTGGGATGATTTAGTTGGGGTTGGTCCTGCTTTGAGCAGGGGGTTGGACTGGGTGACCTCCTGAGGTCTCTTCCAACCCTGATCTTCTCTGATTTACACCTTCATTCCAATCCTCCCCATCCGTAACCATATTATAGCAGAGTACCAGCTCTGTTGCAGTTAAGGTTGAGGGTTGCTACCTCTTGAAAGTTGGACTATTCTAAGTGCTCTACAAGCCACATGCTGAAGTGGATTGTCTTGAAATTTGCCACACCTCATGGGGGCTAGGGTTAGTGATCCAAATTTGGGGTCATTTGATCAAGGGCTTCCTGAGGTGCAGCCCCTGCAAGCAAACAGCATTTTACAAAATCATCTTATTCTTAAAAACTTTTTTCTGTGTTTTGCGCACACCTGGGGCTTTAGCTACGGCTTTGATCCTTCCCACATTGGTCTCAGTCATTCAGGGTGTACTTCAACTACTGCATGGTCCCCCACAGTTCCCTTGGAGAAGCCATGGTGAAAAAGTTATTAAGGGTAAGTTTGTCACTCCCGGTCTGTGTGAACGAAACGGCGCCAAATGTACATGTGCAGCAAGAGGGTTTCCAGGCACTCTGTTGTCATAGTAACTGGGCGACTCAAGGGAACATGCTGTAGCCATTCAATCCCAGCTTCACCCATAGAAAATGCCCTCAAACTTTGTTTGTGCAGAGCTCAGGTTGCGCAATGGTGCCTTGTGCGCTTCCAAAATGTGGAGCGTGACTAAACTTAAAAATGCCTGAAAATCAGGAAATACAAAATTAAGGTCGCAGTGTAACCTTAACTCTGCCCCCCTGGAGCTGGCAATAACCACTGGGAAGGGTTCAGTAAGAGGGATGCAAAACTTAAACTACCAAGGGAAGTGGTGGATTCTTGTCTCTTGATGTCTTCAAATCAAGACCAGATGCCTTTCTGGAAGATGCTTTAACCATTATAAGTTACTGGCTCAGTATGGGAACGCCTGGGTGAAATTCTTTGGCCTGTGATATACAGGAGATCACTGACATAAAATCTATGACTCTGCTACATGTAGATATGAGGAAGGACTAAGAGAACATGCCATGGTTTGTGGCGTTCTACAGCTTTGGATTCTAGCATTTGTTTGCATGCACTTTAGCTATGCTGGCCGTGTGAAGAGTAGCTGTGCTGAGCGGTGGCGGGATTACTTGGAGCAGCTGGACACAGATGTGACTGCGACTGAGAGGTGCACATGTGCCTTGAGAGATCATATATGCCTCATTCTGTAGGTTGTGTATGTAGAGATCTACCGGGGTATCTTCTTGCCATGGGGATTGTCAGCAGCCTGGTGGCAGACCTGACAGTGGTTGCTGGGGCTTAGTGAGGGGTAGCTGAAGGCAATGCTTCAGAAGGAATCCCAAGGGCAAGGGTGAAGAGGCATGTCATGACTCATTTGTGGTAGAGCGCCCTCCTTGGGTTACATGGGAAGCGTGCACACGAGCCCAGTGAATCTCTCATCCTGGCAGGTGTTTCAGGGTGTCTTTCTACCAGGCCAGTGCTTAATTCTCCAGCTAAGGCCTCTCCACCTTCTCATCTCCTCTCAGGGTCCCAGCCGAAATCACAGAACAGCCCACAGTCAGCAAGCGGGGTTAAGCAAAAGAAAGGTAAAGGAAAACCTGTGAGCATCTCCCTCCAGGCTATGAGCCTCTCTTACTTCAGAGGGGGCTGTGCGAGTACCACGGCCCACTTCAGAGTCCACTGGGATTGCCGTGCACGTCTCAGTCCTTTTCCTCCTTCAGCTCAGGGGTTCTGCACCCACTTTCTGCCAGGGCAGGGGGCTGCAGGATGTCAGTCCTCTCTCCAGGGCTGGAGAAGCTCCACAAGGTTACCCCCATCTCAGCGGAGTTCCCTCCTTTTAACTCCTCCTCCAGTCCTGGCATGATTTGCCAGTATGGCAGGGGGGACCACTCCAGCCCAAAGCAGCTCCTTAACCTCTTCCATGCTACTGCGGGGTTTATATGACCATGTCACAGGGTGGTGGCATTTAGCAAGGCTGGGGTGTTTGTGTGGAGTAGGCTCGGGGTTGAGTGTAGGTTGCTTCTGTGTGTGACACCTGACCTAAGCCCGAGCTCTGCCTTAGCGAAGCGAAGGTGTTGGACTTTGTCCTACAGTGCCCATGGTGCTGGATGCCCAAGTATTCTATAGCATCTGTAAGTGGAGACTCTTAGTATGTGTGTTATTGGAGTGCTGGGGCATGGCTCAAAGAGGACTTGGTCACATTGTGGAGGTGGCATGCACCTTCACTTCTTATTTCAGAAGTTTAGGTTTAGCCACTCCACATTTTGGAAGGGCATGAGGTACCACAGAGCAACCTGATCTCTGATTAACATAGTTTTGGGGCATTCAATACCCTTCATAGCAACAACCATGATTTCTGAACTCGGTTGTTCAGAGAACACACTCAAATACTGCAGCTTCGCTCCATAACCAGTGGCTGGGGGGTGCAGAAGGGTTGTCCTCTTTCTTTTAAAACCCAAGAGCAACATTTGCATATTGTTCCCAGCCAGCAAACCCCACCCCATACTCTCCCCATAAAACCAAACCAAATCCTGAGACCCAAACCCCAAGATTTGGAGATCTGGAATCTGTGACTGTTGAGACTCAAGATTGGTTGTTTGCCACCCACTGCATCTTCCTTACCCAGGACAATCCACATCCTAGAGGCCACCCTGTTCTTACAGGGAAGGAGAAGCTTGGGACTTCGACATCAGCCGTGGGTTCATGTTCAGATTTCACCAACTTCTCAGCAGGTTTAAATCCCATAGCTCCATGGACTTCAGCAGAGCCATGCGGATTTGAACCAACTCAGGATCTGGCCCAGGGTGAACAATCCGGTGCTTCCATATAAAATATGCACCTCGGCTGCATTGCTTCTCGCGGTTTGTTTGGAAAGGCAGTGTGAGAACATGCCCTTTTTCAACTTTATTATAATAGACATTACAATAGCAGCTAGCAGTCCCAACAAGGGCAGCCCCAGCCATCCTGCTGGCGAGGGCAGCAAACGTTTTTGGCACCCTGCTGGCCACTCAGTCGAGAGGGCGGAAAAAACCCCAAGTGGCACAGCAGTCTAACAGCTGCTCTGCTTGCCCACCCCTGGGTCCCAACCATGACTGGGACCCTGTTGTGCTCGGCCCTGTACGCAGTGAGAGCCAGTCTCTGCCCCAAAGACCTTACTGTGTAAATAGGCAAAGGACAGGAGGGGAAACTGAGGCATGCAGAGGTGAACTGACTTGCCCAAAGCAGATCAGTGCCAGAGCCACAACAGAACGAAAGTCTCCTGGCTCCAAGGTCAGTGTCCCCGCCTCTCCTCCAGGTCAGTGCAGTAGAGAAGAGAGTGAGGGTGTGACATTCCAGGGGTACAATCCAGACTAGTGGGGGGCTGTGTCGCTGCCTTACAATGCCTTGCTATAGGAGTTCCCACCTGGGCTGCTCACGAAGAGCCTTCCAGCATGCAGATCACACCCTGAGTGTCTGTGTGTAACTGCAGCCTGCCAGCTACACCCTCTCTCACCAGCCTCGGTTATCCTGCACCCAGGGGTGAAAGTAAGTCTAGGGACTCACTGGTACAGGGCTGGGCTGGGGACGGCTCTGGCCCCCAGAAGGGGCGGGGCCTTGGGCAGAAGGGGTGGGGCTGAGGGAAGACAAAGCCAGCCCCGGCCCACCCTGTACCGGCACGTGCCTCCTTCCCCCCACCCCGGGTAACAGCAGCAGCCGGGGGCTCTGGCAGCGGTTTAAAGGGCCCTGGGCAGTAGCGGTGGCCGGAGCCCTGGGCCCTTTAAATTATCCCCGGAGCCCCACTACCGCTTCCCCCGGGGCTCCAACAGCAGGGCTCCGGGGACAGGGCTCCGGCCGCCACTACTGCCCTGGGCCCTTTAAAATCATCCCCGGAGCCTGCCCAAGCCCTGGGGAAGCAGCGGCAGGGCTCTGGGGACGATTTAAAAGGCCCAGGGCTCAGCCACCGCTACCGCCCCGGGCCCTTTAAATCACCACCCCGGCCCTGCCGCCGCTACCCCAGGGCTCTGGCAGCAATTTAAAGGGCTGGGGGCTCCAGCCACTGCAGGCCCTTTAAATAGCGCCTTGGGAAGCCGATCCATCCCGGTACAGCTCACCGGCTCTTGCCGGTACGCCGTACTGCGGTGTACCGGCTTACTTTCACCTCTGCCTGCACCCTCCCACACCCCCAGTCCTGGAGCTCCCCCCAGAAATGTACATCCTGTACTGCCCAGCCCTCTCCTGGACAGTGCAAATATATTAAGTCTCTTATTCCTCTAAGGGAATAATATGCCACTTTATTATTTTAAATAGAGTATCCAGACATTCCAAATGAAACTCATTGGATTAGATAAAAGAGTAAAACAGGTTTATTACCTACAAAGAGAGAGATTTTGAGTATAAGTAATGAAGTAGACAAGTCAGAAATGGTTACAAGAAAAATAAAGATAAAATGCTTACCAGTATCTATTTAAGAAACTAACAGTATCTGTTTAAGAAACTAACAGTTTAAAAGGAAAATTTCTCGCCATGTTTCCAGCATGGTTACTACAGGTCAGGACTCCTCCCCCAAAGTCCAAAGGCTGTTTATTCTTGTCTTCTCAGGAGCAGAGAATGAGGTGTGTGTGTGTGTGTGTGTGTGGGGAGGGTTATGATGGGTTCGGTCACAGAGACCCCCTTGGGACTGTCACCTGACATGCTGAGATTACCTCTGAGTCCGGTTTCCCTGCCAGCTTGGGACGTCAGAACCCTGCCTTGTTGAGCCAGACACGCCAGCCTGCTGCAACACAGACCCAGGTCTGATCCACACTCCCAAAGCTGCAAGCTTTAACCAAAAACTGCTCAGCAGGTTACTTGCCTCCACCACCCAGATACCCAGCTCCCAATGGGCTCCAAACCCCAAATAAATCCCTTTCACTCTGTATAAAGCTTACACAGGGTAAACTCATAAATTGTCTGCCCTCTATATCACTGATCAAGGGATGTGCCCAGCTGTTTGCTCCCCCAGGTATTAATCACTTACTCTGGGTTTATTAATAAACAAAAGTGATTTTATAAGTATAAAAAGTAGGATTTAAGTGGTTTCCAGTAATAACAGACAGAACAAAGTAAGTCACCAAGCAAAATAAAGCAAAGCCACGCAAGTCTAAGCCTAATACATTAAGAAACAGTTTACAGGTAAAATCTCACCCTCAGAGATGTTCCAATAAGCTTCTTTCACAGACTAGACTCCTTCCTAGTCTGGGCCAAATCCTTTCGCCTGGTACAGTCCTTGTCAGCTCCAGCAGACATCTTAGGTGGAAAGCAGGGGTGCTTTCATGATGGCAGCCCCTTTTGTTCTGTTCCACCCCCTTTTATAGCTTTGGCACAAGGCGGGAATCTTTTGTCTCTCTGGGTCCCCACCCCTCCTTCTAAATGGAAAAGCACCTGGTTTAAGATGGATTCCAGTATCAGGTGACATGTTCACATGTCCTCTGAGACCCCAGCCTCCATTCTTCCTGGGTGGGCTCACACAAACACAGGAAAGCTTGCAGGTAAATAAATATTTACAACCAATTGTCCTAGTCAATGGGAGCCATTAAGATTCTAAACCACCATTAATGGCCCACACTTTGCATAATTACAATATGACCTCAGAGTTACACTTCACATTTCTAGCTTCAGATACAAGAATGATACATGTATACAAATAGGAGGAATATATTCAGCAGGTTATAACCTTTGTAATGATACCTTACAAGAGACCTTTTGCATAAAACATATTCCAGTTACATTATATTCACACTCATAAGCATATTTCCATAAAACATTATGGAGTGCAACATCACAGGGGTGTCTTGGGGTGTCCATCCCTCCTTTTTGTAGTTTCAGTCCCCCTCTTGAAACACATTTCCAGCTGAGCCCCAGGAGAAAAAGAGTCCATGTGGAAGGATGAACCCTGCTGTTTTTTTCATCTGTTTGAACTTCCTTGGTTTTCTACTGCTTAAATTAAGGCATGCACACATTCCTTCCACTGTTTAGAGAGACATGGTGGGTGAGTAATATAGTTTATTGGACCAACTTCTGTTTGTGAGGGAGACAAGCTCTTGAGCCACTCAGAGCTAGGGTGACCAGAAAGCAAGTGTGAAAAATCGGGACAGTGATGGGTTGGTGGGGGTAATAGGTGCCTATATAAGATAAAGCCCCAAATATTGTGTTTGTCCCTATAAAATCGGGACATCTGGTCACCCTACACAGAGCTCTTCTTCAGGTCTGGGTTAGGAATTCCCAGCAGCACAGCAAAATGCGAGGCGTAACAGACTGGTTACCTGGTCAGCGCATTATAGATGGTGAGACCTCAGGGGATGATGTTTTGTTTAATGCATTTGCTCAGGAAGTAGATGTCACTATTAAATTTTGCTTCCTTCTTCTTCATGTGGTAGTGTTTCAGAGCTGACTTCTGCCTCGGCAGGACTGTGGGGTTTGGAACATGTGTTAATAACATCACAGAGGGGAATCTTATAACTTCACATGCAAAGTTGCCACACATATTTGACCAGGACAATACTGACCAGCAAATTCTGAGTTTTCAAATGATACCTCACAAGGCATTCTTAGAACAAAGATTATTATGATAGTGTATAGGCTGTAGACACGGGGTACATTCTGTCACAGAGGGAAGATGCTAAGTTGTGCTGATCAATCAGATTTAAAATGACTTCATTTGAGTTGACTGAATTCCATGTTTCATTCTATATTTTGCTTGGAATTTCAAAATGTTTTTTTTTTTTGCATGACTTGCAGAAAGACACATCAACAACTGAGGTTTACAGAAAGTCTTTCACCCTGATCGATCCCAAAGGCTTTGCTATGCAGATGGCAGCACTGAAATGCAGCCATCTCTGGGGTGGAGGGTCAGCAGATGTTATTATTCACAGTTAGTGCTTAGAGGCCACAATCTGGGCTGGGTCTTATCATACAGGCACTGTACAAACAGAGAGAAAAGGAGAGTCCCTGCCCCAAAGAGCTCACAGTCTAACAAATGAGGTACTGTCAGGTGGATGAGGCAAAAATGGGGTTCAGTGTTGTCAAGGTTCCTTCCCCACTCTGAATTCTAGGGTACAGATGTGGGGACCTGCATGAAAACCTCCTAAGCTTACTTTTACCAGCTTAGGTTAAAACTACCCCAAGGTACAAACTATTTTCCTTTTTCCCTTGGACTTTATTGCTGCCACCACCAAACGTCTAACCGGGTTTATTTTATTAGGAAAGAGCCTGTTTGGAAACGTCTTTCCCCTCCAAATCCTCACCAAAACCTTGCACCCCCCTTCCTGGGGAAGCTTTGATAAAAATCCTCACCAATTTGCACAGGTGACCACAGACCCAAACCCTTGGATTTTAAGAAATAATGAAAAAAGCATTCAGTTTATTAAAAGAAGAATTTTAATAGACGAAAAAGTAAAAAAGAATCACCTCTGTAAAATCAGGATCGTAAATACCTTACAGGGTAATTAGATTCAAAACATAGAGAATCCCTCTAGGCAAAACCGTAAGTTACAAAAAGACACAAAAACAGGAATATCCATTCCATTCAGCACAGCTTGTTTCCTCAGCCATTTAAAGAAATCATAATCTAACACATATCTAGCTAGATTACTTACTAAGTTCTAAGACTCCATTCCTGTTCTGTCCCCGGCCAAAGCATCATACAGACAGACCCAGACCCTTTGTTTCTCCCCCCCTCCAGCTTTGAAAGTATCTTATCTCCTCATTGGTCATTGTGGTCAGGTGCCAGCGAGGTTATCCTAGCTTCTTAACCCTTTACAGGTGAAAGGGTTTTTCCTCTGGCCAGGAGGGATTTTAAAGGTGTTTACCCTTCCCTTTATATTTATGACAAGTGTTATGCTGGGAAAAACAGGGTGACAAAACCAACAGGATGTGTGCAATGCTTCAGTGAATAATGGGCACACAGTGTATTGGACAACAGTACTATAGGGGGGTGAAGTGAAACAAGGATGTAGTTTTGGCCAGTTATACCAGGGCAAACCGCTTCTCATACCAGAAGTGCCATGGGATCTTTAATGTCAAACAATGCAGCCTTAACCTTGGGCTCTTCTGAAAGCATCACCTAGTGCAGGGGTGGCCAACCTGTGACTCCAGAGCCACATGCGGCTCTTCAGAAGTTAATATGCGGCTCCTTGTATAGGCACCGACTCTGCGGCTGGAGTGACAGGTGCCACCTTTCCAACGTGCCAGGGCTGCTCACTGCTCAACCCCTGGCTCTGCCCCAGGCCCTGCCCCCACTCCACCCTCTCCCGTCCCCTTCCCTGAGCCTGCCGTGCCCTTGCTCCTCCCCCATCCCCGCCTCAGCTTCCTGCACAAAACAGCTAATCAGGAGGTGTGGGGAGGGAGGCGAGAAAGCAGAAGGAGACTGTCTGGGGCGAGAAAGCAGAAGGAGACTCCGCTGGTTGGAAGGCATGAGATGCGATGTCCTGAGGTTGGGGGTTCCACGACCACCACTCCCAAGAGGAGAAGGCGGGTGGTGGTGGTCGGGGACTCTCTCCTCCGGGGGACTGAGTCATCTATCTGCCGCCCTGACAGGGAAAACCGAGAAGTCTGCTGCTTGCCGGGGGCTAAGATTCGCGATGTGACGGAGAGACTGCCGAGACTCATCAAGCCCTCGGATCGCTACCCCTTCCTGCTTCTCCATGTGGGCACCAATGATACTGCCAAGAATGACCTTGAGCGGATCACTGCGGACTACATGGCTCTGGGAAGAAGGATAAAGGAGTTTGAGGCGCAAGTGGTCTTCTCGTCCATCCTCCCCGTGGAAGGAAAAGGCCTGGGTAGGGACCGTCGAATCGTGGAAGTCAACGAATGGCTACGCAGGTGGTGTCGGAGAGAAGGCTTTGGATTCTTTGACCATGGGATGGTGTTCCATGAAGGAGGAGTGCTGGGCAGAGACGGGCTCCATCTTACGAAGAGAGGGAAGAGCATCTTTGCCAGCAGGCTGGCTAACCTAGTGAGGAGGGCTTTAAACTAGGTTCACCGGGGGAAGGAGACCAAAGCCCTGAGGTAAGTGGGAAAGAGGGATACCGGGAGGAAGCACAGGCAGAAATGTCTGTGAGGGGAGGGCTCCTGCCTCATACTGGGAATGAGGGGCGATCAACAGGTTATCTCAAGTGCTTATATACGAATGCACAAAGCCTTGGAAACAAGCAGGGAGAACTGGAGGTCCTGGTAATGTCAAGGAACTATGATGTGATTGGAATCACAGAGACTTGGTGGGATAACTCACATGACTGGAGTACTGTCATGGATGGTTATAAACTGTTCAGGAAGGACAGGCAGGGCAGAAAAGGTGGGGGAGTAGCACTGTATGTAAGGGAGCAGTATGACTGCTCAGAGCTCCGGTACGAAACTGTAGAAAAACCTGAGTGTCTCTGGATTAAGTTTAGAAGTGTGTGCAACAAGAGTGATGTAGTGGTGGGAGTCTGCTATAGACCACCGGACCAGGGGGATGAGGTAGATGAGGCTTTCTTCTGGCAGCTCACAGAAGCTACTAGATCGCATGCCCTGATTCTCATGGGTGACTTTAATTTTCCTGATATCTGCTGGGAGAGCAATACTGCGGTGCATAGACAATCCAGGAAGTTTTTGGAAAGCGTAGGGGACAATTTCCTGGTGCAAGTGCTAGAGGAGCCAACCAGGGGGGGCGCTTTTCTTGACCTGCTGCTCACAAACCGGGTAGAATTAGTGGGGGAAGCAAAAGTGGATGGGAATCTGGGAGGCAGTGACCATGAGTTGGTTGAGTTCAGGATCCTGACGCAGGGAAGAAAGGTAAGCAGCAGGATACGGACCCTGGACTTCAGGAAAGCAGACTTCGACTCCCTCAGGGAACGGATGGCCAGGATCCCCTGGGGGACTAACTTGAAGGGGAAAGGAGTCCAGGAGAGCTGGCTGTATTTCAAGGAATCCCTGTTGAGGTTACAGGGACAAACCATCCCGATGAGTCGAAAGAATAGTAAATATGGCAGGCGTCCGGCTTGGCTTAACGGTGAAATCCTAGCGGATCTTAAACATAAAAAAGTAGCTTACAAGAAGTGGAAGGTTGGACATATGACCAGGGAAGAGTATAAAAATATTGCTCGGGCATGTAGGAATGAAATCAGGAGGGCCAAATCGCACCTGGAGCTGCAGCTAGCGAGAGATGTCAAGAGTAACAAGAAGGGTTTCTTCAGGTATGTTGGCAACAAGAAGAAAGCCAAGGAAAGTGTGGGACCCTTACTGAATGAGGGAGGCAACCTAGTGACAGAGGATGTGGAAAAAGCTAATGTACTCAATGCTTTTTTTGCCTCTGTTTTCACTAACAAGGACAGCTCCCAGACTGCTACGCTGGGCATCACAAAATGGGGAAGAGATGGCCAGCCCTCTGTGGAGATAGAGGTGGTTAGGGACTATTTAGAAAAGCTGGACGTGCACAAGTCCATGGGGCCGGACGAGTTGCATCCGAGAGTGCTGAAGGAATTGGCGGCTGTGATTGCAGAGCCATTGGCCATTATCTTTCAAAACTCGTGGCGAACCGGGGAAGTCCCGGATGACTGGAAAAAGGCTAATGTAGTGCCAATCTTTAAAAAAGGGAAGAAGGAGGATCCTGGGAACTACAGGCCAGTCAGCCTCACCTCAGTCCCTGGAAAAATCATGGAGCAGGTCCTCAAAGAATCAATCTTGAAGTACTTGAATGAAAGGAAAGTGATCAGGAACAGCCAGCATGGATTCACCAAGGGAAGGTCATGCCTGACTAATCTAATCGCCTTTTATCATGAGATTACTGGTTCTGTGGATGAAGGGAAAGCAGTGGATGTATTGTTTCTTGACTTTAGCAAAGCTTTTGACACGGTCTCCCACAGTATTCTTGTCAGCAAGTTAAGGAAGTATGGGCTGGATGAATGCACTATAGGGTGGGTAGAAAGCTGGCTAGATTGTCGGGCTCAACGGGTAGTGATCAATGGCTCCATGTCTAGTTGGCAGCCGGTGTCAAGTGGAGTGCCCCAGGGGTCGGTCCTGGGGCCGGTTTTGTTCAATATCTTCATAAATGATCTGGAGGATGGTGTGGATTGCACTCTCAGCAAATTTGCGGACGATACTAAACTGGGAGGAGTGGTAGATACGCTGGAGGGGAGGGATAGGATACAGAAGGACCTAGACAAATTGGAAGATTGGGCCAAAAGAAATCTGATGAGGTTCAATAAGGATAAGTGCAGGGTCCTGCACTTAGGACGGAAGAATCCAATGCACCGCTACAGACTAGGGACCGAATGGCTAGGCAGCAGTTCTGCGGAAAAGGACCTAGGGGTGACAGTGGACGAGAAGCTGGATATGAGTCAGCAGTGTGCCCTTGTTGCCAAGAAGGCCAATGGCATTTTGGGATGTATACGTAGGGGCATAGCGAGCAGATCGAGGGACGTGATCGTCCCCCTCTATTCGACATTGGTGAGGCCTCATCTGGAGTACTGTGTCCAGTTTTGGGCCCCACACTACAAGAAGGATGTGGATAAATTGGAGAGAGTCCAGCGAAGGGCAACAAAAATGATTAGGGGTCTAGAACACATGACTTATGAGGAGAGGCTGAGGGAGCTGGGATTGTTTAGCCTGCAGAAGAGAAGAATGAGGGGGGATTTGATAGCTGCTTTCAACTACCTGAAAGGGGGTTCCAAAGAGGATGGCTCTAGACTGTTCTCAATGGTAGCAGATGACAGAACGAGGAGTAATGGCTTCAAGTTGCAGTGGGGGAGGTTTAGATTGGATATTAGGAAAAACTTTTTCACTAAGAGGGTGGTGAAACACTGGAATGCGTTGCCTAGGGAGGTGGTGGAATCTCCTTCCTTGGAAGTTTTTAAGGTCAGGCTTGACAAAGCCCTGGCTGGGATGATTTAACTGGGAATTGGTCCTGCTTCGAGTGGGGGGTTGGACTAGATGACCTTCAGGGGTCCCTTCCAACCCTGATATTCTATGATTCTATGATTCTATGATTCTAGGGGGACGCGCTGATCGGTGGGGCTGCCAGTGGGCGGGAGGCGCTGGGAGCAGGGTGGCGGGGAGCTGATGAGGGGCTGCTGATGTATTACTGTGGCTCTTTGGCAATGTACATTGGTAAACTCTGCCTCCTTCTCAGGCTCAGGTTGGCCACCCCTGACCTAGTGCCGGGTGTTTCTGGCTCTTGGTCCTATGCTTAGACCGCTAGCCCGTACGTCTCTTGACTGTAGATTGAGTCTCTCAAAGAAAGTGGTGGAAGCCATATTGCTTGAGTCACAAATCTACAGGATAAAGCAATGGAAATAATCCCCCATTGGTCCTTACATCCATTTTACAGCTGCGTAAATGGAGGCACTGAGAAGTCGTCCCATAGGTCATGCAGTGAAATGATGGCAGAGCCGGGACTGGAACTCACATCTCCTGATGTTCTGCCCATTCCACCAGAAGAACAATTGGTGAGTTGTGATCAGCACCGTGGAAAACCCTGGACTTCTTTAGAAGAAACAAGAGAAGAAAGTATCTCATGGTGAGCCATGAAACTCCTCCCTCCCTTCCTCTATCAGGTGCAATTTAGAAACAGTCTATTAATAATTCTAGAGAAGGGTCACCCCTTTTAAATGATAATTAAATCATCTATGAGTAAGACTCAGTGGTTAAATGGGTAAATCACAAAAGACTAAGTAACCTTTGGAAGTGGCACCATTTCAGCTAGCAAACCAGCTCCTCCTGTTTTGATTCCCTCCATACCAGCTAACAGGCAGCTAAATCACAGCCTGGAGCCTTTCTGCCAAACACGCCAGGCTCTTTTACATCCAGATGTAAACCACTTTGACAGCTGTGCATTTGGTTCAAAGTTGCTGCAATTGCCTCTTACATCTTGATAGGCTTGGGATAGTCGTTGCACTAGCAGACCCCGGACACATAGTCTAAGGCAGCGGTTCTCAAACTAGGGTCACTGCTTGTTCAGGGAAAGCTGCTGGTGGGCCGGGCCGGTTTGTTTACCTGCCGTGTCCACAGATTTGGCCGATCATGGCTCCCACTGACCGCGGTTCGCCGCTCCAGGCCAACGGGGGCTGCGGGAAGCGGCATGGACCGAGGGATGTGCTGGCCGCCCTTCCTGCAGCCCCCATTGGCCTGGAGCGGCGAACCGCGGCCAGTGGGAGCTGCGATTGGCTGAACCTGTGGACGCAGCAGGTAAACAAACCTGTCTGGTGCGCCAGGGGCTTTCCCTGAACAAGCGGCGGCCCTAGTTTGAGAACCACTGGTCTATGGTACTTATATGGCCTCCATCACCATAGCAACTGAGGTCCTTACAATCTTTAATGTATTTATACTCAGAACACCCCTGGGAGGCAGGGCAGTGCTGTTATGCCCATTGCACAGTGCAGATCTGAGACTCAGAGACTAAGTGTCTTGCCCAAGGTCACACAGGAAGTCTGTGGCAGGGGAGGGACTTGAGAAAGGATGTCACCCTTGGTGTCCTGGCTAAGTTCCAGTTTGTGTAGTTAATGGTCATTTGTCTCCTTATATTTTCCCTGAAGTTTCATATGGATCCAGAATTCTTCCATGTTTCCTGTTCTAAAATGTTAGGTAGTGTTGCCCTGTGCTGTGAAACAACTGCCATGTTACACCCTAGAACTGGCTGCGTTTCGGTGGGGGTGGAACTGATACCTGCAGTTCATGCCATCTGGAAAGCTCTTTAGATTCTTTGAGCAAATGGGAACAATTATTCATAAACATTCCTTCCCTGACAGCTATTGGCCAAACAATGACAGGTCAAAATTGCATTAGTGCTTTCAGAAAGCTGAGGCCACAAACTCATTTCACCTCTGACCTCCGCCAAAGTTGAAACTACTGGGCCATCTATTTCAATACGAATCTGAGAACAGAAAAACATGTGAGCGAAGAATTAAACCAAGTTGAAGGAATCTGTTGAACTATGTTTTCTCCTAATCATTTTGTTCTAAGCAAGCTGTCTTTTTCCCCCTACATCATTTTGGGATCGTGGGGGAGGAGAATTTGGTAACTTATTTTGAATAGAAACAAAGATGAGAGCCTCTGTGTCAGGACAGGGGGAGCTGGAAGTTGGCAGGGGCGGTTGGAGGACGTCAGGCCTGATAGCTCAAATGAGTAATGCATCATCTTTCTAGTGCATGGGCTTGTAAGACAAGTATTCATGGGGTAATATCAGCTGATCTATGGAAATCCCTGACCCACAGCTAACTTCTGCCTAATAACACAATAGCAATCCTGTGGGCACCCAGGATATGTGGCTGTAGATTTGTTACACTGGCAGGATTGAGTGTAGGTAAAACCCAGACATGGGAGCACACGTTTTTCCTAAAAAGAGGAGTGTGCAATGAACTAGCTAGTTTGTATAGGAACCACTGTCTTCTATGGAATGGAATTGATCAACTCTTTGTCATAGGCCCTATACTGCTAACATTAATGAAGATTCTCCTTCAGTTCAATGGAAAGGGCCTGTGCTTTCTGAGTAGGAGGATCTGAGCTCAGTCACAGTTGTCACTGAGGTATCTGGGTGCTCCTGGTGCCCAGCACAGGGACATAGGCAGACATGGATTTGCTCCAGTAGAATAGAATAATTAGCCATGGGGGATCACTGTCATACCACCCCCCGCCCCAGCAATAATACATATTGAATAGAAACAAATGCATACATATGCATGTGCTCCCTGTCCCTGCTGGGAACCACTTTCCTCTGCTGCAGCTAGTGACCATGATGCCGAAGTAAGGGGAAGTTCAGCTGTGTCCAGCTCCCGGGGGCTAGACTTACAGCCCCCGCGCTCCTCTGGAGAGAGAGCTAACAAGGTGGCGCTTGATCCTCCTCGCGAGCCTCGTGAGCTGAACTCTGTGCTCCCACTCATGATTGATTAGCTTGTGCTGGGCCCTGCTTTGTTCTTTAGCCCTGGGGATGTTTGACACCCTGCTGCAACAGCCGATGGAATGGAGCCAGCACAGAGATTAGCGTGGGTAATAATTACCTACACGCTAACGGAGCCGGCCCAGAAATGCTTCAAATCGGGGAAGCTGCTGCCTTTGGCTTCTGCCGTGTGCTTTCTGCACAGCGAGCTGTGGAACCTCCAGAGGCATCGGTGGTTTGTCCCAGCCTGGAGACGAGGCCCTGCTCCAATTTGGAGTGACGGTACCTGGGGGCCATCCTCCCCTGCCAGACAGCAGCTGCATGGGGCCGTCTATCCCCACCCCTTGCCTTCAGGAGTAGCGGGGGTGGCAAAGGGGTCCCCTTTCCGCCATTCCCAGAGAGGCAGGGATGCCCCCCCCGAGTACTTAGCTTAGCAGATGGGGTGTATCAGCTTTGGTGGGTGGGCTGGGCCTGCCTCCCTCTTCAGCTACACACAGGCTCCGTCCACACAGCAAACAAACCCCTGCGGGTGCGAGTCTCAGAGCCCAGCTTGACCGACTCAAGCTCACAGTGTGGGGACAGAAATAGCGGTGTAGACCCTCGAGCCT
The DNA here is from genome assembly GCF_965152235.1 of Eretmochelys imbricata. NCBI lineage: Eukaryota > Metazoa > Chordata > Testudines > Cheloniidae > Eretmochelys > Eretmochelys imbricata. The sequence goes on along the minus strand of NC_135572.1, from coordinate 12,293,666 downwards.
GGGCTTGAGCCCGGGCTGTGGAACCTGGCGAGGGAGGAGGGGCTCAGACCCTGATCCTGAATGTCTACACAGCTGCCTTTAGCCCCACGGTGCGAGCCCCCTGGGTCAGAGTCAGTTGACCCAGGCTCTGAGACTCACTGCCATGGGTCTTTTTTTGCAGTGTGGACATTCCCACGGAGTCCTCTGTTGGAGGAGTGAGGGGGGGGAGGGAGTGGCAGGGCCTTCACCCCTCACTTCCGGATGTCATTAGCAGTCATTCCAAAGACTGGAAGCTGATGGGAAACAAATTCAGACTAGAAATAGTGTGCACATTTTTAACAGGGAGTGTAATGAATTAATCCCTGGAGCAGCCGACCTAGGGAGGTGGGGGATTCCCCATCACTTGGACTCTTTACATAGAGCGTGGATGTGTTTTGAATAGACATGCTGGCCTGTTTTATGCAGGAGATCAAACTAGATGAGCATGATGGTCTCTTCTGGCTTTATCCGCTTTGAATTGCTGAACACCCCACTGTGATACGCAGGGCAATTCATCTCTCCGAGCTGTTGGTTCAGGCTGGCTGCAGGCTCAGGCAGACAACACTGCACTGGCTACAGTCAGGTCATGTTTTCAAGTCTGAATTTGCCACCATGCTCTGCACTTGAACACAATTGTTCTTAAGGCCTCGTCTGCTCACAAAACTTGCATAGGTTTAACTAAAATCGGTTTTAAAATTAAACTGCAGCAAACCCCTATGTGGACACACTTAAATCGGTTTACAACTGACTTACCTCGATCTAGCTTAAGGCAGCTCCTTACCAAATTAAGGTAAATTGATATATATCATTTATAAACTGATTGGAATGTACCACACAGGGATTTGTACTAGTTAAAATAAACCCATTACAAAATAATGACACAGCTCCCCAAGGGTTAAATGTGCTCATTTGCCTTTATTTTCTGTACCTTAGACCAGTGGTTCTCAAACTAGGACACTGCTTGTTCAGGGAAAGCCCCTGGTGGGCCGGGCTGGTTTGTTTACCAGCCGTGTCCGCAGGTTCGGCCGATAGTGGCTCTCACTGGCTGCGGTTCGCCGCTCCAGACTAATGGGGGCTGCAGGAAGTGTGTCCACCACATCCCTCGGCCCGCACCATTTCCCACAGTCCCCGTTGGCCTGGAGTGGTGAACCACGGCCAGTGGGAGCCGTGATCGGCCGAACCTGCGGACGCGGCAGGTAAACAAACTGGCCTGGCCCACCAGGGGCTTTCCCTGAACAAGCGGTGGCCCTAGTTTGAGAACCACTGCCATAGATGACACATATCCCCTTAAGGAAAGCATAACAACACTTCTATATCAGCTGCCATCCAAAGATCTCAAAGATCCTGGATATATTAAGCCACACAATACCCCTATCAGCTAGTTGTTATTACCAACTTTTACAAGGGGGGAAACTGAGGCACAAAGCTGCTAAGTGACACTGAGGAGGTGGATGGGCAGACCCTGAATAGAATTCAGAACTCCTGATTCCCAGCCCGGTGCTGTAACCAGAAGTCCATCCTTCATCCCTATGTTTAATAATAATCATGTTTTAAAATGGGTGTTTAATAGCAGACCAGTTTTATACCTAAGGGTGAAGGTGCATTCAAGGACTCTGTATGGCACATGTAGGTCAATGGTAGCTTGTAGTGTTACCAGTTGAGTTCCCATTCCCAGGGATACCTATGTAAGCAGGGGCTGAATGAGTTCTCCCCTGACAACTAGCTGGGACGGGGAGAGATTTTAGGAGCAAACTGTATTTACATGAACATATCTGCTCTGCCAAGATATCCAGCAGATAGAGCTGTGTTGCTCAAAGTGATCAACTTTGGCTGGTGTTGGGTTACAAATCACTTTAGTACTGAAAGCAGGGGTAGGGAGATGTAGTTATCAATGTTGCTGTATGAATAAAGGGGAGCAGAACTGTGCTTAACCTGTCCCTAATGAAGGGGTCACCCTCAGCTGAAAGGACCTCATTAAGCCAGGGTGTCAAATGCCAGCTGTCCCAGCCATAAAATGCGGACTCTTCCCAATGGTTCCTGGTCTGGTTTAACCTGGTCCTCTCTGCTGTTCAAAGATATAGCTAAATAGGTTCCATTAAGAGTCTTTGGGTATGTCTACACTACTGAATAAGGTTGAATTTATAGAAATTGGTTTTATATATTCGAGTGTGTGTGTCCCCACAGAAAATGCTCTAAGTGCATTAAGTGCATTAACTCGGCAGAGTGCTTCCACAGTACTGAGGCAAGCGTCGACTTCTGGAGTGTTGCACTGTGGGTAGCTATCCCACAGTTCCCGCAGTCTCCGCTGCCCATTGGAATTCTGGGTTGAGATCCCAATGCCTGATGGGGCTAAAACATTGTCGCGGGTGGTTCTGGGTACATATCGTCAGGCCCCCGTTCCCTCCCTCCCTCCGTGAAAGCAAGGGCAGACAATCGTTTTGCGCCTTTTTTCCTGAGTTACCTGTGCAGACGCCATACCACGGCAAGCATGGAGCCCGCTCAGGTAACCGTCACCCTATGACTCCTGGGTGCTGGCAGACGCGGTACGGCATTGCTACACAGTAGCAGCAACCCATTGCCTTCTGGCAGCAGACGGTGCAATATGACTGGTAGCCGTCATCGTCATGTCCGAGGTGCTCCTGGCCACATGGGCCAGGAGCGCCTGGGCAGACATGGGCGCAGGGACTAAATTTGGAGTGACTTGACCAGGTCATTCTCTTTAGTCCTGCAGTCAGTCCTATTGAACCGTCTTACGGTGAGCAGGCAGGCGATACGGATTGCTAGCAGTCGTACTGTACCATCTTCTGCTGGGCAGGCAAGAGATGAGGATGGCTTGCAGTTGTATTGCACCATCTTCTGCCGAGCAGCCATGAGATGTGGATGGTATGCAGTCCTTCTGCACTGTCTGCTGCCAGCCAAAGATGTAAAAGATAGATGGAGTGGATCAAAAGAAGAAATAGACCAGATTTGTTTTGTACTCATTTGCTTCCCCCCCAACTCCTCCGTCTAGGGGACTCATTCCTCTAGGTCACACTGCAGTCACTCACAGAGAAGGTGCAGCGAGGTAAATCTAGCCATGTATCAATCAGAGGCCAGACTAACCTCCTTGTTCCAATAAGAACAATAACTTAGGTGCACCATTTCTTATTGGAACCCTCCATGAAGTCCTGCCTGAAATACTCCTTGATGTAAAGCCACCCCCTTTGTTGATTTTAGCTCCCTGAAGCCAACCCTGTAAGTCATGTCGTCAGTCGCCCCTCCCTCCGTCAGAGCAACGGCAGACAATCGTTTCGTGCCTTTTTTCTGTGCGGACGCCATACCAAGGCAAGCATGGAGGCTGCTCAGCTCACTTTGGCAATTAGGAGCACATTAAACATAGAGAACAAGTATATGCAGCACCAGAACCTGGCAGAGCGATACCGGGCGAGGAGGTGACGTCAGCGTGGTCACGTGAGTGATCAGGACATGGACACAGATTTCTCTGAAAGCATGGGCCCTGCCAATGCATGCATCATGGTGCTAATGAGGCAGGTTCATGCTGTGGAACGCCAATTATGGGCTCGGGAAACAAGCATAGACTGGTGGGACCGCATAGTGTTGCAGGTCTGGAATGATTCCCAGTGGCTGCGAAACTTTCGCATGCGTAAGGGCACTTTCATGGAACTTTGTGACTTGCTTTCCCCTGCCCTGAAGCGCATGAATACCAAGATGAGAGCAGCCCTCACAGTTGAGAAGCGAGTGGCGATAGCCCTGTGGAAGCTTGCAACTCCAGACAGCTACCGGTCAGTTGGGAATCAATTTGGAGTGGGCAAGTCTACTGTTGGGGTTGCTGTGATGCAAGTAGCCAACGCAATCAAAGATCTGCTGATATCAAGGGTAGTGACCCTGGGAAATGTGCAGGTCATAGTGGATGGCTTTGCTGCAATGGGATTCCCTAACTGTGGTGGGGCCATAGATGGAACCCATAACCTTATCTTGGCACCAGAACACCAAGCCGGCGAGTACATAAATCGCAAGGGGTACTTTTCAATAGTGCTGCAAGCCCTGGTGGATCACAAGAGACGTTTCACCAACATCAACGTGGGATGGCCGGGAAAGGTACATGACGCTCGCATCTTCAGGAACTCTGGTCTGTTTCAAAAGCTGCAGGAAGGGACTTTATTCCCAGACCAGAAAATAACTGTTGGGGACGTTGAAATGCCTATATGTAACCTTGGGGACCCAGCCTACTCCTTAATGCCATGGCTCATGAAGCCGTACACAGGCAGCCTGGACAGTAGTCAGGAGCTGTTCAACTACAGGCTGAGCAAGTGCAGAATGGTGGTAGAATGTGCATTTGGACGTTTAAAGGCGCGCTGGCGCAGTTTACTGATTCGTTTAGACCTTAGCGAAACCAATATTCCCATTGTTATTCCTGCTTGCTGTGCGCTCCACAATATCTGTGAGAGTAAGGGGGAGATGTTTATGGCGGGGTGGGAGGTTGAGGCAAATCGCCTGGCTGTTGGTTACGCACAGCCAGACACCAGGGCGGTTAGAAGAGCACAGGAGGGCGTGGTACGCATCAGAGAAGCTTTGAAAACAAGTTTCATGACTGGCCAGGCTATGGTGTGAAAGTTCTCTTTGTTTCTCCTTGATGAAACCCCCCGCCCCTTGGTTCACTCTACTTCCCTGCAAGCTAACCACCCTCCCCTCCTCCCTTTAATCATTGCTTGCAGAGGCAATAAAGTCATTGTTGCTTCACATTCATGCATTCTTTATTCATTCATCACACAAATAGGGGGATGACTACCAAGGTAGCCCAGGAGGGGTGATGGAGGAGGGAAGGAAAATGCCACACAGCACTTTAAAAGTTTACAACTTTAAAATTTATTGAATGCCAGCCTTCTTTTTTTTGGGCAATCCTCTGTGGTGGAGTGGCCGCCACATTTGAGCTTCAGCCCTGTCTTCAGCCTGCCACTTACTCTCTTCAGCCCGCCACCTCTCCTCCCGGTCATTTTGTGCTTTCCTGCACTCTGACATTATTTGCCTCCACGCATTCGTCTGTGCTCTGTCAGTGTGGGAGGACAGCATGAGTTCAGAGAACATTTCATCACGAGTGCGTTTTTTTTTCTTTCTAATCTTCACTAGCCTCTGGGAAGGAGAAGATCCTGTGATCATTGAAACACATGCAGCTGGTGGAGAAAAAAAAAGGGACAGCGGTATTTAAGAAGACATATTTTATAAAACAGTGGCTACAGTCTTTCAGGGTAAACCTTGCTGTTAACATTACATACATAGCACATGTGCTTTCGTTACAAGGTCGCATTTTGCCTCCCACACCGCGTGGCTACCCCCTCAACCCTTCCCCGTCCCCATGGCTAACAGCAGGGAACATTTCTGTTCAGCCACAGGCAAACAGCTCAGCAGGAACGGGCTCCTCTGAGTGTCCCCTGAAGAAAAGCACCTTATTTCAACCAGGAGACCATGAATGATATCTCACTCTCCTGAGGATAACACAGAGAGATAAAGAACGGATGTTGTTTGAATGCCAGCAAACATACACTGCAATGCTTTGTTGTACAATGATTCCTGAGTACGTGTTACTGGCCTGGAGTGGTAAAGTATCCTACCATGGAGGACGCAATAAGGCTGCCCTCCCCAGAAACCTTTTGCAAAGGCTTTGGGAGTACATCCAGGAGAGCCGCGAATGCCAGGGCAAATGAATCCTTTCACATGCTTGCTTTTAAACCATGTATAGTATTTTAAAAGGTACACTCACCGGAGGTCCCTTCTCCGCCTGCCAGGTCCAGGAGGCAGCCTTGGGTGGGTTCGGGGGGTACTGGCTCCAGGTTCAGGGTGAGAAACAGTTCCTGGCTGTCGGGAAAACCGGTTTCTCCGCTTGCTTGCTCTGAGCTATCTACAACCTCCTCCTCCTCCTCCTCATCTTCTTCGTCCCCAAAACCTGCTTCTGTGTTCCCTCCATCTCCATTGAAGGAGTCAAACAACATGACTGGGGGAAGTGGTGGCTGAACCCCCTAAAATGGCATGCAGCTCATCATAGAAGCGGCATGTTTGGGGCTCTGACCCGGAGCGGCCATTCGCCCCTCTGGTTTTCTGATAGGCTTGCCTCAGCTCCTTACGTTTCACGCAGCACTGCTTTGGATCCCTGTTATGGCCTCTGTCCTTCATGCCCGGGGAGATTTTGACAAAGGTTTTGGCATTTCGAAAACTGGAACGGAGTTCTGATAGCAGGGATTCCTCTCCCCATACAGCGATCAGATCCCGTACCTCCCTTTCGGTCCATGCTGGAGCTCTTTTGCGATTCTGGGACTCCATCATGGTCACCTCTGCTGATGAGCTCTGCACGGTCACCTGCAGCTTGCCACGCTGGCCAAACAGGAAATGAGATTCAAAAGTTCGCAGTTCTTTTCCTGTCTACCTGGCCAGTGCATCTGAGTTGAGAGTGCTGTCCAGAGCGGTCACAATGGAGCACTCTGGGATAGCTCCCGGAGGCCAATACCGTTGAATTGTGTCCACAGTACCCCAAATTCGACCCGGCAAGGCCGATTTAAGCGCTACTCCACTTGTCAGGGGTGGAGTAAGGAAATTGATTTTAAGACCCCTTTAAGTCGAACTAAAGGGCTTCATCGTGTGGACGGGTGCAGGTTTACATTGATTTAACGCTGCTAAATTCGACCTAAAGTCCTAGTGTAGACCAGGGCTTTGTTATTTTAAGTGCTTTAATGAGAGCTGAGATCACTTGTGGTGGGGCGGTGTTTCTGCCCAGCCTGCAAAAAGCTGAAAATCACTAGGAGCTGACAACTACTAAGAGACTGACCTGCAGAGGTCACGGCAGAGAGGCAGGTGGCAGCAAAAGGTAACTGACAGTCGGCCGGTGGGACTGGCGAGCAGTCAGCCGGTGGGAGTGGCAAACAAGCGGCTGGCAAGGCGGCCAGTGGAGAGAAACCGCAACTGGTGGTGTGGCCAGCCAGAGCAAGTGCTCAGATGGCAGAGAAAGCAAGGTGCCTTCTTCCCTGGACGGGAGGTGAACTCACACAAATGCACCTCTGAACCCTGGGTCCTCACTGACCAAAGACAATCACTGTGAGTGGGGTATGGTGATGGAGCAGAGAGGGGCACAGAAAAGGAACTTTTGGTTGTAGAACTCAAGAACACGAGGCGTAAGGCTCTGCCCCACTCACTCTGGGGTGGGTGTCCTGCTCACAGTTTTATGTTTATGAATCCTGCTTGCAACTTTTCCCCTAATTAATGTCAGGTGACTTCCTGCCTGTCATTAAAAGTTTCTTTTCTGCACTCAGACTCTGTGCTTGCAAGCTGGGAAGTATTGTCTCTCAGAGGTGCCCAGGGAGTGGTGTGTAATTTTCCCAGGTTATTGGATGGGGGCTCGAGCTGGTTCTGTGTTGCATTGTTGAAAAGGAACCCCTAGGTATTGAACCTGGCCCTGGTTGCTGCCGGCTCCACCTGGCAGAAGGGTTACACCTTGTCTGAAGTGTAACTCAGGTATATCTCTTCAGTTTGTCTATTAATAAGCTAGGGTACACAGAAATCAGACTGAATTTGGATTACAGTCATGCCACAAAGCACAAATAACATGGTGCAGACTGTTCCCACTAAAGTTGATGGGAGTTTTGACCTTGATTTCAATGGGAGCGGGAGTGGACCCACATGTTGTTCTCTTCCTTTGCCTGAAGCCAGGATTGTGAAATGCTGGTTTCTCTAGTAAGAGATTAAATAATGGTGCTCTCAGACATCTCCTCTCAAATTCCAGACAGTTATGCGTGCCAACACTTATGTGCACAGAACTTCCTATGCAACGTCATGGATACCCCAGTCTGCAACCTTTACCAAGGTAGCAGCAGTCCTTGCTCACAGCAAACCAAAGTCAATTGGGATCACTGGGGTGCAGGCCTGCAGGATCAAGTTCCAAGTGCACATGGGAAAAACCATGATACCCATGTGCACAAAGCCTGTAGTGGGAAGGAGGGGGACTGTGTCTATTTATTTTGGTCTATAAAACCCAGCTAACGGAAAGGCTCATCCCAAGCTGGGGGAAAGGTTACAAGATTCGTTATTCAAAGTAACTATAACATTACATTAAAGGTCTAGAAAACATGACCTATGAGGGAAGATTGAAAAAATTGGGTTTGTTTAGTCTGGAGAAGAGAAGACTGAGAGGGGACATGATAACAGTTTTCAAGTACATAACAGATTGTTAGAAGGAGGGAGAAAAAATGTTCTTCTTAACGTCTGAGGACAGGACAAGAAGCAAATGGGTTTAAATTGCAGCAAGGGCAGTTTATATTGGACATTAGGAAAAACTTCCTAACTGTCAGAGTGGTTAAGCACTGGAATAAATTGCCTAGGGAGGTTGTGGAATCTCCATCATTGGGGATTTTTAAGAGCAGGTTGGACAAACACCTGTCATGGATGGTCCAGAGATAATACTTAGTCTTGCCTTGAGTGCAGGGGACTGGACCTGATGACTTCTCAAGGTCCCTTCCAGTTCTATGATTCTATGATTAAATAGCTTAGATCCAATGCCGCTATCCCCCATAACCATCCTTAGGTCCAGTCCCCAATGTAATTCCCCCATGAGCCTTGCAGTGCAGCCCATCAGCCCGGGCAGAGCAGGGTGGGAAGCATTTTCTAGAGGTGAGGGGCCCTCCTGGAGAATGCTCAAGGGCCTCACCTATCTAGACCCCCAGCAGCAGCCCCAAGTCTAAGAACACCTGTAAATTGCTAACCTCTTTCACATATAGTGGCCAGTCACCATCAGTTGGCAGAGCTGAGCAAATTCCAGTCAGTTCTTCTAGCTACGTCCCCCACCCTAACGAGACTACCTCTGTCTGGTCCTGACTGAGCCTCACCCAATGAGACCTCACGCCAACCCCAGTCTCCAGTAGGCAGCAGGTAGCCAGGCCTCTCCACCAGTGGTATCATCCATAAGGGAGCTACACGGATAGTTATTCTCCACACACAGCAGATAGCATGACTCATATCTCCTTGCTAATCCACTTAGTATACACATACTGCATGACCCCACAGTATCCTTCGAAAGAGAGCCCTTGGCTTAGATAATCAATTGCCCTTGTTCACCACCTGGATCCTTCTGTATTAAAAGGAGTGAAGCCACTGCCGAGCTGAGTCACCTCTTCCTGCTAAGGACCACACACCCTTGCCAACCACCCCTCATTACTCATCACAGCAAAGGCACCCACGAGACAGAACGGAATCAGCTGGGACAAAGCTTCTGATACCGCACTCACCACCGTCGTAGCTGAGCGCCTTCCCTAGCGCATTAAGCAAAGCGACCAGCATCTGGCATGTGTTGTACGTTCTCTCATCCTCTTTGTGGGAATGCTCACCAGCCAACACCACCAGTGCAGGTTGGCTCCTGCACCCAGCTCTCAACCCAGATGGACAGGGGTTAAGGAGATCTGTGGAGCGTGGAAGAAGCCCCGTGACCAGTAGGGGCAGGCTGCTGGGCCCCTGCCTCTGCTCTCTGGGGGATCACACTTCCCAGGGCTGCCAGCTGCCGTTGTGCACAAATGGCTCGTTTAATTCCATGAACCAAGAGTGACTGGTGTCACAGACCCCTCCAGGCCAAAGGGTGCCAAAGCTGGAGCCAGCAGCAAGGGGTCATCTGGCATGGAGAAGAGGAAGAGGAAAGACTGAGAGTACAGAAGAGGGAAGTGCTGGGCCAGCCCTTTCAGCTCCTCCTGACTTCCCCGAGACTTTTGCACCCGCCCTAGTGACGACTCTGGCCAAGCAGGGGGTGGGGCTGGGGGCATATGACAGGGAGCCAGGACGCCAGGCCTGGCGGATGTGGCAGGGAGCCAGGAACTAATTGCCTAGGGGCTTTGGCAGGGAGCCGGGACCCTGTACCCAGGGATATGGCAGGGACCCAGGGACCCAGGCCCCGGGGATGTGGCAGGGAGCTGGGACTTCAGGCCCTGGGGACGTGCCAGAGAGCCGGGATCCCAGGCCCCGGGGACGTGGCAGGGAACCGGGACCCTGTATCTGGGGACGTGGCAGAGAGCCAGGACCCCAGGCCTGGGGCACATGGCAGGGAGCCGGGACCCTGTACCCAGGGACGTGGCAGGGGGCTGGGACCCATGGCCTTGGGGCTGCTGGCATATGGCAGGGAGCCGGCACCCCTCACGTAGGGGGACACGGCCAGGAGCCAGCGGGGCCCGGGGTGTGTGGGGTGCCCTTTGGGCTGAGGTACGGGAGGGGGCAGGGGCTCGTCGCCAGAGGCTGGAGGGGCAGCAGGGACACGGATCGGGGAGAGGAGCCCCGTGCCCCGAGCTGGGGCAGAGGCGCCCCCCGGCGGCAGTGTGGGGCAGCGGTAGCAGGTGGCCCTGCCCCGGGACGGGCGGCGCCGATGGCTGCAGCCGGGGGACGATGCGCTCCCCTCCCAGCCGCGGCGGGCGGGGCTGGGACCGGGGCAGCGGCCCCCACGTGCCGCAGCCACAGCCGGCCTGCGGGGAGCGAGCGGCGGGTGAGTGCGGGGCGGGCGGGCGGCCGGGGACGGGCTGGAGCCGGCGCTGCGCGGAGCCACGGCCCGGGGGCTGGAGAGGTGCCGCAGGATCCCCGGGTGGGGTCTTCCCCAGGGAGCTCCCGAAGCCCCTCCCGGGAGACCCCCCCCCTCCTGTCCCGAATTCCCCCCAGGGAGTCCCCGTCCCCTGCCCTGGGGACCCCTGACCCCCCTCCCCGGGGAGCCGCCCTGCCCCGGGGACCCCCCGATCCCCCAAGGCTCCCCCTTCCCCTGCCCTGGGGACCCCTGCCACCCCCTTCCGGAGCCTCCCTCCACTGCCCCAGGGACCCCCAACCCACCCAGGAAACCCCAACCCCCCATTCATCTTCCCTAGGGAGCCCCTATCTGGTGTCCCAGGGGATACTTGACTCTCCCTCCTTCCCTAGGGGATCTCCGTTCCCCCCACACACACACACTGTACCAGGAGATCCCTGACCCTCCCCCCTGCACTTTCCCTATGGAGCTCCTATCCCCTGTCCCAGGGGACCCTCCAAACCCCCTGCACATTCCCCCAAAGATCCCTTACCACCTGTCTTCAGATCTCCCCTACTACCTACTTCTTGACCCAGTGTCCCTCACCTATCCCCCTGTCCCCAAATCCCTCCCACCCCGCTTCCCCGTGCCCCAGCCCCCTGTCCTTTTGCTGCAGGAGGCGCTGGGGGGCTCAGGGAGAACCAAACTGCTCAGGGGACTCCCGGGGTGACACATACCTGGCGTGTGTGAGCTGGGGGAAGGGGGATTTGTCCTGATTGAGACGTTCTGGCCCTGGGCATGTTGTGGAGAGTGCCTTTGCTTTGGAATTGGGTGATACAAAGCCAAAGTGGGTGTGGATGATGCGGATGCTGGGGCGAGGAGCGTATCCTAACAAAAGCACCTTTTCAGGCGCTTAACTTCTTTGCAGAAAATTTTAACCTTTGGGCTAAAAATATTGTCATCCTTGTTGGCTTCCGAAATCTGAACATCCTCTCGAGAGAGCTTGGCAAAGCCTTGTTAGCCAGCCTTATAGTAGCTGGGCGAGAGGAGGCATTTTTACACTGGGGTAGAGGTAACTCTAGGTGTGCAGGAACGGCGGAGTTTGAAGGGGGGAATTGGTTGAATAATTATTAGTTGTTACTTGAAAGTCCTGTCTAGAGTGCATGTGGGACTGCCCTCTACTGGATGGAGTGAGCACCACTCACCTGGGTCATAAACATTATGCTGCTAATAGCTAGTGGAGATTCTCCTTTAAGATCTTTCAGGGCAGGGACTGTTTTGTTCTGTGTTTGTACAGAGCCTAGCACAATGAGGTCCTGGTCCATGACTAAAGCTCCTGGGCGCTACCATATACAAATAATAATAAAAAATGGTGTGGGCTAATGCTTTGGGAGCAGGAGGATCTGGGCTGCCACATGTCACAGTGAAGTTCTAAGTAGCCGTGGCGTGGGGACTAGGAAATCCTAGGTGACTATGGTTTTGTTACAGGAGACTGGAAATACTTTATTGGGCATATGTAACTTGAACCAACGTGGGCCAATCAGGTGAGTTAGATAGGACCTTCAGTAACAAAAGCATAAGCCTCTAACAATTGAATAAAGAATTAAATCCCTTAGGGCTTGTCTAGGCTCGGATAAAAGGTGTGTTTTCAAAACATATTGGTTAAAGCAATGTAGCCAACGTGTTTTCAAACCCTAGTGTTGTGGACCGAACAAGAGGTATTTTAACAATTCCAGCTAACACACATTAAAATACAACTTGTCCTGTCCACAGCAGGATTTTAAAATGTGTCGCTAACTCGCTTTAAAGAGATGCCTTTTATGCCAGTCTAGATGTACCCTCGATTAGAAGCCACAGACTCTTCAACCCCTTCTGTGAATCAGCCACAAGAGAGGGACAAAGACTGACTTGCGGGGTTACTAAGGGGTAGGTATCTGCATAATCACCCTATGTGGGTCGCTACCCCTTGAAATGAACTGTGAATTTCAATGATTAAATGTACAGGTAAAGCCTGACACCACGTGCGTTAGCGAGTGGCTTAAACAAAATTCCCAGCCTTCAAACCCCTGTGATGTTTGGGAGTGTTAAAAATCCAAATGTTGCAAGTCCCTGCCAGGTCTAGCTCCTCAGTAGCAATCTGGGAGAGAGTTACCTGCTGGTGCCCTGCTGGTCCTCTCTGCTCAGAGGAGGGTGGTGAAAAGGAACTATGGATAGACACTAACGGGAAAGGAAGCAAGGGGAGAAAGCGGCCATGTGAGCTGGGATGGGAACCACTTGCCTGGGTGGTGAGGCCCTCCAATAAAATGTGTTTGTCAAGGGGCATCGGCAGCACACAGCATCTCCCAGGAGGGGGAGGGCGAGTCCACCCGCCTCTCCTAAATCGGGCGTTTAGGGAGAGGAAATCACCATACGAGGATAGATGCTAAATTGCGTTTCTACTGGGAGAATGGGGGAGGATGTGGATCTTTCCGATGTTTCTGTCAAACTCCTGCGGAAGTGAAGCTCTAGGACAGGTATGGGGTCATCACTGAGGCAGAGTTTAACAGAGGTTGCCTCTGGGTTGGCAAAAATAAACCCCACGGTTCCCTGGTGGTGTAGATCCATAGATGGTAATAATAGTGAAAGTGCTTCCCTAGGCAGGGCTCAGCTGTTCTTAACCACTCTGCTGTTTAACACTGCTCTGAGCGGTGTTAGACATCATACAGGGAGAAAAATGCCTGAGCCCTGTCTACACTATGGGTATGTCTACACTACGAAATTAGGTCGAATTTATAGAAGTCATTTTTTTAGAAATCGTTTTTATATATTCGAGTGTGTGTCCCCCCCACAGAAAATGCTCTAAGTGCATTAAGTGCATTAACTCGGCGGAGTGCTTCCACAGTACCGAGGCGAGCGTCGGCTTCCGGAGTGTTGCACTGTGGGTAGCTATCCCACAGTTCCCGCAGTCTCCGGAAATGAGATTCAAAAGTTCGCTGTTCTTTTCCTGTCTACTTGGCCAGTGCATCTGAGTTGAGAGTGCTGTCCAGAGCGGTCACAATGGAGCACTCTGGGATAGCTCCCGAAGGTCAATACCGTCGAATTGTGTCCACAGTACCCCAAATTCAACCTGGCAAGGCCGATTTAAGCGCTAATCCACTTGTCAGGGGTGGAGTAAGGAAATCGATTTTAAGAGCCCTTTAAGTAAAAAAAAAATGGCTTCATCGTGTGGATGGGTGCAGGTTTACATTGATTTAACGCTGCTAAATTCGACCTAAAGTCCTAGTGTAGACCAGGACTATGGCTTCCATCCTTGCTCCTGCCAGTGGAGCTGGGCCACTGGGGAATTCTGTGCTTGATTTCTGCCAGCATAGTCCAGGCTAGAAGGATCAGCCCTGGAATTTTATGGTGGGGGTTAAATACATTATGACAAGGGCACTGGGGTTACAGTCCTCTGTCTGAAAGAGGGTGGGACTTCATGGCAACAATCCACTGAGCTGGCAATAGGTCAGGGTACGCAGGTAGGACCGATTGCATTGCCTGTATTTCTTCCCACCGCGGAATCAGAGTTTGCAGGAAAGCTACCCAATTTTCTGTAGCAATCGTTATTCAGTTTCACATAACAACCCCCCACTCCCGTGGCTCCAGTCCAGCATTTTAGAGCTGCACAATTATGTCTAGCCTCACCTTACATTCCATACTCTCACAACCCTGTTACTGCCTGACTTAGCCGTAATATCCAAACAGCCTCAGCGCCAGGCTGGGTACAAACACTTAGCGAGAGATGGTCCTAGCGAGAAGCACAGATAGGTGAAGTTACTTGCCCAAGGTCCCTTATCAGATTAGTGGTAGTGGAGGAGAACCCAGATTGCTTGACTCACAGTCTGGGCTCTCCTCCTGGATCTACCATTAACCTGCAAATGCTTCTTACGGGCATTGCAGTGCGGGGGGGTCTTAAGGAAGGTTTTGAGGGAGCACAAAGTAGCAGCTGGAATCGGGCTGAATATTTTTCATCAACATGTTAATTTTCCCCAAAATGTGACCAGCTCTGTGATGTGGTTGAAAATCAGCCAAAAAAAATAAAATAATTCCAGCCAGTGGTAGCAGAAACCTCTGAGGCTGGCGTTGTAGGCAGAGTGGACGGAGTGCTGCTCTTTGAGGCATTCGTAACCTGATTGTTACCCTTACATTTATTTTTGTGTGATGGGCGGTATTTTTTTAACCGACTAGGTGTTTTCTCCCCTTTTTCCAATCTGTGGTTTGAGCTGATTAATGCCCTTTGCACTGCTCTTAATTATATTTTTATGTCAGATTTTGTCACATTTTCACTCGTATATCTGGAAGCAGTGAAACCATATTGAAATCCCCATTTGCTTTTTAGAGATTTTGACTGAATTGCTTATAGTCCAGTTACTCAAATGAGATTTCAGAGTAACAGCCGTGTTAGTCTGTATTCGCAAAAAGAAAAGGAGTACTTGTGGCACCTTAGAGACTAACCAATTTATTTGAGCATGAGCTTGTGAGCTGTAGCTCACGAAAGCTCATGCTCAAATAAATTGGTTAGTCTCTAAGGTGCCACAAGTACTCCTTTTCTTTTTTCAAATGAGATTGTCACTCTGCCCGCAGCTGCCGGCGCAGTTAATTATTTCCAGACACATTCATTGGGAAGGGCCCACTTCCTTCAGAATGGCTGTAAAGGCGTTTCGGGGGGGAAAGCATATAGTGGTGGTAGTTGTCACCACTTGACCTCCCCGTTGCATAAATTATTTTATGACCAAGGGTGTCACCGGACATGACTGCACAGAGTTTTACTGCCATCACTGGGTTTCAGTCTTAAACTGAGCATTCTCTTCTTTAACATGTTAACGTCCTTTTAAACATTTTTGCAACCCCCAACTGTTTAATTCCTTCTCAACTCAGCAGGGTTTATTTGTCCAAAAGCTTTTTTTTAACTTTTAAGGGTTTTTTTAAATTAATTATTTTTTAAACTGACATTTTTTTCAGGGGCTCTAAGCTTATTGTTTGTTTTTTGCACTTCTTTTTTAACTTCGTTCATTTTGCTGCAAAACTGTACTCACTAAATATAGTCCTGGAAGGGCGCCTGCTTTTTACTTTGGATTTATGCAGATAGGGAATAGACATTGTTTTCCTCCTGCCTTTTTTCAGGAATTTTTGAACACTTCAGTGGCATTCGGAGGACCACTGCGGTGCTCTGCCGTGCTTTCTTTTCTCTCTCTCCAGTACCACTCTCTGGAGTTCCTTTTTTCACCCAGTCCTAGTTTCCCTGTAATACTTCTGAGGCGTCCCTTAGATTTAACCTACTTTTCCAGTGTGGTGCTAACTTTGTTTAAACCGTTAAACCCTTCCAATGCCATTTCCTTTAACACTGGGTCGCGCCCCTTACTGTAAGGGGTGTATACGTTACCTGCTCCAGACGAGGGGATCGGAGTCATGGCACCACTGTGTTGGGTTTCCCCTGAGACCTCTTCCCCTCGATTCCCCAAGAACTCAGTTTGACTCCAGTCTTGTCACTCAGGTTCCTTTATTTGGCATACGGCACAGCTAGGCTGAGTTGTTCAGACTCAAGCATGGGGTGTGTATAGGGCGTACCACACATCCAAAGTTACATAGTAAATCTCTTCCTTTATATACATTTACACGTTCTATGGCATTTACTGTGTACTGCATCACCCATTTTGGGATTGGTCACTTTCCAGAAACCAATCCCTGTACAGTGTGCACTGTCGATGCGCAACTTACTCTGTACCTACCTCATCTTATGTTCCAGGCTTAGCTTATCCATTATAAATGGTTTCCTGGGTGTTCTCCCTTATCTTAACTAGTCCAGACATTCTGTTTCCAGCGTGCTGATTCATTTACCTCCCTAATCCTATCTTCTAAGAAATAAGGCTTCCCCCATATTGTATTACTCATGTCAAGTGAGGCCCACAACTCTCTCATAGATTCGTCCTCTGAAAGCCTCTTTGCTTCCCTCCAGGGGACATTGTAAAGGCCAAAAGTATAATTGGGTTAAAAAAGAATTAAAGAAGTTCCTGGAGGATAGGTCCATCAATGGCTATTAGCCAAGATGAGCAGGGATGCAACCCCGTGTTCTGGATGTCCCTAAACATCCAACTGCCAGAAGCTGAGAATGAACAACAAGGAATGGATCACTCAATAATTGCCCTGTTCTGTTCATTCCTTCTGAAGCATCTGGTACTGGCCAATGTCAGAGGCAAGACACTGGGCTAGATGGACCATTGGTCTGGCCCACTATGGCTGTTCATGTGAAGTAGGAGATTCAAGATCCACTGCAAAAAGGGCTTTCAAGCTGAAGCGAGCTAACATGTAGTTGAAATCATAGAATATCAGAAGGGACCTCAGGAGGTCATCTAGTCCAGTCGCCTGCTACAATCTCCCTAGGCAATTTATTCCAGTGCTTAACCACCCTGACAGTTAGGAATTTTTTCCTAATGTCCAACCTAAACTGCCCTTGCTGCAATTTAAGCCCATTGCTTCTTGTCCTATCACCAGAGGTTAAGAAAAACAATTTTTCTTCCACCTCCTTCTAACAACCTTTTACATACTAGAAAACTGTTATCATGTCCCCTTTCAGTCTTCTCTTTTCCAGACTAAACAAAACCAATTTTTCCAATCTTCCGTCATAGGTCATGTTTTCTAGACCTTATATCATTTTTGTTCCTTTTCTCTGGACTCTTTCCAATTTGTCCACATCCTTCCTGAAATGTGATGCCCAGACCTGGACACAATACTCCAGTTGAGGCCTAATCAGAGCGGAGTAGAGTAGAAGAATTACTTCTCGTGTCTTGCTTACAACACTTCTGCTAATACATCCCAGAATGATGTTCACTTTTTTTGCAACAGCATTACACGGTTGACTCATATTTAGCTTGTGATCCACTATGACGCCCAGATCCCTTTCCGCAGTGCTCTTTCCTAGGCAGCTCTGCGCTGATTCTGTGTCGACCTAATGACATTGACCGCTGGGGGAGATGGCATTACTAAATCGGTGTAGGGAGGCACTTTATGTCAACGGGAGCCGAATTTAATTGAAGACACTTCCACAGCTCAGTGGATTCAAGGCAGCTTACAGTGACCTAACCCTGAAGTGTAGACCAGGCTTCACTTTTCTGGAGGCATTAGAAAGGGGATTGCAATAATGGGCCTGACAAGTGCCAAAGAGTTGTATGGGATACAGCTCCTTAGCAGGTGACTAAGCCGTTGACATCCCAAGATATCAGTTTACCCTCTGACAGAACAATTGCTGCATTCATGAGAGACATGGGCAGGTATTCAACTCCGCCCCTAGGCAGGACCCTGAATAATGGAGACAATTATCCTTTCCTTTGTTGCGAGAGCTGCAGAAGCCAGTGTCTGGCCCTGGCAGGAAGCTCAAGTGGACCAGCCCTGTTGGCGCTACAGAACCTTGTTGTCCTTTCAGAGAGGTGTAGCTGGGAACTCGTTAGCTTGTGGGATTGGTCGTGAATTGCAGCCCCTCCCAGCTCTAGGTCAGCAGTTCAAACCCAGCCTGTGTTGGGAGTTGGCTGATGGGTGTTACCTTACTCAGCCAGCTATGAAATAAACTCGGCCTTGGTCCTGGGTCTAGGCCACAACAACCACCCCAAGAGGTCAGGGGCTAACTTAGTCCTCTTTCCCCCAGTGGGGAGATTGGTGGGTCCTCTAGAGTATGGCTGGGGCACATGAGTATGTCTTCAGTCCATACTTGCTTAGTGTGACTCTTTTCCTCTAGCGGCTGGACCACAGAGAATTATGGCTCTCTGCTGGCTTTGAGCTAAGAGACCTTCCCCTCTGGGGTAGCTCACCCTGAGCTTCCTGTGGGGGCCACCACTTATAATGTGATACCCCTGAGCATGTGAGCAGCCGCAGGGCTTGAACCTGCGGCCTCTGTGTCAAGCTGTCCTGCAGTGTCTCAAGAGCTTGAATACCAACCTCAGGGCAGTCTGTTAAGAGCCAGGCACAAACTCTAGATTGGTTCTATACACAGGGCCAGTGTTCCCTCTAATTTTTCCCACCCATGTGTGGAATGAATTTTGTTATGAGCACCGATATGGAGGTGATGTGTGACACATCACCTTCATATTGGTGCACATAACAAAATTCATGTGGTGTAGGAGGGGGCTACGGGCTGGGGCAGAGGGTTGGGGTGCAGGATTGTGAGGGCTGGGAGTGCGGGCTCTGGGGTGGGGTCCAGGATGAGGGGTTTGGGGTACAGGAGGGTGCTCTGGGGCTATGGTGGAGAGAGAGAACTCCCCCCAGCTCTCTCTCCCTGCTGCGGCTCCGGGGCTGGGGCTGTGGGATAGGTGCCCCACGGCTGTGGCAGGTCTGGGCCGGGACTAGGTTCGGGCTGCCCCTCCCCCAACCGCGGCAGGTCCAGGAGCACCCACAGAGAAAAGGCAGCCTCTCACTTGCCAGTGGCCCCGCTGACCAACTCTTCCCCTCCCTCCCAGCACCTCCCGCCCGCTGCGAACAGCTGTTTCGTGGCGTGTAGGAAGCTCCAGGAGGGCGGGGGAGGAGCGGGGATGGGGTGCGCTCGGGGGAGAAGGCAGGGAAGAAGCGGGATGGGGGCAGAGTGGGGGTGGGAAGAGGCAGGACGGGGACTTGGGGGAAGGGGTGGAGTGGGGGCAGGGCCTGGGGCAGAGGCGGGGGTCAAGCACCCCCTGGCTAGAGGGGAAGTCGGCACCGCTGGCGGGCCCTGGCCGCGGCAGGGCGGGTTCCCTGAGGGCGACACTAGAAGGTCTGCATTGGCGCCGTTGCCCAAGTGCAGCTCCACCGCTGCCGTGCATCTGGTGAAGACCGTCCGTGCCCACGGCAGGGCGCTCTCCCGTCGGCATAATCGCGCCAGCTCCGCGAGAAGCTGCTGGGGGCAGCGCTTAGGTTGCTGTAACTTGCGTCACTCGGGGGTGTGCGCCTTTTTCACGCCCCGGCGCGATGGAAGTTGGATTGCTTTACCTGGTAGTGTAGACCCGCCCTGGGATTTCACCAACCAAGTGTAAACTCCTCAGGTGCTATAACAGGCTTAATTAACATGGAGTCACAGTCCCCTTGGATACTCTGATCTGTTTCGCCACCCAGCTGAGGGATCTTTTGTTTATGGCTAGCAATCCTTGCCTTCCAGAGTCCAAGCAGTGCACACAGTTTATTGTTAGGGGCTTTTATCCCCTTCCGCACCTTGTGCTTTGAGCTGCAAACTCAGCTGATGGAAGGAATTCACTTGTATGACTCATCTTCATGGAGGGGAGAACAATTAACAAAGTCTTTTGTCCTCTTTAATGTTCCACAATAGTTTGTCTGGTTTTGGTGTCCCTTCCTTGTTGGGCAGGATGTAATACCTTCTGTTGGAGATCAGCACTTTACACTAGTTAATGTCTCTCTCTCCTGTCTGATGATTCACGGAGACTTTTAGTACAAACGCTTAAATATTACCATACAATATTGGATACAGACATTATAAGTGAGATTAATGCATGCAGCAGCTTGCAAGCATTCAAAGAAGGACATTTTTAAGCATACTAAATACTAATAACACACAGGGGAGCCAGACTGAATCCAGCTAGGTACTGGTCAGTGTTTCATAGAGGCCTGGGGACCTTGGCAGGAGCCGGCACCTGGTCAGCCAGCGTCACACTCTGCAGCTAGATGTATGAGCCTCAGCTGTCTGATCTAAAAGACCCCTCCCTCTGAGCTCAAAACCAGTAGCCGATTCATAAACCTCATTGTGGTCCAGCTGCTTGAGGGGCACAGAGAGCCACCCCATGTAAGGGTGGGTTACAGGTGGATGGTGTAAGGATGCTTGCTCTATGGCTACCTCTATTGTGGGGAGTGAGTGTCCATCTACAGAAGGGGTTGTATGACCCCTTTCACCAGCTGGAATAATTTAAAAATGGCTCATGGGTATAACTGTAGAGGTAAGATTATGCTAGTAAATTTCCCCATGTAGACAAGCCCTTATTGGTGGCATGCTTCCGATGAGATGTTAAACCAAAGTCTCTTCTGCCCAACTCTGGAGGCTGGCCAGGGAGAAGTGATCTTTTACGTGGAGCTTTTCAAAAGAGATCAAGGGTTAACCTGGTACTGTGGCAAACACTCCCTCCCTCCAGGGTCAGTGCACGCCAGCAGCCCATAGGAAGCAGTGATCTTTCTACCAAACTAGGAAAGGAGCCCCCTGGCCAGGGCTTCTCCAGCCTCTTCATTATGCAGTGGGTGTGAAACTTCCTGTAGTGGATCATCTCCCCTTGCAACACCCTCCTGCTCCCCTGCTGCTTCGCTCCTTGATCTCTTGAATTCCGTAGACCGCCAACGGGGCTCAGCTGAGCGCCTCTGACCGGCGCTGCTGCTGGCAGTTCCTTGGCAGGACGGGATGCACGGTTCTAAAGGCAGCTGAGTCCAGGCAAACAAAGGACATTGACCCTGGTTTCAGCTCCGAGATGGTGTGACTGTAATGCTCCTGGGTGCCGTGGCCAGCTCTGTCACTGACCTGGGGCAAGTGTCTCTTTGTGCCTGGGTCTAGCTTTGTAAAAGAGATGTGATGTGTCACCTCAGCACAGGGGCAGTGCAGGGGCATTCATTAGTATAATTAGTGACAGGTGTGTCTCCCTGTGAGTGCGTTGATCAGAGAGGACCTTAAGCATAAGGACGGCTTGGGGGCCCTGCACATGCTTACAACTTATGGGCCAGCTTGGTTCCCTTCCTTGGCAATGGGACCAGAGTAAAGGGCAAACCAAGGCCTAATCTCCTGCTCCAGCAATGGGGCTGCTGTTTGCAGCTGGAACCTCTCAGCCAAATGCAAAATCCAGATCCAGGGTTTTCCTGCCTCTGTGTCTAACAGGACTGACCAGTTGCTGCTTATTAGGGGCTTGTTATGTCACTGCTGTGTTTGTAAATGGACTTCAATATTCTGTAATTCGTCTTGTTGGCTAATGCGTTATGAGGCCCTGTGAATTCCTGTAGTGCCTCCTTGGGCCAGCCCCTCCAGGTGATCTGTAATAAAATACCATCATTAAATGCTTCTGGCATCCAGTGAAATGGATTATTTGGCAAGAATATGTCTTTACCCAGCCTTTAAGTAGGAGCTGACCAGCTGTTGCAAGGCCAGGGCATGGTTAGCCCAAGCTGTGTTTATTGTCTCTGTGTGTAAGGTATGAGCTGAAGTGTTAGCCAGGTTGGGAGAAGGACAAATTCCCACTGATGCTGATGGATGCATGTTGGACAGATGGTGCTGAGCTCTGGGGCAGGGGAAGCAGAGGGAATGTGATCCGCAGAAGTAAAGGCACCAGGAGCCCTGGCTGCATGACATCCTCCCCTTTCTCTACTGTCTGCGTCCCCCTCTGCCTGGGCTTAGCGGTTCCTTCCTTCGCCCGGGTACTGATCGAATGCAGGTGCTGAGCACCCCCTCTCAGTCGTTCCTCGGCTCTTGTGACCCCTGAGTGCTGGCACATGGGGGACCAGTGATGCGAGGGAAGGAGAGAGGGCATTGCCAGGCTCTGGCTAATAACCACACCACGACGTTCTCCTTCAGCCTTGGTGAGGGGCTGAACAATGGGCAGCTGCTGCCGTTTGTCTGTGAAGGAACGAAGGGCCGCAGCATCAGTGCGAGTGGGTGAAACTCCTCAGGTGGCTGAAGGAGGCCATAACCGCCTCCCCACCCCGGTGTAATCAGCCAAAGCTACTGCCTCGCAATGCAGCAGTAGAGCAGTTGTGAGCCTCTCCACTGACGGAGTTAGACTTGCTGTCACCACACCTCAATTTGGCCCAGCCCCACCGAAGGAGCTCTAAGCACTTCCCAAACACTAGTGAGCCTCGCCGTGCCCCTATGTGTCAGGGACGTATTGTTATCCCTGTGTCTCAGACGGGGAAACTGAGTCAGGGAGCGGCGACAGGACTTGCTTTGGGACATTCTGGGGTAGCGCTGGGAATAGAAGCCAGATCTCCTGAGACCTAGTCCTAGGCTTGAGCTGCAAGGTCGTCCTGTGTGGGTCAGCTGACCGGCACACACCTTGTGTTGTGGAGGGGAATCTCGGCCAGAGCAGCAGTGACCGGCGTGGGTCTGTGCGACCTCTGCAGGTCACAAGGGCCTGTGCTTGCTTGGGCTTCCGTTGCTCTCACACAACTGCCCGGCCAGCCAGAACACAGAGCCCCAGTGCTGGCAGAAAAACCAGCAGCACCGAGGGCAGCTCTACGCTGAAAACGCTGCATCGGCCCAGCTGCCCCTGTAGTGCTGACGTGAAGACGCTCCTACGTCAAAAAGAGAGTTTCTCCCAGCGGCGTAGTTAACCCACCTCGCCGAGAGGCGGAGGGTGTTGGCGGGAGGAGTTCTCCCATCAACATAGTGCTGTCCGCACGAGGAGCTAAGTCGGGGGGGTGGATTTTCACATCCCTGAGCAGCGTAGTGATGCCAGTACGGGTCTGTAGAGTAGATGTGGCCTGAGTCTGGGTCCTTCTCTTGGCCTGACCCTGTTGGGACGTTGCTGAGAATCAGGACGAGGAAGGCCCAACTGTGTCATGGTGGATCCTGGGTCCCAGGAGCCGGTGGGGGTGGCAGCCGTGATGGGGAATCTCGCTCCATTCCCGTTCTCCAGTCTCTCAGCCAGTGGTTGTTGGCAGCCAGTTTCATCCTCTTGACTCCCCCGCCCCCTGCTGCCCCAGAAAAAAAAAAGTTTTTTTTTCTTTTGAGGACCCCAGAAGGAAGCGATGGGTGCAACAGCCCTTCCCCTCGTTAATTTGTTCACCAGTTAGACCTAATTTCCGACACACCAGTTTTGGTCCATTGATTTTTGGTCCAACCCTTCTCTTGGTTACCAGGCATGGTGTTAACACAGTCCCTGAGTTATATCAACAGGCCTTTTTGTTTGGACTCCTTCCCTCTTTGTGTCGTCCCTTTGCACTTTTCACCATCAACATTTATTACTGTAGGTGTGGTGCTGTTGTAGGAATGTTCACTCCTTACAGCTGAGCTCACAGCGAGGGTACATTTGTAGGCCCAATTAATACAACGGGCTTGATCCCTGGGAGCATCCTCCATGCCCCACAAGTCCTTGGGACTTGAGGGTGTTCGGCCTCACTCAGCAGTTGGAAGGAGGAACAAACCCTAGCAATTAGCTGTGATTAACTCCCTAGCTCAAGCTTTGAGTGCCCAACGCAGCCCCACTCTGTAGTGTTTCTGGGGGGCAGTTTAACTAGAGGGGCGCACGGTTTGGTGCTGCTGTGGGATGAGTGTATTGCACACGCCAGGCGCTCCTGGCATCCCTCCATTCCCCTCCCGCAAGGCCCCTGTGTTCACACCTTCAGCCTCCTTTATTTCCGGGATTCCCTGCACCTCCACTCGTGCCAGGGGCTCACCTTTCCCCAGATTCACTGTTCGGTTAGTTTGACTTTTACATCCTTTCTGGTTTTCTTAATAAATAGCAATATGTTGGGAAGGAGAGACCAGCTCCAGGCTGCGGAGCAGCTAGAACCGGAGCAGACTCAAAGCGTAGCCCCTAAGCAGGCCGAAAGCTTTTCTGAAATCTCGGGAGGTTTGATCAGGTGGTTGGTTGGTTGCATTACCACAGTGCCTTGCGTGACCGTGTCCCAGGCAGGTTGTCTGCTGGGATTGAAGCTCTGAATCGAAAAGCGCCAGTCTCTACTGCTTCAGTTAAATGATCAGATCCGTTAGCTCAATGGCCGTAGCACCATCACAAATCTCTGTGGTCTAGCCACTGGGGTGGGCAGAGAGCCACACATGGCATGGGTTAAACTGGGGCCCCAGTGTAAGATCAGGGCCCTGTTGTGCTCGGCACTGTACAGACGCAGAACCAAGTAGTTGGTGCCTGCCCCAGAGAGCTCTCCCGTTTTAATGTTTAGTTTAACTGAATGATAGTGCTGGTGAGGGGTGCCTGATCGACAGCCCTGGAGACTCATCCTCTGTCCTTCTGCAGGACGGGCCCTGTGAACCAGCTCCTCCGCCCCACCCCACCAATGGGCCAAAGATAGAGGGCTATCCACGCTGTAGACCAAGTCATCTGTGGACGTCTGTGACTTCTTGTATGTCCTTGGGGATCTCTGTACCTGTCCGTCTCCACAACTGGACGGATGCCAACACCACATGGCCCCTTTGTCTCGCTCTTTGGATGGGAGACGCTGTGTAAGTACAAAGAATTTACCCTGGCTTACCTGACATGGGGTTGGGCCCCCAAGGATGACTGCTCTCTGGCTGCCCCAGCACACGATGGACAGGGCCTGATTGTGTGTCTGTCTAGCCAGGGTCTTCCACTGGTGCCCCTCCCAGGCTGAGAGCACAATGAAGGGAGCGTGCTTCAGTGAGGCCTGACTGAAGTCACTTTTCCCCCTTTATCCTGGCAGAAAGTTTCCTGGGAGTTGCGAGGACATGGAGGTGGGGAACCTGACAGAGACATTGTACCAAAGCCTGCACTCATTGCTGAAGGCCCTGAACCAAACACTTCACGGTGCCATCCTGTGCCCACCAGACCAGGCCACGAAGTGGACGAATGGCAGTCACATCAAGCTAGCCAGCAAAGACGACTATTCCTACATGTACATCTTGTTCGTGATGATTCTGTTTGCTGCCACGGTGGGGAGTTTGATTCTGGGGTACACCAAATCCAGGAAGGTGGACAAGCGGAGTGATCCCTACCACATATACATTAAGGACAGGGTGTCCATGATCTGAGCAGGACAGGGACCCTGCTGCAAGGACATGCACAGCTACCGGCATCTGCCTTCTGTAGCAAGAGAAGCCCTTTTCCCTGGTCCAGTCAGACTTTTCTCAGAGGGGCCAACACACGGCTCCATCTTGCTAAGAGACAGCCACGTGGACACATTTAGTGCCGAGGAGCACTAGTAGGTCTGATCTTGCACACAGGCAGAGAGTGCCAGATCTTAGAGGCCACAGAATAGTTATATGACGGCTCTGGACGCTCTCCAGCAGGCCCGTCCTGGATCACTCTGCGTCAGTTGTGAAGTTCCCACCACCCTTGTCCTCCTCCAAAGGAGCATCTCTGTTTACGCCAAAGGGCATGGGGATAGGCTGATGGAAGGTCTTAAGTGTATCCCAGAATCCTTTGCTCCAATGCAAAGGAGCATGGGATACACGTGAGTGCTGCAAGTTCTTATTTATTGCGATGTTGGACGCCATATGAGATTGTAGCTAAATGGATGCGGAGATTCAGGTGCATGGTGCACGCAGCTCAACAGTGAGTGGGCACCTGGCTAGGGCAGAGCATGACACAGTTCGGGGACTGGGTGGGAGCACAAGAGGAGGGCACCTCTTGTCTCCACCTAGAGTCCAGCACGTTGGTGCTATGACCCAGCATCAGTGTGTGAAGATTTCCCTGTCAGCAGAACAGAGAATGAATGGCTGGTGGATGAGCCAATCGGATTGTTTAATTTGTCCCTCCACGTCCTGTCAGCCTCTTGCTATGCATGTGCGGGCTGGAGTCTAATGGGCCTCTGAATAGGGAGGCCTCCCAATCTCAGGGCGGCAGCTAGAGAACAAATCTGTGGGGCTCATCTTGAGAGGGGCTGAGCACACGCAGCTCCCACTGATCTCTGTGCCGAGGGCCAAGAGGGTCTGTACGCCACAGGGAGTCAAGCTGTGTTCCCTGCACTGCGTAAACGGTTGTGCATTTTAATACATCCATGGCCACGTAACGCACACAGTTGTTGGCTACTCAGAACTTCCTGGGGACAGCAGAGATATAGCTCAGTTCCTCCTATTCCCAAAGCACAGGCTTCTACATTTGTAGCTGAAAGAGACTTTTTAGCAATATAGGGCCTATGATATACAGTTGTTGTAGTAGGATTTTATGTTTGCATTTTGTGTAATTTAAAATGAAAAATAAAGAATAATAACGTACCATGTATGAAATGTATTGGTGTACGATTTGACCGTAACCTGCCAGCCACCCTTTTTGAACAGCAGAAAGAGACGGGCCTAATGGGCCATTTGGTAAAGCTGCATCAGCCGGAATCTGTGTCTGGGCTGATTTCAAGGCAGTAACAGACGTTTTAAGGTCACCACTTCGTTGTAGGTTTAGCATTTTAAAATAAGTAAAACAATGCCGTGATTGTTTTCATTTGCATTGCATCTTGATGTTCCTGTTCAAAATGTTCTGTGTAAATTAATTCTGTTTTGTGTGTAAATAAGAAATGTGTGTGTTAAGAGGTAAGTGTGAAGGCCATTGCTGAACCAGATGTTCTAGGAAGGAACTGAAGACAGACGCAGGAGTCCCAGGAGTTTGCAACACGCCCCTATTGAAATGTCAGCGGAGGGCAAATTAACGACTCTAAAAATGAGACAGGCACCTATCAATGGGGACAAAATATCTGTGATCAAAACCAGCCTGGGATAACTCCCTAAAAAAATTAATAAAAACAAAATAAAAAGTGAGAAGGACAATTTAAGAAAACAAGCACTTGTCAAACAACAATTGATGACGGCATGACGGTGCAAAACTCATTGGTCCAATAAAGGAAAAGCACTATATAAACAGGGTGCCTAGCCATGAAACTCTGGGTTTGTCCTTCCAAGGCTTCCCCGGAGCATCGTGCCGCGACTGACGGAACCTGGCTCCTCCCTATCCGTGATCAACCTAGCTGGCCACTGGATTGATCTGGACTCTAAACTGGTAACTATAACATCGACTGGCGGGACAGTGTGTGTGGGGAAGGGGGGTAGGGGGGTGATTGAATGCATATGCTAATTGTTGTTTCTTCAATAAACGTGGCACATTGCCTTTTCCCCTGAAAAAGGTCCCGTGTGCTTCAGCATAACATTTTTGGTGGAGAATTGCGAAATGGGGAAGACATGCACTGTGATTGTTGAACATACTCTAAATATTGCTAAAAGGTATACCATACCTATAAAGTGATCGATCATTCAGGTGTGCACACCCCCAGTCGTAGAAGTGCCGGGCTATAGGGGGAGGATTAGAGTCCTTGCTTTGACCCGTCTGTCAGGAAAAACTACACAAATAAGATGTATACAAACTGTCTAGGTATATACACCCCAGGTCCTAGAGGTGCCGGGCCATAAGCGGGAGGATTAGAGTCCTTGCTCCTACCCATCTGTCGGGGAAAAATTGCATAGATCAATATACCCTTGGTCATAGCAGGATCGAGCCCAAAAGGTAGAGGCTTAGCATCCCGTCCCCCCCTGCTCTGTCAGGCAGAGTTTTTAGTGGGTATAGACTTTTTGTGTTTTGTAAGTCCCAGCACAAGTGTGGGCAAATAAGGAGTAAATTTCTGTAAGACCTCACTCTGACAGATACAGGAGTGTGGGATATTGTGATTTCAAAACTTAAAAAAAAATGTTTAAGAAAAGGGACCAGGAGGTGTGGGGGCTAGTTGAGGAGCCCACCCTCTAAATTGGCAGTGGAACAAAGCCTGTGTCCATGAAAAGGGACAGTTCAGCAAGGAAAGCAGAATCGGGCCCGGACAAGCAGGCAGGCAACAAATTTTAAAAAGTTGGAAAACAGGTTGGAAGTCCTGAGGCCATAGTGGCAGGAGTAAAGAAAGCAGTAAGTACAGGCATGGGGAATTCAGATCCCTGGAACAATACTTGGAATGGTGAAATCTGAGTTGATGAAGGTGTCATTTTGGGAAATAAGCAAGTGATTTAAGGAAAGAGAGTGAGAAGTTAACTCTGCAGAGGCTGGAGGGGATTAAGCAGTTGAACGTTGTAAAAATGTTAAAAAGGAAAAGTGTTATAGAAAGAAAACTCTTGGTTTCTTTGCAGCCATTCTGAAGGAGAAATGGGCCCTTTACCAAAGGAATGTCTGTAAATAAGCCAGACAAGGAGACAATCTGATTTAAATCATTTGACTATGAACAATTTAGTCAAATTCCCTAAAAGAACATAAGGGGTTTCTATTGGAACTTAACTGCCCCCAAATGTATACAAATGTAATCTATGTACACAATAATGTGTCTATTATTTATATGGATACATAATTGGTATAGGAACAGGTGAAAAGCAGCAAATAAAAAAAATTGCATATTCAAAAAAATAAAAATAGATTTACCAGTGGGTAGCAAAAAACCCTAAACAGTTAAAGGTGTGACATGTAAGGGCACACAGTAAAGAAACGGGTATAAAAACCACGTGGAATAATCGGGTAGATATAATAGCCGGACAGTATAACATAGCAGTTGTAACCAAAAGTCAAAAGAAGAATGTCTGTGCTGACACATCTGAGCCAACAGATGGCACCACAAATCACCCTAACCAAGATCCAAAAAGCCAGAAGTTCCTTAATGTAGCCCAGAGGTCTCAAACACGCAGCCAGAGTTATTTCCTGCAGCCCCAGATGGTGGCAACCCTAATCAGGTGGTCAGTGGTTGGCTTATCGGCATCCAAGTTGCCTGTTCCTCGCACCTGGCCTTTACTCAAACTATGGGACTCACTGAGCTACGTTCAGTCTCAGTGTTAGCCCCCTGAACACCCACCAGGCCTGAACTCAACCTATTGGCCCTTCATGCTTCATATAAACACACTCCCACTAGTGCATCTGGTCTGTAGCAGTTATTGTCTCTTCTCCTGCTGCTCAGCGAAAGCTGCATTGCTGTAGTGGGCCCCTGGTGGAGGGTGTATTCATTGTGGTGGTACAAGGGCTAAGGTCAGGTTTAGTCCCTTGTGATTTCACCTATCTCATTTATGGCCTGCATATTGGGTCTCTTTTTAATTTCCCAGATTTCCCCCATGATAGTGTTTGTACACCATGAGATATTCAGAAATAGGTCTGTCTTGCCACTGTATCACTAAATGCTTTCCTGCATGACTAAGCTAAGGAGACTTTGCGTTTCTTAGCGGACAGCGATCCAATGTCCTCAGAGTGCTTGATAAACATCTGTACCTGTTAGCCTCACTGCCCCCCCTCAGGAGGAGGGAAAGGTTATTGGCTGCATTGTACAGATGGCAAACTGAAGCCTAGAGAGGTTAGGGGAACCAGCCTTGGGTTACAAAATGAGTCTCGCATAAGAACATAAGAATGGCCATACTGGGTCAGACCAAAGGTCCATCTAGCCCAGTATCCTGTCTTCCGACAGTGCCCAATGCCAGGTGCCCCAGAGATAATGAACCAGAACAGGAAATCATCAAGTGATCCATCCCCTGTCGCCCATTCCCAGCTTCTGGCAAAACCGAGGCTATGGACACGATCGCTGCCTGTGCCCATCCTGGCTAATAGCCATTGATGGACCTATCCTCCATGAATTTATCTAGTTCTTTTTTGATCCCTGTTATAGTTTGGCCTTCACAACATCCTCTGGCAAGGAGTTCCACAGTTTGACTGTGCGTTGTGTGAAGAGACTGTGTGCAGGGTGAAGATGGATCCCATTGATAGACTGTCATGCAGGGATTGTCTTTTGTGCTGTGTTTGTGCAGCACCTAGCACAATGGGGCCTAGTCCATGACTGGGGCTCCTAGCTAGTATGGCAATACAAATAACAACACATATCCAGCACCTGGCACAATGGACTGGGGCTGTTAGGTCCTACTGAAATTCAAATAAATAATAATAATGTGACCCCCAAGGAGATGACCTAAATTCCTGGGGCTCTGTCTGCTGGCAGCTCAGGGAGAGGCAGACTGTCCCTGGTAGGGAGGAGGAGCCAAGGCAGACTCACAGTCCGCTCAGCAATAGGGAGTGAGAGGCCCTCCCAGGCAGTTGAGAAAAGGGGAGAAGCCATTTTGGAGTCAGTCTGGAGCCAGCCAGGGCAAGGGCAGGACTGGCTGTGTGGGGAGCTGGGGAGTCCCAGGCCTGCATGCAGGGTTCCTCCTGAGATCTGGCCTCTAGGGACTTGACAGCAGATCCCTCAGCTGGGCTTTTCCCTCCCCACTGATGACTCCCAGTTTGTAGCGTTTCCTGGGAAACTTCCCCAGCCAGACTGAGTTCGCCCCCCAGCTCCCTAGGTGAGCCCAGTCACCACATGGTCAGCTCTGCTCTGGCTGCTAGTCCAGGGCTGCTGCCTGCTGGGAGTGTGTCTGGACGCTGGGTTAGGAGACGACAGTTTGAAGTTTAGTACAGTTGTGTAATCTGCACCTTGAGCCCTGCACCCCTTCGTGATGAGGGGAAATCCTGGGACCAAAGCAGCCTAATTCCTGCCCAAAGAGGATCCCTGCCAGCAGAAATCAGCCCCTCTGCAGTGACTGAGGAGTCCAGAGTCATCTCTGAACCAGAGGATCATTCATGGAGTTTGTGAGTGCACCATCTTTTAGTCAGTCAGTCAGGGAATTCATTTTGGGGACCCCCTACTCCCTGAACTGTGTCCTCAAGCCAGGGAGTAAGGGTTTGGGGATTTTATAACCTGCTGCATATTAAACCTGTGGAGGAATTTACCACCTTCTCCCACTTGTGAGTCCTGAACGCAGTCAGCCACACTGCTGAACCACTGCAGAGAAGAATTTTGTGGCCATAGGTCATCAAGGGCCTCAACAAGGTACGCGTACCAACGGGACACTGATCTTACATTTGCTACATCAAGTCACGTGACTGGGAAAAGTCACGGGTATTAGCAGCGTGGGCACTGGTGACCCTAAAAATAGTGTTTTACCTGTTATGTTATATTTGTCTCCTGTTTAATATAATTATTGTGTCTGTGTTATTTCTTGAAAGTCTCCAACTATCTGGCAAGTAAGTGGGGGTTACCCTGTGGTTCCTCCCAAGCTGCCCTGGTGACCCTGCCAGGAAGGAGCGAGGAGGGTGGAGGCACCGCCAAATAAATTCATAGGGAAAAATAAAGAAGATACACCCAGATCCAGAAGAACCCAGACCTGTCCATCAAAACCCGTCAGCAGATTGGCATTAAAGAAGGTAACCGGGTGGAGAGGGGGGCACTAACAACAGATTTGCCCCGGTGGAGAGGGGGGCAATAACAACAGATTTGAATTGTTCTGGGCATAGGGCCAGAAACCTATGCCCTAGGGGACCAGTGGTGTCAAGAACCTACCCCTGGGTCTGTTATTGTCTGTGTCCTTAGCTGCTCTTGTTGACACAGAGCTGAACCGGGGGTATTTTGGTGGCACTCCCTCTGGGGCTGCCTGTATTGTTGCAGGTGAAATACAGTCCGCAGGTGAAATACAGTCCAGAGCCGAACTTGCTGTGCCCTACAGCCTGGTAGGTTTGTTTCCTGCCATGGCTCCGTGTTTGATGCGGCTCTCAGGAGGTCAGTGAGAACGTTTGCGTTCCCATGAGTCACCCCGTGGCTTGAGCAATGCAGAGCGGGTGTGTTTTTCCCACAGAGAAGTAAGCAGAGGTGTGGATCATTTATCCTGTGGCCTCTGCAAGGGGCAGAAAAAAATAAATCTTTCCAAGTGTCTCAGGCTTTTATCATCTGCGGGCACCTGAGGATTTGTTTTTGCAAGAGCTTTTAACTCATGATTGTTTACCTCCTCATCAAATGTCACTCAGATTTGCTTGGCTTTCCCCCTGGCCAACTATGAACCTTCCAGCCTGCACTGCTTGGGGCTGTAGGAGCTGGAGCTCCCCTACTGTCAGTACTGAGCCAGTAGGGCTAGGGGGCGCTATGCTGCTGGACCACTTGCCGGAGGAGGCGTAAAATTGAGATCCCAACCAGGGGTGGTTCCTGAAGAACCCACACCACTTTTTGCCAGAATTGGGAGGTTACCCCCACTCTCCTGGCCCAATTTCAAGGTAGGGAATGAATGAAGGGTGGGCAAAGCAGAAGATAGGGTAGAGAATAAGGGAGGGAGGACCAGAGAACGAGGAACAGAGATGGAGGGAGAGAGACGTGCATGGAAGAGGCATCGATCGAATGACCCACAGGGCAGGGGAAAGGGTGATTTGTGATGAAGACAATGATAAAATGGAGCAAGAAAACCCCACACTGCTTGTAGGTGTTTCTTCTTGAGAGACGGCAGCTTGTGTTGCAGGTAGGGTTGCCAAGCCTTGAGGATTGGCCTGGAGTCTCCAGGAATTCAAGATTAATCTTTAATTAACAATTATGTCATTTTATGAAACCTTCAGGAATACATGCAACCAAAGTGGCAATCCACGAGGAGGAAGTACCTTTCCCCCTGCCCTGCCCATTCCATTCCCCCCTCCCTCTGTCGCTCGCTCTCCCCCACCCCACTCCTTTATTTTCACCGGCTGGGGCAGGTGGTTGGGGTGCAGGAGGGGGTGAGGGCGAGCGGTTTGGAGTGTGGGAAAGGGCTCTGGCCTGAGGCAGGCGGTATGGGCTCTGGGGGGGTGCAGGTTCTGGGGTGGGGCTAGAATTGAGGGGTTCAGGTGTGGGAGGGGGATCTGAGCTGGGGCAGGAGGTTGGGGGTGAGGGCTCCAGCTGGGGGAGCAGGCTCTGGGCTGGGGACAAGGGGTTTGGAGTGCAGGAGGGGGTTCCAAGTTGAGGCGGGGGGTGGGGTGCAGGCTTCAGGAAAGAGTTTGGATGCGGGCTGGGGCCAGCAGTTGGAATGCAGAGGGGAGGTGAGGGCTCCAGCTGGGGGTGTGGGCTCTGGGGTGGGGCTGAGGGGTTTGGGGTGCAGGGAGGCTCAGGGCGGGTTGGGGTCTGGGGGGAGTTCGGGTGCGGGAGGGGGACTCAGGGCTGTGGCAGGGGGTTAGGGTGCAGGAGGGGTTTTGGAGTGTGGGCTCCAGGCGGTGTTTACCTAAGGTGGCTCCCAGGAAGTAGTGACATGTCCCTTGGCTCCTAGGCAGAGGCACAGCCAGGCGGCTCTGTGCACAGCCAGGCGGCTCTGTGCACAGCCAGGCGGCTCTGTGCACAGCCAGGCGGCTCTGTGCACAGCCACCGCTCTCAGGTGCTGCCCCTGCAGCTCTCATTGGCTGCGGATCCTAGGCAATGGGAGCTGCTGAGCTGGCGCTCGGGGCAGGGGCCACGCATAGGAGCTGTGTCCTCCCCTCTCTCTAGGAGCTGAGAGACATGTCATGCTTGCGGGGAGACGCACAGAGCCAGGTAGGGAGCCTGCCAACCCCACACCAAATGGACTTTTAAACAGCCCAGGCAGCAGTGCTGACCAGAGCTGCCAGGGTCCCTTTTCGAGGGGGCGTTCTGGAAAAAAACCAGACACCTGGCAACCCTAGTCAGCATGCTTGCAGCCAGGAAGATTCTTCTACAATTAAAGGTGGAGTGCCCAGAAAAGAGAAGGACGACATCTCAGTCACATGGCTACATGCAGCCTAGTGCTCAGTGAGGAAAGCAGGCCCCACACACTTGGAAATCAGCAGCAGCTTTATTATGCAACTAACAACTCTCCCATATTAACTCTGGACCGTATGTCTGTGATGCTTGGAAAGGCTCCTATGAGAGGGGGGAAAAAAAAAAAAACACAATAAAAGCAATGATCTTCAGCTATTGATCTTCCAAACTCTGTTTCTATCCATCCACCTTGCATCTAAACACTCTACACTCATATTAAAAACACCAGAAAGGACCCCATGTCCTGCCCCTCTAGGGTTAAGGCGAGTACCTAGAGCTGTAGTGTACAGCCCATGTCTGCGCTTACCTAGCTCGTCCTGGAACAAGCTCCTTGGGAAACAGCGCCTCAGCCCTTCCAGACTGGAATAGGTAGAGGAAGGATTAAGCATTCAAACACGTAACAGCCCATGCCACCGCAGGGATGAAGGGCTCTTGATATTCACTAGGGTGACCAGACAGCAAGTGTGAAAAATCAGGACGAGGGCAGGGGGTAATAGGAGCTTATATAAGAAAAAGACCCCAAAATCAGGACTGTCTCTATAAAAATCGGGCCGTCTGGTCACCCTACTACTCACACTGTGTCAATGGGCAAAGAGGCTGGCCATAATCTGATCTGCTACCAAGGGACCTAGGAGAAAAAAGTAGGGGAGGAAAAGCATCAGCACCACCCTGTGGTGAGTGGCTTACATGACTAGTTTCTGCCTTACCCCAAAGAGCACTCATTTTTTGGAAAAACAATACAGAGTCCTAAGTGAGCTGTAGCTCACGAAAGCTTATGCTCAAATAAATTTGTTAGTCTCTAAGGTGCCACAAGTCCTCCTTTTTTGTTTCCCTGCAGTGAGTCCAGGAGGAATTCCCACCAGAGGGGCTGCTGCTGGGCTAGGGTGTTAATTTGGAGCCTTTGCAATCCCCAAGCCTCTTCAAGTGCAGGCAATTAGGACTCTAGGAACAGAGGGGAGTTGCTTTGGGTAAGTCTACACTTGTGGCTATTTCTATCCTGCTAGCACAGGTATAAACAGTGTAGATGGTGAGGCACGGCTTAGGTGAGTAAAGGGACGCTCGAACCCTATGGATACACACCTTACATGCCCATGCAGGGCCTCCCATGCCTACACTGCTATATTTAGTAGGGTAGCATCCTGCCCCTTCCCCTCTGCCAGAGCCTGTCCCCGCCACAGTGAAAGATCCCTCTGCCAGAGCCTTTCCCCACTGGAGAGGCAGCGGCAGCTCCCCGAGCCGAGCCTGGCTGCCCTCCCTACCACAGCCGTTCGCCTGTAGCTACCCGTACCCTACATGCTCACGTTAAGTGTAGACAAGGCCAGCTGCGTAATAAGGGCCAGAGCAGGACGGAAGAGGGACAAGGACAGGATTTAAGCATAATGGAAGCTTTTTTTTTTTTTTTTTTTTTGTTAGCGGCTTTTTGGAGATGGCTGCTGTGTTCGTAAAGGAACCCCAGTACCACAGAAATAGCTCAGGATCTGGGACAGGGTGTCATTTTTCCTTGTCCTTCTGCACCTCAAGATTTTTTTTTTAAAAGAAGACTACTAGACAAATCCTGCAGTTGGGAACCCAGTGTGCAGCGCACACAGCCCAGCTATACACCAGGGGTTATTGTAATCAGCGACTGCCCCAAGCCACATCATTCAGCTGGATTTGGATCCAGATCTCAGCGTCCCCAAGTCCACCAGTGCTGGGTTTGGGGTTTCCAGTCTGAGCCCATCTCTCATTGCCATGATCATTTCAAAGCCTCAGCCAACACACTCCAGTGTCCTGAGTCACTGACGCTGCAGGGCTAGCTCCTCAGCTGGTGTGAATCTGCGGAGCTCCGTTGCCTTCTATAGCGTGAAGCCAATTTGCGCCATCCAAGGAGCTGGTTCTTGGAGTCTGGTACTGACTAGTGAAGGAATATCTATAGGCCTCAGCAGACTGACTCAAAACTGAGTTCCATCCAGTCCAGGACCCCGTCTCTGTCAGCGGCCAGCACCCGATGGGTCAGAAGAAGATGTCAAAACCTCACAGTAGCAGCTGTGGAAGAATACGTCTCCCAGATCGGCCCCCTACAGATCTCTACTCTCCCCCAAAGCGGAGTTAAGTTAGCACAGGAAGGTATCTGTTATAAATAGAATTCAGCCTGAGAATTAGTCTGAATCCAATATGCTGATAGGCTGAAAAACTTTAAAGGCCCAGCTGGCTTCCAGGGTGACCAGACAGCAAGTGCGAAAAATTGGGATGCGGGTGGGGGAATAATAGGAGCCTATATAAGAAAAAGACCCTTAAATCGGGACATCTGCTCACCCCAGCGGGCTCTGTAGTGCTCTGAGCTTTCCTAGCCAGCCAGGTCCTTCCTGAAGCTGTTGCTCAGAAAGAAGGGGTCTCCTCAGAATCGCCCTGGGCTGTATGGTGACTGGGGTGGGAGACTCAGAGGGGACGGGAGCCAGAGTACAGAGTGACTGTAGGAGAACTACACTGCAAGCTCAACTGTCCCAGGCAACCGACAGGCTGCTTTAATGGTTAACATGGGCCTGCCTCCGGCTTTTTTTGCGCACATGTGTGTGTGGTGGCGGCAAAGAGAGAGCTTGTCCCTAGCTCTACGGAGCTTTGATCTCCTTGTTTCATCATGTGATTCACACCCTTACTGCTGCATAATATAGGTGAAGGAGGCATGGCCCAGTCTAGTGCATCAGCTCAGTCTAGTAGAAATAGCCCGTTTCAATCATGAAGAGAGAAGTTGCTGTGCTCTGGGTTTATCCTGCCTGACCTGCCAGCCTGGGGCTGGCCAATCACAGTACTGTTATGTAATAAGGGTCCCCTGAGGAATGCATAGTTGTTGGATCATATTGAAGAAGTTCTGTATTAAATCACAAATGAGTTTGATTCCCCATAATTAGTAATACCCTGGAATTTAAACTAAGAGGGAGGTCTCTTGGTTTTTGGCTGCTAATTGCGTTAGTACATCCTAAGACAGAGTCTGTTCTCAGAGCAATACTTTGTAACAACAGAAACAGCACACAGACTCCCTGCCCTTTTGTTGTATTTATCTCTTTGTTAAGAATTGTGATTAAAATAGAGATGGAGGATGTATGTGGATGGATGCTTGGTGTGGATAATAAAGGAACGATCATGGAGGTGCCAGCCTAAGAATCCAGTGTCCATCAGCCGAAGAAGGCGTCAAGTGGAAACAACCAGAGGCCCCCCGGAGGGCAGACTGGAATCCACCCAACAGCCTCAAGGATGGGAGAACCGAAGAACAAGATAACATCTGGCAGCACGGAGCTGTCAGGAATGTGCCTTCTGCTGATTGAATCAGCAACAGCATGGTGAAGCAATTCCCATAGACTGGCATAGGAATAAATTCCTATAAAAATGGACTCTAGAACTGAGAACTTTGGGGTCTGCAATCCAACTTCCAGGAGCATCAGATGTGCATCTGAGAAAGCCCTGCTCCCTCCTCTTGTCCAGGCCACCTGTCCAGTGGCTTGGCACGAGCAACTCTAAGGCTGGTAACTATGATAACAACCTTGCAGAACCTGAGTGTGAATATATATGAATGAGCGAATAAATATGAGATTGAATGGAATGTTATAGCTATAACTAACTGCTTACTATGATTCTTCTGTAGTCACAATAAATGTGGCATTTTGCCTTTTCCCCTTTAAATAAGATCCTGCTGGTTTTTATTTTATAAATGAGATAGCTAAGGTCAAAGGTTACTTGATCCATCCTCACCCATGAATTTTAGCAGGTGGATGCTGCTCCTCCCTCTTTTCTCTTGTTTGTGGACTTTGGTGGTGCCCAGCAGTTGTGTGTTGGGGGATCAACAAGGAGAAGAGAAGTTTAGCAACAGCAGAGAAAGGGGAACCCTGGATTAGCTTTATTCCAGCTCAATCACCACACTAATAATGATAGAAATGGTCTCTGCTCTGTCCTTTGTAGGGCTCAAACACCACATTCTCTTCTCTATAGCCCTGGGCCAAAGCCCTTTAAAGACAACGGAAAGACTGACTTCTATGAGCTTTGTTTGGATCAGGCCAACATGAACAAAGAGGTAGAAGGGGCTTTACTTTGTTGGACTCATTCCTGCACCTCTAGGCTTAGATTATAACCATCGCACTGTCCAGTATTTCCTTTGACTGACTGTCTGGTCTCACCCTCACTCGGATCCCTGACTAAGGAACTGTATCTGGGGAGTTGTACCCAGTATTCCCCACCTCCTGCCTCTTTATATCTGATGGTCTCTCTGATGAGTCCTTGCTGAGGACTGTCAAATTGTATTGCCCTGATCTTCTTTGACTAAAAACCAGGAAATATGGGCTTCATCTGTGTCTTTGTATTAACCAGGTGTATCTTCTTCCTGCCTCATTTACCTACCAGGCTCCTCTGATCAGCAAAGCAGCAGAAAAGCTTCCTGACTCAGGATACCGAGTCACTGTACTGCTCAATGCAGCATCTGCCAACCTGCCAGACTTGAGGGCCAGCCTGTGATCTGGTTCTGCAGATCCTAGGCTCAATGCAGATCCTGCAGCTGAGTAGGAATGTGCCTGAAAGCCGCTTTTGTGCGCCACCCCCACCAACTTGGAGGGGATCTGGCCACTGGGGAGGCCCCCCAGCATAAAGTAGAGCAGCCTCAGGGATGCCGCAGCCATGCCCGCTTTCCCTCAGGAACGCCCTCTTCTCCTCAGGCTGGGAGGAGGGTGGTGTTGGAGCCATTACAATAGGCCGATGGCACCCATTACAGAAGAGGACCATCACACAGTGGATGACCAAAGCACACAGTGCAAATTAGACCCCATTGGTGCCATGACAGGGCCTCTGCCTCCCCATTGGCATCTCCTTGACCCACACCCTGGGACCTCTACTTCCTTACTGAACTAGCCTAAGGACATTACTTACATTCACGTACCCAGTCCAGGCCTTCTGATTTGGGTCTGTCAGACACATGCTGGACAGTGCACCCTAGGGAATCATAGAATATCAGGGTTGGAAGGAGCCTCAGGAGGTCATCTAGTCCAACCCCCTGCTCAAAGCAGGGCCAATCCCCAACTAATTCATCCCAGCCAGGGCTTTGTCAATGGCTCTCCTGTTAATGCTTACCTTCTCCAGGGCTAACTTTCAGAGCTTCAGCCTCTCAACAAAGAGAGCAGCTTTCAAGATATCTCACAGGAAGTCAAACTGTAGCAGATCATGGATGCACTGGTGCAGCACCTCCTGCTGGTCATCTTGGGAATTAGCTCAACTCCAGAGCACCCTCTGCTGGCCAGTGTCTCACCTGCCTCAGGCCCCATATCCCTCCCAGACCCCAGTGCCCTTTACCTCAGTGTTCTGCCCCAGCAGTACCCCCACACTCTGGGTCTCCCCTCCCAGGGGAACCTCCAGCCCTCTAAGCCCACTTTACCTCAGTGGCTACTGCCAGTCATCATCTGGCCCCCTTTCTCTGGGGCAGACTGCAGTCTGTAATGGCCACTCATCATCAGCAAGGGGTTAGGACCAGCTGCCTCTGCCTATTCCCAGGCTGCACCTCTGTAGCCCCAGTACCCACATAGGCCTTTATCAAGGCCTCAGCCTGGGGAATTGCCAGGCTGGAGCTCCTCTTGCCTTTGCCCTGCTCTAGGTACCCTTTTCACCCAAGCAGCTAGATCCTTCTCCCTCCAAGGCTAGAGAGGAACTGACTACCTTCTCCCCAGGAGCCCTTCTTATACGGGCCCAGCCAGGCCCTGATTGGCTGCCTCAAGCCAGCCCATGATTCGCTCCCTGGGGCAGCCCTTTCCCAGGGCTGTTTTAACCCCTTCAGGGTTGGAGCGGGGTGACCGCCCTGCTGCACAAACGCAGTCACAATCTGGGAAATTACTGAGAGACTGATGGCCAAATGCTATGCTATTTCCACTGTTCCAGAGGGATTTCCTCAAAAGTATCTGGATGATTATGGTTTCAACCCAATCCCTGCCTTTTACATAAACCCCAGGCCACCCCGCTTACAGGTCAGGATGCAAGGTGCCCCCGACATACATATGGGGCATTGCCAGTTGTGAGACTATGGGACTGAGCTACGTGCTGCAATCTCAGTTCAACAAGTCAACAAAATTTACCTCAGCAAAGAAGACAACTGAGGTGAGCCTGTGCTTCTTCCTGCCCTGCTTGGGCAAGAAATCCTTCCCTCTCTCATGGCCAGCACAGTGATGGGGGGCTCTGGAACATAAATACCCATGAGTAACAGGGACAGCAAGCTCTACAGAGGAAATCCATATGGCAGATGGTAGAAAGAATGGCTTATACTATCATCTATCTATCATTACATGTTAATTCACTTATAGCATCTAGACATTGTTAATAGTAGCAGAATGGCTCACAGTCAGAAGCTGGGATGTGTCTGTTGAGAGGCTGGATTGTAGGGTGAGAGTCCATGTGTAAGGGGACTGTTGCCCCCTTACTAACATTCAGTGGGGGTGTTTTAGTTGCTAGCTCCCAGTACTAAAAAGAGGGAAGGGTCGATCGGAAATCAGGACCCTGAGCCTGACAACTGCCAGGACAAATGGGGAGTGGCCAATGCTCCAGGTGAGCCTGAATGACAGGGCGAGCAGGCTAATCAGGGAGTCAGGAGGCCAGGGAGGTCCCGTCCTCCATGTGAGCTGGATTTGCCTGGGTCAGACAGAGTGGGGCCAAGGTGAGCTGGGGAGCAGAGCTGTGCCAGATCCAGAGGGACCAGAAAAGCAGCCCAGAGAGAGCAGACTTGCCCTGGGAGCAGAGCTGCAGCCCCAAAGCCAGAGGCACAGCCCAGAGAGAGGAGACTTGCCCTGGGAGCAGAGCTGCAGCAACCAGAGCCAGAGGGGCCAGAAAAGCAGCCCAGGAAGCAGGTCAGTGCTGGGAGCAGAGTCACAGAAGCAGCCTGCAGAGCAGACCTGTCCTGGGAGCAGAGCTGCAGCAACCAGAGCCAGAGGGGCCAAAGAAGCAGCCCAGGGAGCTGGAGGCAGAGCAGCAGCAGCCGTGCAGAGGCCGCGTGATGCAGCTGGGGCTGGAGCAGTCTGGAGCTGGGTGTGGTGAGCAGCTGGGGAGATCGAGGGGGACCCTAGGCAGCGGGCCCAGCACAGGGAGAGGCCTCAGCCAAGGGGCTCTGCAGGCCAGGCGTGGATCGTAACCCCGACAGGGCGGGGGAGACACTGGGAAGAAGGGTCCTACCACTTAGAGCCTGAGAGCGTGTGGCCATCACCAGAGCGAGTGTCCAACCCACAGCATCCCTGCAGCACAGCCAGGGCCTGAGCAGGAGGCCTGGGACTTACAAGGAACAGACTGTGAACTGCCCTGACGTTCCAGAGACACTGTTTGTGATGTTCCCTGCCACAGAGCGGGGTGATGTGTTTCCTTTAACCTTTCCCATTTTTCCTTATTCTTTTTAAAATTAATTGTTGATTAAATAACTTGCATTTGCTTTAACTTGT
This sequence comes from Eretmochelys imbricata, assembly GCF_965152235.1. NCBI lineage: Eukaryota > Metazoa > Chordata > Testudines > Cheloniidae > Eretmochelys > Eretmochelys imbricata. The sequence goes on along the minus strand of NC_135572.1, from coordinate 12,252,530 downwards.
ATGTAATGGTCAGTGGGTCGGAGAAGTGCCCAGTGCAGAGAGAGTACCCCAGAGTGGGGACACCCTAGCCCCTGTCCTAGGTGACCGCAGCAGGGTTGGGGGTCGAGCCCCCCAGGAATCCTGGGCCCTGCCTTGTTGGGGTTGTGAGGACTCTGCCAGGCAGGTGAGTGGAAGGGGCGTCCTCAAGGGCAGGGCGGCCACTGGGTAAAGGAAGTGGGAGCGAGGACTCAGATCCTTTCACTAGCCCACTTCACCAGGGTAGTGCAGAAGCCAGGAAAGTTCCCCACAAGAGCAGGACTATTCCCTGCTTACACATGTATAGGCTCAGGCCAGCGTCTTCCTATGTCACTGTCCAAAGTCTGGCACTAACATTCATATTCAGGCACCTCAACAAGTGGATTGATTTTCAGAGGAGCTGAGCAGCCGCAGCTTTGGCAGATTCGAGTGAGAAGTTATTGGTATAGAGAAGGTCAGGCCATTTATTTAGGTGCCTAAGTGCGGCACTGCATCCTCTCCCATGGCTTGTTTACAATGAATACGGAATCCATCATCTCAGCATGACAACCAAGTTCAGGATCTAGTCGGGCTGTATCCTCTCCATACTGCTGTACGGTTACCAAACATGGACACTGAGCCACTCAGGCTGGGCCAAGCTGGAGGCTTTCCACACAAAAGGCCAACGTTGTATATTGGGCATAGAGTGGAATGACTTCATCTGCAGATGTTTAGGGTCGCTCCGGTCTACAGACTGTGGGGGCCATTGTCTGCAGATGCGTCTTATGCTTTTCAGACATGTCGTGAGTATGCCAAAAGATGTTCCGGCAAACACCGTTCTTTGAGTGGCCCATAACATCCGAGAGAAAACTCCACCAATCAAGGGGTGGAGGCAGCCCAGAGGCAGGCCCCTTATTACATGGGTGCCTCAAGTCTATTCCGACATTGGGCTCTCGGCCCGTCAAGCACAGGAACAGATCAATGGTGAACAATTGCTACGGCCAACCGTTCGGCTAAGTGTTGAAGAAGAAGTATGGATTTAGGTGCCTAACTTTTGACATCCATCTTTGAAAGTGCTGGCCCAAGCGTCGAAAGAAAAGTGAGATTATATAATGTCAATGGATGGAGAGATGAAGCATTTTATTTAACTGTCCAGGGGGAACTAGAGGCCTGGATCATAAGAACAGCCATATTGGGTCAGACCAATGGTCCATGTAGCCCAGCATTCCATCTTCTGACAGTGGCCAGTGCCAGATGCTTCTGAAGGAATGAACAGAACAGGACAATTTATGAAGTGATCCGTCCCCTGTCATCCAGTCCCAGCTTGAAGGATACTGTGAGAGGGCGCTGAGTAGGAACTGCTGAGCCAGCCCTCTATTACTCCAGTGCCAATTAAGTGAGGTGAATTGGAGCTGGTTAGACCACCTGGCCCTAATTGGGGAAGCAGAGACAGCTGCTGCCTAATTAGGCTGGGGGTGTATAAAAGCCTCAGGGGAAGGAAGCTGGGGGAGCAGGAAGAAAGGGAAAAGGTGGGAAATGGAAACAGAGAGGTAGCTCTCCCCTCCCTCTTGCCTGTAGATGGTAAAGGGCTACTTGTATGGTGGGAGCACAACCTGTAAATAAACTGCACTGGAGCCAAGAGGGCCCTGCTGAACCTTGTTACAGACACCCAGAGCATAGGGTTGTGTGCCTGACTACCTTAGCTAATAGGTCCATCAGCAGCTGTCTTCCATGAATGTATCTAGTTGTTTTTGAACCCAGTTATACCTTTGACCTTCACAACATGCCCTGGCAATGAGTTCCACAGGTTGACTGTGCATTGTGTGACGATGTACTGCCTTATGTTTCTTTTAAACTTGCTGCCTATTAATCTCATTGGCTAACCCCCGATTTATGTGTTACACAAAGGGTAAATAACACTTCCCTATTCACTTTCTCCACACCAGTCATGACTTTAGAGACCTCTATCATATCACCCCTTAGTCGTCTCTTTCACAAGCTGAACAGTCCTGGTCTTTTTAATCTTTCCTCATATGGAATACTCCTGGGGGAATTCTGTGCCATTATGCACATGCAGACACATGTCCCCCCACAGATTCTCTTTGCTTCCCTACACAAAAATAGTTTCTGTGGGGAAGCAATGAGAAGCTGCTCAAGTGCTCACTCACCCCTCCTGGCAGAGTGGTCGTGTCTGTTTGGGTACCCGGAGCAGCTGGGGGAGAGGTAAGGCACTGCGGGGAGGAAGGGAGGTGTCTGGGGATGCCCCAGCCATCCAGGAACATTAGTTCCAGCTGGGGAGGGGAGGGGAGGATGGTGGAGACAGAGTTCCCCCCCATTTGAGTCCCTGGCATGGAGCAGCTGGGTCTGGGTCAGATCAACCCAGAAACCTCCCCCAGCTGTAGGAAGCTCTACACCATAGGGGGGCTTGGTGGGGGAAAGGGGTCTGGGTGCAGGTGGTGAGGCTCAGTGGGGAGGTTTGGGTGCGGGGATTGGCCAGATGGACAGAGGTCGTGTGGACAGAAGGAGCAACTCCCCATACAGTGACCCCTTCTACCATTTCCTGTTGCCATTGCTTCTCGACCACGGGGGAGGGGCACTGTATGGGGAGCTGGTCCCCCTCTCCACCCAACCCCTATGCATCTGGACCCCTTCGCACCCCAAACCCCTCTCCCCCGAGCCTCACCCCGCTCACCTGGAATTCCTCCCCCAACCACCTCCACACCCAGAATTCCCCCTCTCCCCCTGACAATCGCTCCGCACAACACTTCCCCTGAGCCTAACCCCCTGCATCAGGAGGTAATATTTTTCAGGTAATCGCATGAGTTTACTGCAATTAATCGACATCCCTAATTATTCTGGTAATTTATTTTAAAAAACGTGTCAGCAAATAATTGAAAATGGGGTGATTATATTGTGCTATTTTGACAAATAAAATATGCAGAATTTTACAGAATTTTAAATTTTTTGGTGCAGAATTCCCTCAGGAGTATATGGAAGCTGCGTTACTTTCCACTTATTAACACTGAATTTCATCTGCCGTTTTATTGCCCAGGTACCCTGTTTTGGGAGATCCCTCTGTAATGCTTCACAGACAGCTTTGAACTTAGCTATCACGTAGGAATAGAGAAACGTCAGATTATGTAACATAAGAGGCCAGTGAAGGAGAATTATCCCTATTTGGGCTGGATTGCATAGAACGAGAAGATGGAGAGGAGCTGGATAAATATCTGGAGAAGGATGAGGGGACCAAAGCACAAGTTTGCAGATCAGATAGTGAACATACCATATGGCATGTACCTGTTAGTCCCTAGTAGATTAATCCACTCTGCATCTACTTCTGTCGAACCTTCCCGTGTCTCCATAGCAAGAGAGGGCGAATGCACAGATTTCATCTCTTCTTACACAGTTTCAAAGAATGTATCAGAGATCGGAGGCTAATCAGAAGAAAGAGAAAAGGTCATTAATGCCGTGGCTGATGTAATGAACCAGCTGTCTTGCAACTCATCGCCTTATGGAAGGAAGACAGAGACGTGAGAGCAAATGCCCTTGGTTTTACATTAGCAGTCTTGTCACCGTCATTCTGCTGAGTACTGGGGTCACTTAAACTCATCCCCAGCTGCCTACATCTCATGGGAAACAATGCAGGTAATTACCACAGGCTCATACAGGCTTCACTGGCTGGTTTGGTGGCTTCGGGCCTGGTGTGGTGGCTCAGCCGACCTCCAGTCACCAACTTCTCTGTGGGAACTCAGGGCCCTCCTGAGTCCCATCAGTGGCTTTGGGAAGGGTCCGGGCCACCCAAGAGATCTCGGTCAGGAGCATTTTCCCTCTCCTCCTTGCCAGTCAAGCAGTGGAGCAGGTTCCCGAATCTAGCTCCTAGGGTCTGAGGTGACTGGTTTCTGCCAGCATCCCGGACTTGCTGAATGGCCCGAGAGACACTGACACGGACAGAGGAATCCGGATCCTGCCGCAGGGCATCGAGAGCTGAGACAGAAAGGAAGCTCAGGTCAAAACACATATTGTATTAGCATGCCCCAGCACCTGCACAATGGGCCTCTGTATCTACCACAGCAACTAACTGCTCCCAGATGCCCTGGACCTGCCAGGGCTATCAGTGTCATCCCCATCTGAGAATTCCTTAAGTCCTCAGTGACATCTGCCTTTGGCAGCATCATCTTCCACTGCATTCTGGGGCATCCACCTCTGTATCACCATCTCCCTGACACGTGCCAGGGCCTCTCACCCTGCCTGGCATTTACTTTCTCCTTGTAAAACCTTCTGGCACTTGGAGATGGAAGTGACGTCTGACACTAGAGACAACAAAGCTGGGACTGATGTCCAGGCTCTCTCAACAGCTATCTCTGACCACATCTAAACTGAACTCAATGTGGCAGCTTGGCGGGGGAGTTGCACTTTTTCCTGGAATGGTTCACAATGAGCGTGAGCTCTCCTTCCACATGCAAACACAGACAATCACAGACACATGCCCACATGGCAACTACTTACACTGAAGTATCAACTCCTTCTCTTGCCTGACCATGGCAGAGTCTGAGCTTTGAACAGTGCAACCTGGAACATACAATGGAAATTAATCTTGCTGGAGTTTTCACCTCCCCTGGTGCTATCTTTTAAGAAGTGTCAGTCTTTCCAACAAGCAAAACAGCTTTCAAGGGGTCCCTGGGATAATCAGACAAGTCCACAAGCTCCAAGACAAAGAGGCACATGGTCTTGAAGATACAGAGAGCCTGATTGCCAATGGATATGGTGTTGCTGCAGTCCCGCAGGGATTCCAGTCAGTGGAGCTGGAGGCTTGTAGGGTTGTAATTTGCTCCATGTCTTTTGATATAATCCCCCAGCCCAACTCCCTCAAGGGCAGGCAATCAAGACACTAGGATCCCAGGGGGTTCATTCTTGCTGCTAGTGCCCTCCAAGCAGAACACGGGACAACGTCTCAGATAGAAGTTGCTTAAGAAAAGCAGTGATTACCTATAAAGATGGCTGCTGCCCGTCGTACTGGAGCCCGGGGGCTTTGGAGGTGATCCAGACATTGGAGCAAGATGTCAGATATGCTCTTGAGCTTCAGCACCTAGGAATAGAAACCAACGATGTGTGACAGCTTCTTGTTGCTGGGGCTGCAGGGGGAGGAGAAGAGAGATTTCATCTCCATGTTGCTGCTTGGCTTGGAGGGGTGGGAAGAATGCAGCTCCCATCTCCATGTATCCTGGGGTCAGACCATCTACATGCCAGGCAGTCATTAAATGACCATTTCCAAGTGTCACCAGACATATTGCTGATGTCTGAGCTGCTGCCACTGCAGGGCTGGAGCCTGGCACTAGAGAACACTGAAACCAGGTTGCTATTGGCTTCATCTGGGGAGGACATTAGAGAGGGTGCAGAGCATAGGAAATACAGTGCAGAAGTGGCCAGTGGGCTGGGGTAAGGTGAAAAATATGGAAATCCAGTTTCCTGCAGGATTCAGAAGGCATTTTTGCCATCAGCTGATTCTTTCTGTTCTGAGCTTTCACCTCCGTACTGAACGCCCGGCCAGGTCAGGCTGTTCAGGTCTGACAGGCACGGGGGGGAGTGGGGGAGCTGGGTGCTTCTAAGGGGAAGCCAGAGTGCAGTGTGTGAGTGCTAGACAGGCAATCAGAGCAGTGAGTCTGAGAGGGAACACGTTTCCGATCCCAAATCTAGGAGCGGCACTCACGAGAAGCTGATCTTTCACTTACAGAGTGCTGGCAGATTTTGTCCACCATCTGGGGGTGGTCGTGCCAAGCCTTCGTGCTGTTAATCTGCTTAGGCCAAGCCCATCCCAGGAGCTGAAAACACCCAGCCAAGGCTTTCTGACACCTCTGCAACACAAGATGGGACAAGGAGGGTTTGCATCATGAAAAGAGCTGGAATCTGTGGTCACTCTGCAGTGAAAAGCCAGCAGAAATGATCAATGAGGGAAAGGAATGTGGGGGTCATATGGTATCCTGCTGACCCTTGGTGTCTCCTTGTTCCTATTAATGGTGGCTCCTGGAGTTTGATCGTCATGGTGGCTGCAGTTCAGTGACTTCGGAAGTGGCTGCTGGGAGCCATAAAACATCTCCACTTGTGTGTCCATTGAAGGCTGGGGAACTTGCTTGGCTAAGCGCGTGGGGCTGAGATTTTGCACTTTTGCGAGGCGTATCCGGAGACAGATCTAGCAGGAGAGCTGGAGCAGTCTAGGCCTGCTGCACCAGGGAGCGCATGGCAGTGGGACTCACCTTGCCCATGTCAGGGTCCTCGTCCTGTAAGTGAAGGAGCAGTGGGACCAGGCTGCGAGTCACTTCCTCCAGCAGCAGGTGCTTCTGCCTCCTCTTCACTGTGTTAAGCAACTCTATAAAGAGCGTGATGGCGGCAGAGCGCACCTGGGGTCTCACCTGTGATGGACACACAACCATGAGGGGATTTCACCGAGGGGGCATCACACTCTCCTTATGGGGTGGGCTTGGCACAATGCAAACCACAGATAGGGGCCAGTCTGGCTAATAACTCCATGGTCCGCCCACCAAGAGGGCACCCATTTGCAGAAAGGTTTGGGTGGAGGGGCAGACAACACAGGCTAGGACAGTGGTTCCTAAATTTCCCTGGAGGCCTCCTGTAAGTGCTGACTCCATCCACAGTGAAGGGCTCTTTGGAGGGGTTCTTTAATGGGTTCAACACTTTCATAGTTTCATAGCATTTAAGGGCAGAAGAGACCATTCGCTCATCTAGACTGCTGTCCTGCAAAACACAGGACATTACATTTCACCCCATGACCACTAGATTGAGCCCGTTAACTTGGGTTACATTAAAGCATATCAGTCCTCAGGAGACCAAACAATTGCGTGCCACACGCAGAGAACACGCGAGACCAAGGTCTCACCAGTGCCTGAGGTCCAGGCAATGGCCGGGAACTGATCAGGTCAGATATGCCACCACTATGACTCCAGAGTCACAGCACTGCATGGGTGGGGATGGGCAGGTCAAGAGCCCCCTACTTACGGCACTGAGTAAGGGGATTAGCTTCCTGGCCACACTGGTGAGCTCATTCCCATCCAGGCTCTGCAGAAGGTTCTGAACAGCTGAGATGGCCTCCAGAATACTCCCATCATCCACCTCATCCGAGTCCCAGAGGATGGCAGGCAGCAGGGCCTTGACCTGTTCCATCTACACGCACACACACACAAGGGGCTCATCAGATCTCCCAGCCCTCCAGTGGGTACAAGCCACAGTCCCGGGGCTGTATTTATTCTACCCTGTGGCACCAAGTCAGAGAGAAGCTCATTCTCCACTATTTGAGGCATGGTGCTTTAGAATCGACAGGGATGCCTGACAAGGCAATCAGTGAATCCTAACCAAGTCCCAGGGCATTCTGGTGTAGTGTGGGCAAAGCTGTGATTTGCTTCAGGGCTCTTCTCTCTTTTCTGCGCAATATTATTAATTATTATTATAGCAGGGGCTGGCAGCAATCTCCATAATTAAGGCTGATACAGAGTTTCCATTCAAGCTGCTCCTTTTGACAATGTTCCTAAAAACATTCCCTTTTTGGAAGAAAAGTTTCCATGCTGTCTCCCCAGTCATTTGTGATTTTTTCTGGGGACATTGGACAAAATCCCTTCAGATATCTCTGAGCAGTAGGACAGTTTTTCCACTAACAAACAAACAAACAAAAACTTCTATCCACCTTCTTTTCCCAGGCAGATAATCCCCCAAATGGTAAAACTTTGGAAAAAATCAAACCTGGCCCATGGGGAGTCCTAGGTGAGCTGAACCCTCTGGAAAGTTTGAGAAACTTGGAACTGATAATGTAAGGAATTGAAATAGCATTTGGGGGCAGGGTCAGAAATGCTCTTTAAGAGAGTGCTCTGCCTCTCCCAGGGCCAGAGACTTTGGGGCCAGCTAGCCCCATGCATTAATGAGATGCAGCTGAGGAGACCACAACTATTTTGGGCTGCCAGGAAGGAAGGGGAAGCAGGAGCAGCGGGGAGGGGCTCCTAGAGTTCCCTGGGAGGGAAGACAGAGGGAATCTTGGGGGAAAAGGGCCTCTGGGGAGGAAGCCTTGGAAAGCAGTCCTCCCCTAAGAGAACAAAGAACTCTGCAGAGCCTGGGGGCAAAGAGCTTGCAGAAGGGGTGCCCAGGAAGGGGGGGGGGGGTCAAAGTTAAGTTTTCTTATGTTTAGTAAGGACAGGGCGGGACCTTTGTTGAAGGTGAGCTCAGAAGAGGAGACGTGGTAATGGCAGAAGATCCTGTTTCTGATTTCTCGTCCGTTGGACATTATCAGGTTTGGATTCTGAGGGTTTTATTTCTGGCCTTCAAAGGCTTGTTTGTCTTAATAAATGAGCCTGAATAAGGGTGTTATCGACCGAGGCGTTTGTGAAGTCCCAGTTCAAGCCTAGGAGGGGGAAATGTAGGCAGTGCTGCAATGCTGGGTCTTGCCACCGGAGGGGGCTACGAGACAGGGTTTTATGTGAAAAGAAAAGGAGTACTTGTGGCACCTTAGAGACTAACCAAGTCTCTAAGGTGCCACAAGTCCTCCTTTTCTTTTTGCGAATACAGACTAACACGGCTGTTACTCTGAAACCTGGTTTTGTGTGAGGCACTCCCTAAGACCTTTAGACCAATCAAGTTCTTCCTTTGTGACAGCACCAGGAATGGTCTCTCCAAGCAAGGAACAGGAATGCTGCTGGGGTAATTTGCATGGGGGAGAATGATAATGTCCACCTGAAATACAAGCTGTAAAATCCCATCTAAAATACTCTCAGAGGAAAGATCTGCACGGCCTCACAGCTTGAGAGGCTGTTGTTAATCCCATTACTGCTGGGGAAATGGAGGCACCGAGAGGGTCAGTGACTTGCGTGGCAAGTCAGCGGCAGAGGTGGGCTCAGAACACTGCCCCTCACTGCCTGCCCAGAACTCAGTCCACCTCATAGTTTTCCAGTTAACCAAGCCCGGGCTCTCACCTTCCCTGGCTGGGTTGCCAGGATGCCGAGTCCTCTTAGACCAAGTGAACGGAAAACTGGGCTGGGGTGTTTTGTCCACTCCTCGAGATGGTCCAGAGTGTCTGGATGTTGCAGCTTCTCGGCCTCTTTGTAACGCAGAAGCTGAAAAAAACAGAGCAAATCAGCAGCACGGTGCTTACCGGAGAACTTTTTGTGTCGGTTCTCCGGAGAGGCATCCTAGCCTACAGGTTGTACCGTCCATTGCTATACATCAGCCCCGCTCTGTGTGACGCCCCGTCTTCCCACTGACTTCCTGGGGGAGCTTTTACTATGATCCTCTCTCCTCCATACCCACTCTCAATGCCCTTCTTTGCTTGTCCTTAGTGACGTCGCAGGGAGGGACCTTTCATGGAGCTGCAGGGAGGCTGATGCTGGCAGGAGACCCAGCTGCCCTTAGGGAGAGTCCAGGCTGATGCCATTCTATAGAACATTAGTTTTTTGGCGATTCCCATCAGTCTCCTGGCCATGACTTTGGAGCAACCAAAGATCCCCTGAAGGATCCATCTCAGATTTTACACTGAGCTCAGAGCATGCTGGGATAGGACTGGGGGAGGCTAGTCAGAGCTGCCTGGACACCTGGCAATGTGGACATGACCAATAAAGGTCATAGTTTATGTAGCACAATAGTGAGTCTCAAAGCCTTGATTTAAGGAGTTGCTCACTAATCTAGGACACAAGACCCTATCGCTCTCATCAGCTAATGAAACTTACCTCTACAAAGAAGGCCATTGTGGTCAGCCTGTATTTCTCATCACCTCTGTCGAGGAGCGGGATCACTAGGTCCAGTAGCATCTTTGTGGTCTCAGGGCAAGCATAGTGCACCATGGCTCTGTGACATAAAAGCAGAAATACCTTTGTTAGTAAGGGAAGAAGCACATTCTGCAACAAGGGGGTGGGGAGGTCACCTTGGGACAATATGGCAGCCTGGAAGTGAGGAATCTTTCATTCTGGAATTGCTCCCACTAGCAGGACCGAATGCATGGAAAGCACTTGTGTATTACCTGGCCAGCAGGCTCACCCCATGGAGGTGATCTTTGGGGCTTTGTAGAAGGATCCAGCCTTGCTCCTTCTCCATAACGCTCAGCTCGAAACGGCAGCCAACACAGAGAAGCAGCATCTTTATAGCCTCCACTGCAGAGCTAGATTCAAACAACACACCAGCGTGAGTGAGTGCCAGGAGCCCCCTCATGGTAGGTCTGTCAGGGAGTGACGGATTCACTTGATGGAAAGCTCAGTGTGTGGAAAGACACACAAATGGTTTAAACAGAGCTCAGGAAGGCACAGGTTCGTGACTGGGGTTCCCAGGCACTGTAGTAATACAATTTAATAATATGAAGAAGGATAAAGAGTTCTGAGCAAATCCTACGGGCAGTTGCACATCAGCACTAGGGCATGCCAGTGTCTCAGAACAGGAGAATCTAAGCCCTTTCGTGTCGGACCCACATTCCTTTGACACACTGGCAAATTGGCTCCCACTAGGTTCTCCCCATAGCTGCTGGGATAGTCTTTCTACTTCCTCTGCGGTGCATAGGTCAGTACGTCATTTACCACTGAGGGACACCCTTGCAATCTAAGCCCTGCCTGCTAACTCCCTCAGAATTAGAGAGAGCTACGGAAAACCTGCAGGGTCCACATGAGAGTTGGAGAAGAGAACTATGACTGTCCACATAATTAGACCCTTGGCTTTACAGTAGGCGCAGTACCTGGTGTAGATGCTCTGCTGGCTGCTTTCCCTTCCAGAGACCGTATCCCCTGGCAGGCTCTGTCCCAGACTGAAATGGACTTCGAGAAGAAGAGCCATTAGCAGCTGAGGATAGAGGCGGTTTGTGGCATCTTTGGACTTGCTCACCGAGATCATCTCATAGAGGGCGCATGTGGCCTGAAGAGGGCACGAGACAGACACAAGCTTACTTGGAAATCCTACTCCCTCCTGCATCAGTTCTCATGGCTCCCTGTTTATATACTATGAAACTCCCCTGATTCATGGAGAAACAAACCGAGCTAAACTGCCCCTAGCAGCAGGACGGGGGAAGCTGGGCACTGGCAGTTCGAAGGCTTTGCCTTGTGGAGCCTGGTGACACTAGGCTGCATTGCCACACAGGGGACCTATCTTTGATTTCGGATCTCGCAGAGCTTCCTGACCTGCAAGGGCTGCAGAGACAGCATGCTTGGGGTGGGAGTAATACCTCATGGGACTAAGAGTGGGAGGGCATAAATTAATGAAGAGAAGAGTAGCTCTTTCATTAGCTTCCTCGGCATCTTTCTTCTCCCTCATTTGGACTTCCACTGTTATTCTTTCATGCTTGCATTGTTTCTTGGCTTCCAAGTGCCTCAGAGGGGCCATTTCTTCTGCATCTGGGATATGGCGAGGGGGGGTGGGGGGGCTGAGACCCTGCTTTTTGGTCGAAGTCCATGAGCAAAGCTCTCAGTTCGTGTTCTGGGGCTTTCTTCTTAAGAGCGCCCTTTCTTGACATAATTTTTCAAGTTCTTTTGAGTCAAGCCTCTCATAGGATTCGCAAAAAGAAAAGGAGTACTTGTGGCACCTTAGAGACTAACCAATTTATTTGAGCATGAGCTTTCGTGAGCTACAGCTCACTTCATCAGATGCATCCATTGTAACTCATCTTTAATCCTTAAAACTCTCAATATCAAATTTAAACTTTAAATAGTGTTGGGTTATGATCTTTAAGCCCAATTGACCTGTGGCATGTGAATCCTGTGCTGACTACTCCAATTGTCACGCCCTCTGGAGTGGTTCACAGCTGAGAGTGCCAATCTTTGGTCTGACTGTTATAAAACAGGGCAGGCAGCCCAAACTGGTGGTGTATTCAATAATTAAATTTCACGAAGCCAGTAACAATTGTGCATTCCTGGATTACTGTACCAGTCTTACCTGGGACAGTCTTACCACAGACAGTCCCCTTAGACATTCCAGCCTATCTTGCCACCCAGACAAACTAAACTTTGTGATAACAGGTTATTAAAACCAAAAATCACACCACATCAGGTTACTCCCAACCCCAAAGGGTCAGTCACTTACCCTAGGTCAATTGGTACTCTGGATCTCACACCAAAAACAACACTGGCAGCCAATTCTCTAGTAAACTAACTAAAGATTTATTAGCTAGGAAAAAGAAATGAGAGTTATTGAGAGGTTAAAGCAGGTAAACTACATTAAAAGGTGAGTCAAAATTTGTAAATCCAGAGAAGTAGTAATCTCTTGGTTTCCCAAAAGTCTTTTCAGGAACCCAGATGTTTCTGGGGATCTCCACTTTGCATTTGGTAACTTCCCTGTAAGAGTGCAAACAGTCAGAGATACAGGATCATTCCTTGACATCTATTTTATAGCTTTTCCAGAAAAAAACAATCTGAACAGTGTCTTTACCCACGTGGGTTTTGATGAGTAGGAAATGCAGACTGAGTCTGTGAATTCCTGTTGTCAAACAAAACAGTCCTTGCTTTGAAGTTAGCAGTCTTCTTCATTTACATTTCCAAGGCTCCAATTATGTTTGATGGGTGTTGCGGGGTGGTGACCCCACTCTGGCCCTGAAGGGGTTAAAACAGCCCTGGGAGAGGGCTGCCCCGGGAAGCCAATAGTAAAAGCAGCCCTGGAGAGGGCTGTGGCTGGGAAAAGGAGTGAAAGCACCTTAGTAGCTGACCACAGGTGTGACCAGCTCAATTTGGGCTCAGCTGGCCCTGATAAGAGGGCTGGGGGCCAGGAGCTGAAGGAGTCTTACTCTAGCCCTGGAGTGGGAAGGGCTAGCTGCCTGAGAGTGAAGTACCTGAAGTGGAGTAGGGCTGGGGAGCTTCAGCCTGGTAACCCCCCAGGCTGCAGGCCTCATTTAAGGGCAAAAGGTACTGGGGCAGCCTGGGATAGGCAAAGGTAGCAGGTCCTATTCCTTTGCCAATGATGGGTGGCCATTACAGACTGCAATCTGCCCCAGTGAGCGGGGGCTAGATGATGACTGGCAGTAGCCACTGAGGCAAGGTGGGTTTAGAGGGTTAGGGGTTCCCCTGGGAGGGGAGACCTAGACTGTGGGGGTACTGCTGGGGCAGAACCCTGAGGTAAACGAGCACCAGGATCTGGAGGGACATGGGGCCAGTGGCAGGTGAGACACTGGCTAGCAAAGGGCATTCTATATGCTGGAAAAGAGCTAATTCCCAGATGATCTGCAGGAGGTGCTGCACTGGTGAGTCATCGCTTTGCTACAATGGGTAATTACAGGGATATACAGGATACAAATGTAATCGTACAATATCAGGGTTGGAAGGGACCTCAGGAGGTCATCTAGTCCAACCCCCTGCTCAAAGCAGGACCAATCCCCAATTTTTGCCCCAGATCCCAAATGGCCCCCTCAAGGATTGAACTCACAACCCTGGGTTTAGTAGGCTAATGCTCAAACCACTGAGCTATCCCTCCTCCCTCGCCCCCTCAGCAAACAAGAATCCTTCATTAGTTTTCATAAAGTTTACACATCAAGTACATTCTCATCTTAACACTAATGCACACTTTTAATCTATGGTTAACCAATTACAGGGATATACACAATATGATAGCAATCAACAGATTATAAAGATAAGTGTTTCCTTTAATTTTTCCTTTGAACTAAACAAACACACAAGTGAACTGGCCTGATTATGCTACAATACCTTTTGATGCTCCTTTGATTTCTATTAGCATATGAGTGAATTAGCCAGCAGCCCTATCCTGAGCTGGCACCAGGGTAGACAGCATCACAAGGGTTTCTCAGAGTTCCAACATGGATGTGATGAATGGACCCCTCTGCCCCCCCTGGGTTTGTCAGGACATTATGCAGTAGCCCCAAAACAGAGGGGTTAGTCTGTCCCCATAAAGGTAGTGGTGCTAGGGGTCAGCTGTAAGATTTTGAGATATCTGCAAGGAGCTGGGAAATACTGGTAGGGAAGAAGTGGTCCAAGGAATAAGTCGTGTTCAGGAGGAACTCCTGTTATGTTTCTGTAAGGACCAGGGACCAGGAGCCTTGCAAAGTGGGAGGGCCAGGGGTCCCCCCTCTCCCAGCCAATTGGGATGAGCTTTAGGAAGGGGATCAGCATACATGCTGCCTCCTCCCTCCTAGCAGAGCAAGGAGAAGGCTGAACTCAGGGGTGCTGGAACACTTTGTATAGTGGGGGTGCTGAGAGCCATTGAACCAAACTGTAAACCCTTTGTATGATGGAAACCGCTTCAAGCCAGGGGGTGCTGCTGCACCCCCATACCCTGAGTTCCAGCACCTCTGTCTGAGCCTGAGGACTGATGGGGGGTTGGGCCACCAGGAGAAGCTGGCTATGGTCCCTCAGCTGGCTAACTTACAACCCAGCATAAAGGAGAAGACTGGGGGAGCCCTGCCTGCAGGAGAGGCGGAAGGACAGCCTGAAGTAAATGCCTCCTCCAGGAGGAGTGCTAGGGGGCCGGGACGTCTGTCTTATGGAGGGAAACTAGAAGGACTGTTTGAAACACAGCCCAGCTGCTGCCAAGGCAGCTGGGAGCAGCTTTGAGGAAGCTGCTTAGCAGTTGGGTGGGAAGAAGCCACAAGGAGCCACAAATCCAGGGCAGGAAAAGCAGAAGCTGCGGACCCATGGGAGGTGCTGAGGAGCAGCGCAGGGAAGTGGTGAGGGATTGAAGGAACAGTCCTTTACAGCCTAACATGGGGTCCCTGGGCTGGAACCCAGAGGAGAGGTCGGGTCTGGGCTCCCCAGCAAGAGGCAAAGTACCAACCTCAGGACTAAGAGACCAAGAATGATGGAGGCTGAGGGCCTGGCACAGAGGCCACTAGATGTTGGATTTTCCCATATTGGACTTTTCTGTTAACCCTGGAAGAGGTGACGTGGCAGGAGGGCCAGACCCTGGAACCTGTGGAGTGTTGCAGAACCAGGAGGCTGGACAAGGGGACACCAGCGTGGAATAAGCCCTGCAACATCAAGTCTTGGCATGAGGAGGCGCGTTGGCGGTGAGTGTGCCCTGTGACACAGAGACATAGGCTAGATTTAACTGCATGGGGCCGTGCATGTTGGGATTGTGACTTACGGCAGCAGACATGTGAGAGGCTTGGTGCTCAGAGCTGTGGTGACTCTGCAGCTTCACAACCAGGTTCTCCATCACCTGTCCTCCGAGGGCCGGGTCAGCAGATAGGAACTGCCACAGCTCAGCCAAATTGCTAGAAATTCAGAAATACGGGCAACGTGAGGGACTGGATGGCTTAGGAGAAAAGTTATTAAACCTCTTCACCAATGTAACCACTCTGTAAGAGAAATCCTCCTGTGCAGCCAACTCCCTGCCCAGCAGTCCAGTCCCCAGAGCTTTGTGCAATTCAGTGTGGCACATGAACAAGGACTCCATGGACCTCAGATTGGGAATCATTGGCACAGGATATGGAGCCTTTCAGTTCAAGGCTGCCAGTGTGGATCTGGCCTCAATTGGTCACAACCTGTTACTGGCTGATGGCTAGTGGCTAATACAGCCTCTCTGGCAGCAGGTGGCCTATATGAAATGAACTAAGGGTCTTGGACCAGTGCCCAATGCACACTGTCCACATTAAAGAGTCAACCACCCTTGTTGGTAGGTTCAGGGATTGAACGGGACATGGAGGCTGAACTAGCCTCTCTTGCCTAGACAGCTGCCCCTCCAGCCATGAGCTCCGAGTATTGTTAGGGGCAGTGTGGAGGAAGCTTGCATCGTCACTTCCTGGGCTGCAGCTGAGGTCTTCGTTGTCCATGGGTGTCATTGGGGCGCCTTTCACCTGCATTAAATTCCCTTTTAAAAAGGGGGTGGGAGGATGCAGCAGCGTGGCTCAGATCTCCGCAGCGCTCAGTCAACAACTGTGCGAGGGAGGGTTTCAGTGGCGTCCTCTGATATGGATTGTTTTTGGAACTCACTGCTTGGGATCATCCATTAGAAAACCACGCTTTGCGTAATCACTGTTGCTCAACTTTTCCTGCCCAAACACAAATGTGTTTCAGACAGCAACGGTTCCACCTAGGATAACTATCTGTCTGCTCAGATGGAGCAGAACAGAGGAATGAGCTCTGTGCTTGCCAGCCAGAGTAGCAAAGGGATAGTGAACTCAAGAGCACGTACTTAAATCCACCCATTGCTCCAGGACCCATGGGCAGTGACCGTAGGAGGGGGACTGCGCTCTTGAAAACCCCTCCCACAGGCAGATCTCTAACAAGTGCAAGGGGCCGGGAGAGGGGGACTGGGAATGAGAGCTCCTGCCTTGCACATGGGGAGACCCATTCAGGGAATGGGGGAGAGGGATCTCTGACAGGTGGATTTTGCTCTCTGTGGTTTGTGGCTGAAAAGAGAAGAGCCATCAGGAAGAGAGGGCAGGTAATTTGCCCCATGTAGAGCAGGGGAGATCAGTCCTCAACAGTCAGTGCTTTATACCTGGCCTTAGTAAGACTAAACAATGTGTTCAGGGGTGAGGTGATCATATAGGGCCTCAAAGGATCGCGTGTGGCCTGAAGAGTGGAGGCATTTCGTACCTGTTTGTAGGGAAGGAGTAGTCCAGAAGGCATGAGATCACTGTGTCCAGATGCTCCGCCTCGCCAGCCAGCAGGCCCACTAACTTCATCATCAGTGTCCTGGAGCTGGGCTGCTGGACTGAATCCAACCGGCTGCAAACCCCAGCCACAAGGTCTGCTGCCTGAGAGAGAGAGAAGGAACCAGATGAGACAGGACAAGACTCTCATCCCATACTGCAGCTCGAGCAAGAGGGAATTTCAGCATCACTGGAGAAACAGGGTTAGCCTCTAGGCTTTGCCTAAAAGTCACAATTGCCTATATTATTGCCCGGGCTCAGTTCAGAGCCTTACAAGGTGCATTGTCGCAAAGACCACATATCAATGGCTCAAAGGAGATGAGTCCTGTCTATGCACAATACAGGGGTAACATAAGAATGTCCATACTGGGTCAGACCAGTTGTCCATCTAGCCCAGTATCCTGTCTTCTGCCAGTGCCAGATGCTTCAGAAGACATGAACAGGACCATTTATCAAGTGATCCATCCCCTTTCATCCAATCCCAGCTTCAGTCAGAAGGCGTAGGGGCTGGGGTTGCATCCCTGACCACCTTGGCTAATAACTACTGATGGACCTATCCTCCAGGAACTTATCTAATTCTTTCTTGAGCCTGATTATACTTTTGGCATTCACGACATCCCCTGGTTACGAAGTGTGTTGTGTGAAGAAATATTTCCTTAGGTTTGTATTAACCCAGGTTTGTGTGTGTGAAAGGATAAATAACACTTTACACCAGTCATGATTTTATAGACCTCTGTCATATCCCCCCTTAGTCGTCTCTTTTCCAAGCTGAACAGTCCCAGTCTTATTAATCTCTCCTCATACTGAAGCTGTTCCATCCCCCTCAGCATTTTTGTTGCCCTTCTCTGTACCTTGTCCAATTCTAATATATCTTTTTTGAGATGGGGTGACTAGAACTGCAAACAGTATCCGGGGGTACCATGGATTTATACAGAGGCAATATGATATTTTCAGTCTTATTATCTATCCCTTTCCTAACATTCTGGTAGCCTTTTTGACTGCCGTTGCACACTGAGTGGATGTTTTCAGAGAATTGTCCATAACGTCTCCACCCTTGAGTGGTAACAGCTGATTTGGACCCCATCAGTTTGTATGTATAGTTGGGATTATGTTCTCCAATATACAGGAATCAACTAGATGATCTGATGGTTCCTTCTGATCTTAAACTCTCTGAATGTATGACTGTTCCCAGCACTGGGAATTCTAGTTTCCATCCATCTCAGCAGCGGTGCCTCATACCTTCTCCACCTCAGTCCCACCGCTGTTCACCATGGCAGACAGCAATCCCTCTGCAGCTGGCTGGCAGTTATTGTTGCAGTGATCCGTCAGGCCATCCATAACAGTCAGAATGAAATCTGTCCTCTCTCTTGGGTTGAAATAGACTCCAAAGAGCTGAAGCATACAGGAAAAAGTGTAATTTACAAAAGGGCTCTTCCTGATTGTACTGGAGCCCAGAGAAAGCCCTGTCTGGAGGTTGCAGGTCCTCTCCAGCTTCTCAGGGGCTCTGTTTTACTCCTTTCTATTACAGGGCCTCAGCTGCTGATGTGGCTTCTGCTGCAAAACCATGTCACTCACAGTGAGGCAAGAGGACTTGTCAAACCATTACAGTGACCCACCTAGGAGTGTTGCCATGCACTTCAGGATGCGCATTTAGCGGTGTCAGACACCTACTTCTCAGGCATCCAAGGTGCAAGGGTCACCGCTAAAAGATCGGCAATTGCGGGATCCATGTAGCAATATCAGTCATGATATTACTACGCAGTCTTTGACTGTGACTGTATGCGATTCCCTCCTACAACACATCCAGCATAAATTCAGCACCCGAGTCCTGACTACACCACCATAACCACACTTCCTGGCTTGCAGCCTGATCCAAAGAACATTGAAATCAATGGAAACACATTCACTGGCTTCCTTGGGTTTTGGATCAAGCCTATATAGTATAGACCTCATTGTCACAGCTTCTAACAGCCCAAAGTGCTAGAACAGTAGGCTCTCAACCTTCCCCATATGGACACTCCCAGAGTCCCCTTCCAAACTAGCCAGACCCCTGTCCCATTTGGCAATAAAGAAAGGGCATGGTAGCTGTGCCCCCCAGGTTGGGAACCCATCTGCTAGAGCAGTGGTTCTCAATCGGGCATACACATACCCCTGGGGCTATGCACAGGGGCAGCAGGTTTGTTTAACTTTTGGTGGTGCCCAGAATGAGTCCAAGTCCTGTCTCCCCACACACCTGCCTAAGGCTCTGGGAGGGAGTCTGGGTGCAGGAGGGGGTTTGGGGTGCAGGCTCTGGGAGGAAGTTTGGGTGCGGGAGGGGTGCAGGCTCTGAGATGGAGTTTGGGTGCTGGGCCCAGGTTCTGCACTGGGGCAGGGGGCTGGGGTGCAGGAGGGGTTGCGGGCTCTGGGAGCGAGTTTTGGTGCAGGAGGGGGTTGGGGTGCAGGCTCTGAGAGAGAGAGTTTGGGTGCGGGCTCTGGGAGGGAGTTTGGGTGCTGGGTGCAGGCTCTGAGCTGGGGCAGAGGATTTGGGTGCGGGAGGGGGTGTGGGGCTGGACCAGGGACGAGGAGTTTGGGGTGCGGCAGGCAGGCTGCCCTGGGGCAGGGGTGGGGGGCCAGAGAAGAGGACTCCACCCCAGCCCTCTCCCTGGTGGCGGCAGTGAGCTCTGGGGGAGAGGCGGGAGGACTAGCCCCCCCCCTCCCCCCCCAGGCATGACACTCACCCAAGTCCCCCCAGGCTGCTGCTTAGGAGATCTAGCCAGGATAAGCCAACTCTTCCTCCGAGTCGACTCGGAGTCACCTGCCGGGGGGGCTGCCGTGCACCTCCTCCCCTCTTCCCTCCGTAGGTGCAGCAGCCACCTCAACCTGCCCCCGGCACCGCTCCCTTGTAGCCGGCAGGGGCAGCAGCTGGCGAGGGAGGGAGTGCAGCGCGGAACTGCAGGGGGCAGCCGGCCACTGCCCAGGGCAGGCAGAGATGGTCAGGGAGGTGCGTGGGGGCGGCAGGCGGGGCCGGGGGAGAGACCCAGCCCTGAACATTGGTAGAGCCGGGCCCCCCAGGCCCTGAATTTGCTCGAGCCCGGGCACCATGGGCCCATATAACTCGCTGCCCCTGGGGATACTCCGAGGTCTTCCTGGGGGTACATCAACTCATCTAGATGTTTGTCTAGTTTTACCACAGGCTACATACAAAGCACTAGCCAAGTCAGTACAAACTAAAATTTCATAGACAATGAGTTGTTTATACTGCTCTATGGACTATATCAGTGTTTCTCAATCTGTGGGGGGTGATCTCCAGAGGGGTCATGGGATGGGTTTAGGGGGGTCACAAGTGCAGGGCCACCATTAGGGGGTGGGAAGCAGGGGCCCCGCAAAGCTAAGATTCATGCAGAAGCTGAAGCCCAAGCCAAGCCCTGCTGCCTAGGGTTGCCAACTTCGTAATGTTTAAAAAACCCGGACACTCATGCAGGAATGCTGGACCTCTTCTGCCCTGCCTCTTCTCTCCTCCCCCACCCCCCAGGTCCACCCCCCATTTGGTCCTCTTCTCCCCCTCCTCTTTGCTCGCTGCTCTTCCCCTCTTCCCTGCCCCGGTCCAGGTCAGGAGCAACTTGCCTGCGGAGCCGGGGCTGGAGCTGCAGCTGCATGATGTGGGTAGGAGGTGGCCCCGGCTGAGTAGGGGCTGGCACAGGTGATGACCCAGAACTTCCTCACCTCCCTCACCCACAGTAACTGGACTTTGGGTGTCCAGTCAGTCGATCTGAGCAGACGCTGGACAACTTACCACCGCCCAGGACTCAAGCTGAAGCCTGAACCCCACCACGTGGGGCTGAAATCAGTGTCTCCTGAAAGGGATACAATAGTCTGGAAAGGCTGAGAACCACTTGCTAGGCAGTAGATCACTCTTTATGAGCATTTGTTGTCTTCACTGTTGTAGCTGTGTTGGTCCCAGCATATTAGAGACACAAGGTGGGTGAGGTAATATCTTTTACTGGATCAACTTCTGGTGGGGAGAGAGACCAGCTCTTGAGCTACACAGAGCTCTTCTGTCTCTGTCTGAAGAAGAGCTCTGTGTGGCTCAAAAGTTTCTCTTTCACCTGCAGAAGTTGGTCCAATTGGAAAAAAAATTACCTCCCCCATCTTGTTTCTTTATGAACATGTCATTTCTAGCTGTGAGTAAGGGCAGGAGCTATAATTCTTGGGTAAGCCCTTCACAATAAAGATGGGCGATCAAGGGACAGGAAGTAGTTTGGAGCTGTGTAATACCATATTGTACTGACACCGATGTAGAATGGTCATTAGTGCCGGGATGTGATTACCTCTGCGATCCTGGAGGGGCTGTTGTGAACCACAGTGGGGCTCCAAGCAGCCAGAAATTCCTTGTTCCTCTGTTCAGTGCATTCCACATTCTTTCTGTCCAGCTGTGCAACTGAAATACATGTTAATAACACTCTTAACTTTCCATTCTGCTTCCTGGCTTCTGCTCTCGTCCCTCTTTACTGGACAAAGCCCTGTGTTTGGCCCTGATCCAGCAAAGCATTTAAGCATGTACATTATTCTAAGGAGATGAATAATCCCAGGGACTTCCATGGGACTACTCGCCTGATGGAAGTTACAGATGTGCATAAATGCTGGGCTGGATCACAGCCTTGACCCACACCCCTGGAGAAAATTCAGTCACTCTCCTGCCGCTATACACAGAGTAAAGTGGACCTATCCAGTGGTGACAGGAATCTAGCCGAAACACTTCAGGGGCATAGAAGTGGATTAACCCAGTCATGAATCAAGCCCCAAATTTGGATCCAGATTTCCAACAGCCACCAAAGTTTTGGGGTGTTCAAGGTACTGGCATCTCTAACTGATCTGATTGGTTTGATAGCATTTAATCCCCTATGATCGTGTCCCACTGACCCTTCCCATTCCCACTGATACAATGAACTTTACCAGCCTCAGTTTGCAATAACGTGTGTTGCCTTTCTCTGTATTTCCTCCCCTCCCCCTTTCCTGTCTTTGAAAGTCAGGGCTAGATTTACTAGATAACTGTCAGACGCTTGTTTCTAGATCCACAGAAAAAACAGCGCTCTGTTCAAAGGAATGTAAGGAATAAATATTGAGCCAGATGCTCTACTCCTTACTCAGGCACTATCCTGAACGGGAGCTTTGCCTGAGGAAAGCCTCTAGGATTTAGCTCCCGGAAAGGGGGGTTCAGATGCTCATTGTCTCTAGTGCTTCTCTTACTCTTTTGGCGCCACGCAATAGAGACGAGGTGATGAACACCCTCTGCTGCCTTTGAGCTGACTGCCTTGATGGGATCGCCACAGCGGATACCCAGCACTGCAACCAGGTGTCCGAGCCTGGTGAACGAAGACGCTTCCTAATTTGTACAAAAGAGGAGAGGAGGAATCCATTAATACCGCAGATAAAGCGGGCTGTGTCTCCTAGGCAAGGAATGGGGCGTGATCCTCAGCTCTCCCTCTTCAGAAGAGGCTTGGGAGCCAGAAGAAGAATATAGGGCTCGATCCCGCACCACAGACATCCACTGGAGTTTTGCCACAGACTTCAGTGGGAGCAAGATCAGGATCATAATGATCTGTAATGGCTGAGGTGGACTGGAATGGAGAGGCCTCTTCCCCCAGCTCCACAAGAGGAAAGCATCATATGGGACTAGGATGAGGAATGGAGGCAAACAGGTAACCAGCTGGGGATGAAAAGTCTTCCCCAAAATACTGCAATATAAATGAGCAGGAAGGAAGAAACATGGTGTCCTTGAACTCTCTGATCAAGACCAAATCAGGCAGCTGTCTTCAAGCAGGGAAGTGTTACTGAAACAGTTCATTCAGTCTCTAGGATTTTGAAATCTCTTTTATCTGAAATTCATTTGATCCAACAAAAGAAAAACCTGTTTTTCCTGTGCTCCTGGTTAGCTGCCTTTCCTGCACTGGAAAGAGGTGGCCTATTCCCCCAGAGCACTGGATTTATTTTCCAAGTGTATCAGACACCAACCCATCTCAGTCAGGATGATGGAGGAGCAACGAGATTGGTTTTTCCTCTGCCTGTTAGGGAGTATTGCATTGTGGGGCCCATCAACATGCTTCTAAGCAGGAAGTTTCTCCAGCGTGGGAGAGTGCCCTGTAGGTCTAGTTTGCAATCAGGTCACTAGAAGTCAAGAGTTACTCACATCCAGTTTGACACTCGTGTCCACGAAGTTTAGGAGCAGTAGGCTGCTCCATACAGCCCTCTCCCGCAGGCAGTCTTCCCTGGACTGCATCCAGGAGTCCATGAGCTGCAGGAAAAACAAGAGTTTAAAAATAACAGGAAAAAATGGTGTATTCAAGTGATCCCACAAAGGATAATCTTTATTCTGGCTGAATCATCTCACTCGTACAGATACAGGCTGCCTCTGCTTTGTGCAGACTCAAAACACACATGGAATTCTTCTCTTCACATGAAAGCAAAGTGCATCTGTCTCTAAGGGCCCAGTCACACACCTGCTGAAGTCAATGAAAGTTTTGACATTGATCTAGGGACGGATCCAATGCCCACTGAAGTCAACGGAAAGACCCCCATTTGATTTCAATGAGCATTGGATCGAGCCCTTAATGGGTGCAGGATTGGGCCCTATGTAAGGAAGGGAAGGGCCAAGTCTTCTCTGGACAAGCCAAACAATCCAGCATTTCATTCAGCAAAATAAGAGCAGCTGGAGGAAAATGTCTATTCTTTCATGATTGCAGACTTTGGGCCAGCCCTCATGCTCTGTAGTTAGCGGCAGTCTTGGTTCCCATTGTAGTCTCTCACCCTGGGACAGCTGGAGCTGGGAGTTCTGTGGAGACTGGGTGCCAGCCCTCAGGGGGGACTAGAGTCCTGGCAGTGACCCATCCAATTGCATCAGGAGTGGGCAATGGTGGGCAGTAAAGGGAATAATGTCCTCATTTGGAAAGGACACTGTGATGTAAGGGCCACCAGGAGACAGGAGAGAAACTGAGGGTAACAATGGAGGAGATTGTCAGACCTCACAGATGGAAATAGAAGACTCCCCCCATGCTACATGAACCTTGTCACACATGCCCTAAATAGCAGAACAGAGGGTTCCACACAGGAGAACCCTGTGGAGATGGGACACTCCGTTCTTTCCTTAATTCTCCTTTCCCTCACAAGCTCTTAACAAGATTTTCCTGTACCTCTTCCCTACCTTCCCATCCTCCAACCTGCATCTGCAGATCCTGTTTACCTGCAAGATCCTCTCTAGCTCGGACGGAACTGGATTTTCTAAAATCAGACTCTGGAGCATCTCGTTGAGGGTCTGCAATGTTCCAATGAAGACAGCCTGAAAGGAGAGGGAACCGTCCTACTCAGTGCCACAGAGTTGGGGACTATACAAATAATTTCTCTTACGGGCTCAAGGCAAGAATCACAGGGTGAAATTCTTTGGCCTGTATTATACAAGAAATCAGGCTAGATGATTTAATGGTTCTTTCTGGCTTCCAAGTCATAGACAAATAGAATGTATAGTTCAGACCTTGTCTTAGGACAATGTCTATAAAAATAAGGGCAGATCCTCAGTGACTGCGTATTGACATAGCTCCATTAGCTGGCATGAAGCTACGCTGATTCATACCAGCTAAGGGTCTGGACCATACTTCTTGTACACAATGGTTGCTTAAATAATTAGCTACTTCACTTATTTAATAATGTGGGTGCCATGAGAACAAGAGAAACCATATGTAGATTTGTTCTGGGCAGTAAATCCTTTAGGAATCTGGAGAAAACTAGCCTCATGTTTCAACTGATATTGGCCTGACGTGATTCAAATCTGTGCTCTTGACAATCACCCAGAAAGCCAGATGCATCATTATATCCCTGCAGTAGCCTCATTTCTGTTATAAACCAAAGGAAACTGATAACAGAAAGACATTTGCAGTATAAATGACCCTTTTCTTATAATTAATCTTCCAAATCGCCCTCAAAACCTGATGTAATTCATTCATCAATGCCTCCCTTGGGAAGATAACATGCAGCAAAGCCATTATCAGAAAGTAAGGAAAATCTTCTAGCAAAAGTCCTACATTGAAGTGAGATTTTTAACATTGGAAATAAATATCACTTTAATAAATATACCCCCTTGTCTTTGCCCTTTACTCCTCTAGGTTTTAGATACTATTCACTCCAGTGATTTGGTTTCAGAGAGCGTATATGAGGGTGCAGGATGTGAGGCAAATTAAGTGTTCTAAATTCTGTTGACTTTGGTAGTGAATGTTTGGTCCAGCGTCTGTAATTTCTTGCCCCTCAACTTTAGGGCCATATGTAGCTTTTCAGAATTAAAAAGTGGAGGCGCTCAAAGCTTTAGCAGCTCGGACAGTATGGGTCAGATGTTTAAAGGTTTGCCACCATGTTTACACCCACAATTTGTAGGCACAGCTTTGCTTCTACTGCTCTTTTCACCAGTCAAGTTGATCACTTAGATGCCAAAGTACTGGATTTACTTGTGAAATCCAGTATTTCAGGTGCCCACGTGAGCTACGGTGTAACTGCAAATAATTGCAGGTCAAAAGTAGGAACCAAAGTTACGTTCAGGCTGAAAATGTGGCTGTATCGTGTGCAGCATGACTCCAACTTTATTCAGCCCCTTCGTGCAAGAGGACCTAGCTGTGGGAGGGGATTCTTGTGCCACGCACCAGAAATACCTGGTCAATGATCAGACAAGAGCAAAACCCCATTTCCGGGGCAAGCACTAAGTACGTTTTCCTCATTCAACATGCCTCCTGTTAGCTTCACCACCCAGATTGGGATCCTGAGTAGTTCCCTAGTTAATTGAAAATGGACGGATCATTTTCATAATTGGGAATGTGGCAGCTACTTGCTGTATGCATGAGATGAATGACCAGGGCCATGTCACCAGGGCTCAAGTCCCCAACTGATACTCCACAATGTCATTCCATGAGAAATTTCGCTGACAGTGTAGTCACATATCACCAATATGGGCTCAAAGTAGGTAACAGGAAGCCATTCTTGAGTTACCTTTGTGTACTGGGTGCTTGTAGCCCTGATTACTCCTTGGGCCTGAACTGTCGTTAGAAGTGGCAGGGAAAACACGCTCTTGAGGAATGTTCTCAGCAGGACCCTTCTCTGGTGGGAGCCCATGGCTTTCACCACATGCTTTTTGCTGGTAAAAGGAGGAAGCCTGGATTGGACTTTGAGGTGCTGAAGCATAACGGAGGCATCAGATGGTGAGGACGTGAACTGAGGATTATGCTGAAGGAGCATGATGCTAAGAGGCACCTGGACTATACAGGAGAACAAGACCATGCGAACAGTAACAATGTAGAAGAGTAAGACCCTGGCAAAGAGTAACGGGATACAGGAAAAGCACAGGAGGGCAGGAACAAGTGACCTGAATAGTAAATCCAACTCAGAAACGCTACACAAAAGAGTGAAGGAAATGACTCAGCTGACACCTCCAGAAACAAAATAATCTCAAAATGTCTACAGGGGCTCTTGGCTTTGATACACATGTGCAGTAAAGAGGATTACAATGTTACTGGGCAGAAAATCATCAGTCAGCCATGCAATAGCCCCCCAGCTCTTCCCCCCCCCCCCCCCAAAGAGTCCTCAGGACCTAAAGAGAAAAAGGAACTAGGTGAGAGACTGCTATTGGCAACTCTGGTCCCACCAAGCATGGAGTGAGAAGCCAGGTATAAAGGCTGGGCTGTTATATGAGAAATCACGTTACCTCAGGTCGATAATGGTGGCCATGGCCTGGAGACGTATGGTGCTGGAGAGAGAGTCCCGGGGTTCGTTTTTAATCATCTCCTGTAAGTCACAAAGGGGGCAAACATAGTAAATGAGACTTAAGTGCTCCCAAGGTCAGTCCTACTCCCTCACACGTTCATTGAGGAGGTTATACAAAGCCCTGGCATCACCGCTAACTCTGGAGGCCTCAAAAAAGGCTCAATTAGCCACAGGCTTCTCCGGAGTCTCCAATAAATCCCCAGCTACAGGAACATCAGACCTTTCAAAAGTAAGAAGGAGCCCAGCCAAAATCCAGGGTCTTCCTTCCTGATGGAGGAGCTCCCAGATCATGAAGCTGCTCAGCCAGTGTTGGTGTCCAAAGGGATCTCATCTGTTTCTACCCAACCACAAATTCACTCACTCATTTCCTCATCCATCTCTGTCCGCTCATCTCCTACTTCCCACCAACTAGCATCCGCTCTCTCTGTCCATTCACACTAATAATTCCAGTCAATCAGCACTAACCTCAATTTTACCCACTGAAATCATTGCTTCAGTGTGTACAACAAACTTCTTTACAACACTCCAGATTCCATGCATCCTAGCCTGGGTTTAGCAGCTAAGTATTCTCCATAGTTCATTAATCTTTTCCAACCAACAACATGGACCCTGTGTGTATTATTTACTCACCACTATGGCTCCCGCAGTATCTGATGCAAAGTTGTGAATAAAAAAGGCAGGCATGTTATGCCAGTCGATACTCTTGCTGAGAACAGACAAGAGTCTTAAGAAACTTTTTTTCATAATGACATCCTAAACCAAAATGAGAGAAAATATATCAGGGTGAAAAGGATTTAGATTGAGAACATCATTGGATAGAATATTATACATTCATTCAAAACCCCTCCACACAGAACATCTGGTAGATGAAGTAACAATGTTGTAGAGCAATTAATAGTCTCTTTCCCTTAAAATCACAGTTTCCTGCATAGGCAGGATCAGAAATTGAGGTGAGTTGAGGCTGATGATGTATCTGGGCGCCACCGACAATATACTAGGCTCTGTCTGCAAACAAAGGAAGACACAGGCCCAGCTCCCGAGAGTTGACAGTCTAAGAAGAGTTCTGATGGCTTCCAGCAGAATGATGGATTGTGTAGGATCTGACTGTGTGAGCTACTTGTTCAGAGAAGGGTTGGATCAAGGAGAACAAGCAGAACAGCAATGGGACTTCATGTGGAGGACTCCACACAGGGCCTGTTTTCTGTAGGACAAGTAGCCAGATGTAGCGTGACCATGTGCATAAGTGACAAAGCTGGACTCATTTCTTTTGTCAATGAAGGTCTAAGAGAGGAGCAGTCACAAGGGGAGACCTTGGGTGCAAATGTTTTGTTCTTGAGTCCAACAGATAGCATGAGGCAGAGGAGTAGCCAGCAAATAAGGATACCACAGAATAATGGGGCACGAGATCCACACAGCGTTTGTGGGATGTATCTGGAGAAGGCACCTAATATGTATAATAGGAGAAAAGCATCCAGAAGCTGGATTGTCTGGAGTAAGTGAAAGAAGAAAGGATGAGTGCTGTAGGCAAAGGGTTTGACGAGAAGTCAGACCCTATGCGACAAACCTTCTGGGATGTCCCAGGCTGGGTCAGGTGGGATGGGCAGTGTGAGGTGACATGAGTTTACAGATTAGATGGAGAAGGTTTATACCTCTTTGTTACTATTGAAGTAGTCAATGGTGTTTCTCCATGATTCCAGCAAGAGCATGGCTCCCTCCATAGCACAGCCATGCTGCTCATGTCCACTTTCATCCGCCTCCCAAATAGTCTCCATGCGCGAGATATCTGGGACTAATAAGAAAGAAGGAACCACAGAAAGAAATTACTGTCATTGCTGGTTAAAGGAGTCACTCAGGGACAGTTCATTTAAACCAAAGAAAGGACATGGTCAGTCTGTCTGTCTTGGGGTTGTATAGTGCTGCCCATCATCATAGTATCTGAGACTCCTTCCAGATAAAAACGATGAGCAATAGCGAAGTTCCTAGGGGAAAGCCTGGTGTCACTGCCATGTCTCCCTTTTTGGGGTAAGATATCTCTGCTCTGGGTAGGGTTATCTTTTGTTTGTTGGCTTGATTGGTTTGATTCCCACTGTTTGTTTGGAGTAGGGCTAGACATATATATCCTGCTTGATCAGGAGCGAGTTGAAGGAAACTGTGATGTTGGTAAAATAAGCCACTGACTCTCCAAACGAGAGATTGGTGTGATCAAAATCAGAATCAAATTGGGGATTCCTTTAAAAAAAAAAAAAAACAAAAAAAACAAAAAAAAACCCACGACGAGAGACCCACAATGAGACTCCTTTGCACTTCTGTGGAGTTTTTCAGCAGAGGATCTCCAAATGATCTTTAAAGGTGGGCAAGTGTTATTACCGCCATTTTTATGGCTGGAGAAACCATGGCACAGGGAGGTGAAGTGACTGGCTCAAACAGCAGGTCACTGGCAAAGCTGGGAATAGAAGATGGTACTCTTGACTCCAGTCACCTCCTCTACCCCCTTTATTTCTTGGATAAATATTATTGATTTTCATTACACAATAAATATCTTGCGCTCTCTGATTGGACATGAATGAGCACAGACCCAGAGAAATACCAGGACTCACTGTACTGTATAGGGTCAACCAAATAATAGTCCAAATGTCCAATAGCATGAACATCAGCCAGCCAGCTATGGCTGAATAGGACTGGCTGAGGCTCTATCAATTAGGATTCAGTTCACATATCCTGCTTTGCTGCCATCAGCAGCATGGGAAAGCAGCTAGGATCTCATGCGGGGTGGAACCGCCAGGATAACATCCTCCCAAGGGAAGTGTTGGAAGCCCCATTGCTTAAGTCTGTGGTTTTCACCATTTTCAGGTTGGCCACTTCTTATTCGAAGTCAAAGATTTTCACCTTTTGCACTCACTGTAAGAGATAGAAATGTGTCATTGCTAACAACGCTAGCCCTACAGAATTCATCTGCATGTGTGTTTTGAGAGGTTAGCCAAGAATCTTTGACCTTGAAGGGTAAGGGTGTGCAGGGAGTGGGGGAGCAAGCTTATTTTTATTTTAGGTTAGGATACAATAGGACTCCCATTCCATCCCAGGTATTGGGCTAGTCAGTCATCTCTAGTGTTGTATTGTTCTGCCTGCTCCAAGCAACGCCTTCACAACAAGAATAAGAAAGAAGGGGGAGCAGTATGGAGTGGAGAGAAATAGAAGCTGCCCTTCCTCTTCCAGCAGCCAGAGATTCCCACAGGAATACGGGCTCTAGGGCAGTCATCACCTCTACCTGTGCTGGAGAGCCTTAGATAGACGGGCGTCTGACTGTCATCAGGTTCTAGTGTTTATAGCAGGGCTTGTAAGTATTGTGTTCATACTGGGGACGGCGGGACCTCATGGAGATCCAGCATTTACCAAACTGGTCTAGATTCAAGAACCCTGTCTCCTGTCATTCCAGTCTCTGGGAGATTCTGGAATGATTAGTACTGGGATTGATTACTGCTAGCTCATTATTTATTTGCCAAGCCCCAGCAGTGATCTCTGCCCCGTGCAGAACAGAGGGCTGCCCTTGAGCTGCGTGCAGTCTCAGCCATGGAAGAGCGCTGTCCACCTACTAACAAGCTGTGTGGGCACAAGCATATAGCCGCTATACAGGGCGGACACCACATCGATTTGTTCTCCCCTCCTCCACGTTTTCCTTGGTTTTTTTTCCCCCATTCTCTGGGCCTTGTCCTCAGTTTCCCCTAAGTGGAACACAAACCCAAGAGCCTTTGGGATCACCACAAATCTTTGAGCACACGGGGGTTGAGACTGAGTTTGCCTCCCTTCATTCCCACCCCTTAGTGCTTCCTCTGAATGGGGCCCTTCCTTTTACCTGTAGTGACAGTTCGGAGATATCTTGCCTTGCCTCTCTTCGCTTTTTGGCAGATGCGCTTTAGACACCTCAGGATAGGCCCACTCTGGTTAGGAACGACCATGGCTGAGCCATCCTGAGTGTCCGGCTCCCACTGGCTCCCACTGGAATGTTCCTCTCCTCCCATGGTGGACGTGCCCTCAGCAGCCACGTTGTCCTCCTCCTCCTCCCCTGGCAAGCTGTGCCCGTCCATTCTGCAGGGAAGGAAGGGTGGCCAGTTGTGTTTCAGTTGATCTTATTGTCCGCAGAACAACTTCCAGTCTGAAGCTAGTGAGAATGTGTGCGTCATCCTCCAGCTACAGACAGCAGAGCTTGAGAACTCGGGCCCAGATCCCCAAAGGTCTGGAGTTTCCTAACTTCCATGGAAATCAATGGCAGTTAGGAGCCTAAATACCTCTGAGGATCTGGGCCTGGGACCCTGCACCCACTGCCAATCCCCCAACCACGTGCGAGTCCCAGCTCGCATAGACATACTTGCACTGGCTTGCTAAAATGGCATTGTAGCAAGGATAGCATGGGCAGGGGTGAGAAGGGCTAGCCACTCCAAGTACAACCCCACCTGGACCCTATGGGTACATACTCCGACTGCTAGCCCAAGCACCTTTGCAGCCACGCTGCTATTTAACGCGCTAGCTAGCGCAGGGATGTCTCCTCGGGCTGGGAATCACACCCTACTTGGTCCTGCCTCAGCGCAGGGGGCTGGGCTAGGTGACTTCTTGAGGAGCCATCCAGCCCAACAGTTCTGTGATTCTACAACAAGATACGAAGCAGCTGGGGCCAGATTAAAGGTTAGTGCCAGAACCTCAGTTGAGAATTGCCTTACTTTTTAGCATGTAAATGCTCAACTGTAATGAATCTAGTTCTTTTAAATACAGAAATAAATCCTTGACTCAAATTGTATATTAGCAAAGGTTTGGGGGTTTCTTTTGGAACTTTGTTGTTTTAATAAAGTCAATAAATATACTCAAAACTATGCAAAGGATAAGCAGTGTGGTCTAATGGTTTGAGTATGGGACTGGAAACCAGAAACAGATTTCTCATCCTGGCTTTGCTACTCACTAACTGTGTGATGTTAGGCAACTCACTTCCCTGCCCTGTGCCTCTGTTTCCCTATGCACAAAAAAGGGATGATACTGACCCTCCTGTACCTCCCAGGGATGAGGAAGGTTACTTAGTTAATCTTTGTAAAGAGAAAAAAGGTGACAAAACTAATCTGACACAATGACAGCACCAAGAGTGGAATTATAAAGCACCTAAATGTCCAAAAAACATATATATGTATCACAATATTTGCCAACGCAAAATTCAGGTATGGTGCTTCTTAAAAAAACCCCCCATTGAGCACTGTCCATCACATATGCGTTTCATTTGAATAATACATTAGTTGAGTCAGATCCGCAGCTGCTGTAAATCAGAATACTTCATTGAAGTCAATGGAGCTGTCGATTTATAGCAGCTGAAGATCTGGCCCATAAAATCTAACACATTTTAAGCCTCAAGTTTACTTGCTTTAGAAGTTGGGACTCTTAACTAATTTAAAAACCATTGGTTTCCTCCAACACTTGAGCTACGAACAAAGATGGAGAAAGAAGTTCACAAAGCTAAGATTCCAGGCTTGATGGTCATCAATCAATAGCATAATATAGTTCTTAGTGTAGTGGGCAACACAAAGTTTAGCTCTATTCAAAATATCACATTGTGCTCCAATGTTACTTAAATCCTCTGTCAAAGATTTAAATCTTAATCTACGTGCTGGTGCTCCACGGGAGACAGCAGGAAAAATTACAGCTCTTCACATTCATTGCAAAATTTCATTGCCCTCTTCAAGGCTCTGGGTTTAAGTGGGATGTAAGAGGTAGATGACTCTTTGCTGACCCTCAGCACAGGGTCAAATTGCACCCCCAAAAGAATTAGAGAGCACGCATATGTATCTCCCCATTCCTTCCTAATGCTGGAAAATTTTAAACATTGGAATGGGCAGTGCAAAACCAAAATGGTCTGCCATAGTGGGGAAAGGAAATGTTATTCTTCATCCTAGATGGGGAATTATGGAGAATCAACTTGAAGGCAGATTTTAAGGGTCATGTCTCTAGCCCAATTGCTACCTCTCATGCCAGCTGTGAGGGTGAGGCCACTGAATAGGGATCAGCTTCCCTAAATCTCCAGGAACTGAAGTAGAAATCCCCCACTGTCCATTCTGCACCTGTAGGAAATAATGCCACAGCAAAGAGCCTCTCCTTTCCGCACTCTGCTGCAGGAGCCATCTTTCTCTTGTGCCTGCATTTGGGCCTGATCCAAGCCCGTGGAAGTTAGTGGGAGACTACCCTGACTGTGTCCTCTGGGGTCTATGCGTATGGCGCTCGTCCACACTCTCAGATGAATGGTGGCCTGGATCAGATCCCACTTCCTTTCATTCCCCACATCAGGGACAAGGGCACTGGGCGAGATCCTAGAACAGGGTCCCAGAGAGGGATCAGCGGAAGAGACTCCCAGAGGGGACAAGTCTTTCTAGGTATCTCAGTGATCTCTGGAAATCCCTGCTGGGTTAACAAAACGTAACCTTAACATGCAGCCTTATCAGCTCTGCAGTTATACCCTGTCTGCCACAATTTTCACAGCTGAACTAAAGAACTGAGTGAGAGAGAGAGAGGTAGGGCACAAGTAGCCCCTGATCAGACAGCTGGATTCCCTCCTGAATTCCATTAGGACGGGATTTTTTCATGCCAGAGCGCGAGAGACATAAAATGGAACAAAGGCCTAGATTCTCAAAGGTATTTAACTCCTAACTCCCATGGATTTCACTGGGAGATAAATGCCTAAATACCTTTGAGGTTCTAGGCCAAAAAAACCAAGTTTAATTTGGTGACCCTTGCCAAACAGAATTTAAGCAAAGTGGGTCTCTGTTGGTCAGAGGCAGGACAGCCAGGGGGAGAAGCAGCTCAGTAAGAAAGCCCACTTACCTTTGCCCCCTCAGTAATAGATTAGATCTTCGATTTGAAATCGACTTTAGCCAGCACACGACCCAGCCTCTCCTTCTGTCCAAGTAAAGGCAACTGACACTGAGGGCCAACTGAGCCAGTGTTCAAATCACAGCATAGTGAGGTCACACTGCAGCACTTACGTCATTGTTGCCATGAACACGGGCAGGTAATAAAGGAAGGACCAAGGGTTGTTAACCATATAAGGGACATAAAGTATCACGGAGGTGCCTGGTTGTGACTCCAGTTAAGGTTTTGTCTAAAATGGGGCATACATTCCTACTTTTCCCTATGAGCAGGTGGTTAACCAGTGTGGATTGACCTTTACTCTGACTGCTATGGATGCCAGCCTTCCATCACTTCCTGAACCACCCTCCTGCACATAACCCTTTACCAAACTGCCCTCTCCCAACACAACCAACAGCTATTACAAATATCCACAGCTACTAGGGGAAAATCATTTAGTCAAGGGCTGTGTCCAGGGAGTGAGAGTTCAGGTCACGGAGCGCGCTCTGTGGAGTACGGTGGTTGTGGTAACAGTAAGGTTGTGGGTGGAGGAGCAGAGGGTGTATACTGTGGGTGGCGTTTTCCCTTCCCTGTGGGTTTGACTAAGGTATGTCATATGTGAAAAGTGAGAGGAGTCCTAGTGACCCTCAACACAACCCACTCAGCCGTGTGGATCAGCACTGAGATGCTGCCGCTTCCTAAGGTGCTGAGATCACTTGAAAAGGTGGCCACCTCTTCTGGTGCCCTAATGGGAGCTCAGTTCTTATAACCTGGCCCCGTGTCTCTCACTGTGGGTATGTCTACACAGCACTTAGACACCCCTAGCTGGCCCATGCCAGCTGACTCAGGCTCACGGGGCTCAGGCTAAGGTGCTGTTTAATTGCGGTATAGACGTTTGAACTCAGGCTGGAGCTCGGACTCTAAGACCCTGCTAAGTGGGAGCTTCGCAGAGCTGGAGCTGCAGCCTGAGCATCTACACCTCAATTGAACAGCCCCTTAGCCTGAGCCTGTGTCATCTGGCACATGCCAGCCGCAGATGTCTGTTTGCAGTGTAGACATACCCTGTGTGTATGGACAGTGTTGGCACCATAGGGCGCCAATCTCAGCTGGTGCTACTATAATACTAACATTCTTCAGCCTGCTATAGGGGCACCCTTATAACCTCAGCCTCCTCCACCAGCAAGCCATGGGACAACCCTCCTTACCATTGTTTTCTGTGGAGCAGGAGAAAGTGACCTGCACGTCTCCTCCTCCTCACCCCCGACACACACTTCCTGCTACCCGGTGGAAATGGCCACTCCCTGGGGGCTTCTGGTTGGCTGCTGGCTCATCTTTCTTGTTGAGCACATTGCTAAGCAGATCCTCCCCCACCCATCATGCTCTTTAGGGATCCCTTGTCCAAGCTTTGAGGCCTTTTCCAAAGTATCTCTCAGTTGGGAATGGGGGAAGGCGGAGGAAACACCTATGAGCTCCCCCATGGCTGGGTCCATTCTGGCAGCTGTAGAACCAGGAGCCTCAGATAGGGTGAATTAAACAGAACGGAGACTTTACTAGAGACCCACAGTGCAATAGTCTCTCACACACAAACCCTGACCCAGCACAGACTCTGAGGCCTAGATCCTTGTCTTGATTTCAATGGGAGTGAGGCGCATAAATACCTGTGAAACTCTGGGCCCAACTGCCACTCAGAACTTCCCCTGAGGATGGTGGGCTGATTGGTTCTAACTATCAACATTCCTCACCACTTCAATTTCTCTTTGGCTTTGAGTTAAACAACAGGAAAAGAAAAGAAGTGTATGAACACGACTGTTTAAAGACCATGGAAGTTCAGATCGTCTAATACATACGAAAGGTCATACTGAGTCAGACCAAAGGTCCATCTATCCCAGTATCCTGTCTTCCAACAGTGGCCAATGCCAGGTGCCCCAGAGGGAATGAACAGAACAGGTCATCATCAAGTGATCCATCCCCTGTTGCCCATTCCCAGCTTCTGGCAAACAGAGGCTAGGGTCCCAGTCCATGAGCATTCTGGCTAATAGCCATTGATGGACCTCTCCTCCATGAAATTATCTAGTTCTTTTTTTAACGCTGTTATAGTCTTGGCCTTCACAACATCCTCTGGCAAAGAGTTCAACAGACTTACTGAGCGTTATGTGAAAAAAACCGTCCTTTTGTTTGTTTTAAACCTGCTGCCTATGAATTTCATTTGGTGACCCCTAATTCTTGTGTTATGAGAAGGAGTAAATAACACTTCCTTATTTACTTTCTCCACACCAGTCATGATTTTATAGACTTCAATCATATTCTCCCCTTAGTCATCCCTTTTCCAAACTGAAAAGTCTCAGTCTTATTAATCTCTCCTCATATGGAAGCCGTTCCATACCCCTAATAATTTTTGTTGCCCTTTTCTGAACCTTTTCCAATTCCAATATATCTTTTTTGAGATGGGGCAACCATATCTGCACGCAATATTCAAGATGTGAGCGTACCATGGATTTATATAGAGGCAATATGTTATTTTGTGTCTTATTATCTATCCCTTTCTTAATGATTCCCAACATTCTATTTGCTTTTTTGACTGCGGCTGTACATTGAGTGAATGTTTTCAGAGAACTATCCACAATGACTCCAATATCTCTTTCCTGAGTGGTAACAGCTAATTTAGACCCCATCATTTTATATGTATAGTTGGGATTATGTTTTCCAATGTGCATTACTTTGCATTTATCAACATTGAATTTCATCTGCCATTTTTGTTGCCCAGTCACCCAGTTTTGGGAGATCCTTTTGTATCTCTTCGCAGTCTGCCTGGGCTTAATTGTCTTGAGTAGTTTTGTATCATCTGCAAATTTTGCCACCTCACTGTTTACCCCTTTCCCCAGATCATTTATGAATATGTTGAATAGCACTGGTCCCAGTACAGACCTGCGGGGGACACCACTATTTACCTCTCTCCATTCTGAAAACTGACCATTTATTCCTACCCTTTGTTTCCTGTCTTTTAACCAGTTACTGATCCATGAGAGGATCTTCCCTTTTATCCTATGACAGCTTACTTTGCTTAAGAGCCTCTGGTGAGGGACCTTGTCAAAGGTTTTCTGAAAATCTAAGTACACTATGTCCACTGGATCCCCCTTGTCCACATGCTTGTTGACCCCCTCAAAGAATTCTAGTAGATTGGTGAGGCATGATTTCCCTTTACTAAAACTGTGTTAACTCTTCCCCAACAAATTATGTTCATCTATATGTCTGACAATATTGTTCTTTATTATAGTTTCAACCAGTTTGCCCAGTTTTGAAGTCAGGCTTACCGGCTTGTAATTGCCGGGATCACCTCTGGAGCCCTTTAAAAAAATAAAGGCTTCACAAGTGATACTAAACTGGGAGGAGTGGTAGATACGCTGGAGGGCAGGGATAGGCTACAGAGGGACCTAGACAAATTGGAGGATTGGACCAAAAGAAATCTGATGAGGTTCAATAAGGATAAGTGCAGGGTCCTGCACTTAGGATGGAAGAACCCAATGCACAGCTACAGACTAGGGACCGAATGGCTAGGTAGCAGTTCTGCGGAAAAGGACCTAGGGGTGACAGTGGACGAGAAGCTGGATATGAGTCAGCAGTGTGCCCTTGTTGCCAAGAAGGCCAATGGCATTTTGGGATGTATAAGTAGGGGCATAGCGAGCAGATCGAGGGATGTGATCGTCCCCCTCTATTCGACATTGGTGAGGCCTCATCTGGAGTACTGTGTCCAGTTTTGGGTGCAAAAAAATTGGAAAGCGTCCAGTGGAGGGGAACAAAAATGATTTGGGAACTGGAACACATGACTTATGAGGAGAGGCTGAGGGAACTGGGATTGTTTAGTCTGCGGAAGAGAAGAATGAGGGGGGATTTGATAGCTGCTTTCAACTACCTGAGAGGTGGTTCCAGAGAGGATGGTTCTAGACTATTCTCAGTGGTAGAAGAGGACAGGACAAGGAGTAATGGTCTCAAGTTGCAGTGGGGGAGGTTTAGGTTGGATATTAGGAAAAACTTTTTCACTAGGAGGGTGGTGAAATACTGGAATGCGTTACCTAGGGAGGTGGTAGAATCTCCTTCCTTAGAAGTTTTTAAGGTCAGGCTTGACAAAGCCCTGGCTGGGATGATTTAATTGGGGATTGGTCCTGCTTTGAGCAGGGGGTGGGACTAGATGACCTCCTGAGGTCCCTTCCAACCCTGATATTCTATGATTCTATGATTCTGTGATTAGGTACAGAGGCTGATTTAAATGATAGGTTGCAGATGACAGTTAGTAGTTCTGCAATGTCACATTTGCGTTCCTTCAGAACTCTTGGGTGAATCCCACCTGGTCCTGGAGATTTATTCCTGTTTAGTTCATCAGTTTGTTCCAAAACCTCCTCTAATGACACCTCAATCTGGGACAGTTCCTCAAATCTGTCACCTAAAAAGAATGGTTCAGGTTTGGGAATTTCCCTCACATCCTCAGCCGTGAAGACTGATGCAAAGAATTCATTCCGTTTCTCCGCAATCGCCTTATCATCCTTCAGTGCTCCTTTAGCACCTCAATCGTACGGTGGCCCCACTGGCTGTTAGCAGGCTTCCTGCTTCTGATGTACTTAAAAATTTCTTTACTATTACTTTTGGAGTCTTTGGCTGTTCTTCAAATTCTTTTTTGGCCTTCCTAATTATGATTTTTACACTTCACTTGACAGAGTTTATGCTCCTTTCTATTTTCTTCACTAGGATTTAACTTCCACTTTTTAAAGGATACCTTGTTGCCTCTCACTGCTTCTTTTACTTTGTTGTTTAGCCGCGGTGGCACTTTTTTGGTTCTCTTAGTATGTTTTTTAATTAGGGTTATACATTTAAGTTGAGCCTCTATTATGATGTCTTTACAAAGTTTCCATGCAGCTTGCTGGGATTTCACTTTTGGCCCTGAACCCTTTAATTTCTGTTAAGCTAGCCTCCTCATTTTTGTGTAGTTCACCTTTCTGAAATTAAACATAATTTGTATGATGTTCTGTCCAGTGTCTTGGCTTTGTCAAGTGCCTGAGGCATGGTATAAATCTTTGTTAAGAAAAATCCAGCCCCCGGAAGGACTTAACATCCCTGTTACCTTGTGGGCATGCTCAAAAGACGTGGACAGTTGTACAGCAATACTAATGCCATGTTTTGGGCCCTTCAGTGACCTCTGTGGGGACGTCATGTTATACCAACTCTGTTGTATGGCTATGGCTGCTGAGGAAGGCTGAAGAACAGCAGATTGACGTTTTCAATTCTTGTTGCCTTCAGTAGCCGCTCCATATTAAGTGGCAGGACAAGATCAGAAATGAGGATATTCATAGCTGAACCCATCAACCACCTCCATCATCACTGATTCGCTATCGGGCAGCTTTCTTGGTAGGGACATGCTATTAAGATAGAACATCAACGAATGACAAAGTGCCAAGGAATGCTGTGATACGGCCGGTGATCACACGATCGCCAAAAGCCTTGGGTGGTGCAATAAGAGTGCCAGTGATGGATGTAAACTGAACATCTAGGCAAACCATCCTACGGACTTAGCTATACATCAAGCTGGGTGGTGCTCGATTTATAAGGAGGCTACGTTCCTTTGGGATTGCCATGATGATACTATGTGGGATGGGAATTTTGAATGCTTTGAGCTTACCAGGATCTGGAGTAATCATGCTACTTGATAAAATCTGTCCGCAAAATTTCTTAGCATGTTCTGCAAATGGACACTTATGACCCAGGCACAACCCAGCCTCATGGCTTCTCTACAGTGCTGCTCATAGACACTGGAGATGCTGCATCCAGATGGTGTACACAAAGATACCATCAAAGTAGAAGAAACATCTACTTAACTC
The DNA here is from genome assembly GCF_965152235.1 of Eretmochelys imbricata. Classification (NCBI taxonomy): domain Eukaryota; kingdom Metazoa; phylum Chordata; order Testudines; family Cheloniidae; genus Eretmochelys; species Eretmochelys imbricata. Next base: position 12,213,458 of record NC_135572.1, on the reverse strand, counting down.
ATTAATCTCTGAGAGGCAGCAGGCCCCTTGGTTATCCTAAAAAGCATAACTGAATTATAATGATGCAGCCCAATAGTGAAGGTTCTCTTTACGCAGAACTCCTTCTGTAAGAGAACCTGGCAATATCCACTGGGCAAATCCAGAGTAATGAATTGCTGAGCACCCCAAATTGGTCCAGAACATCATCATTCTGTAGGATTGGCTGTGTATGTTTTTGGTAACAGTATTTAGATGTCTAACAACCCCACAAAAGTGGTGTACTTTATCTTCCCTTGTGACTAGAATAACTGGTGATGTCCATGAGATGGCCAAATCACTCTCTTTTTAACTTGTAACAGATTTTCTACTGTTACAGCTGTGCCAGAGGGTCTCTGTTTGCTGGGGTGCAAATCTCGATGTACTGATATAGTGCTGTCAAATGAGCCTATCCCAGCTTGAGTGAGTGAGTCCTATAATTAAGGGTACGTCTACACTACCCGCCGGATTGGTGGGCAGTGATCAATCCAGCGGGGATCAATTTTTCGCGTCTAGTCTAGATGGGATAAATTGACCCCCCTAGTGCTCTCCCATCTACTCCTGTACTCCATCGCCGTGAGAGGCACAGACGGAGTCGACGGGGGAGTGGCAGCAGTCGACTCACAATGGTGAAGACACCACGGTAAGTCAATCTAAGTACGTCGACTTCAGCTACGTTATTCACTTAGCTGAAGTTGCATAACTTAAATCAATCCCCCCACCCCGTAGTGTAGACCCGGGCTAAGATGTCTTTGTAACTGAACAAACGGATATTCACATCCTCCAAGGGCATTGTTGTATCAGTCACAAAACATGAAGCTGATACATTGGTGGCAATGGTATTGGTGGTATAATTTGGCAAAATCTTCTTCTCACCCTGATGTTTGATTACCCACATGGAATTGCTATCTGATTCCAGTTTACAGAAATCTACTCCCAAAGTGAACCATATCAGCGCCCACAAAGGGGTGTCCCCTGCCTAGGCACCAATATGTACAGTGAGATCTGCCTTGCCTTTAGCGGACAATTCTTGGCCCTCAGTTCTGTTGACAGGAAGCCAATGAGGAGAGGTCCCGGGGGTATTTGTTCAAAGTTCTCAGTCACTGAAGAAACAGGAGCTCCCATAGCCACTAAACCAGGCAGCAGCTGTCTGATTCACAGTGACCCATACAACACTAGCAACGGAGGTAATGCAACTTCAATAAATTACCTCTGGCCTTTGCTCTGCTTCAGTTAGTCCCTATTCTATTCTGATTCTTACACCGTATCCAACACCACGATAAAAGAGGGTCTGGCCAATAAGCCCAGCCCTCACCCCTAATTTCCTGATGGCTTCCAGGTATTATTCTTAGCCCTGCAGTCATACTGTAATAAATGGTCCATCTGTGACCGTATATAGCAAGAGACTTTTTTTCTCACCCTCTTTGTGGTTGCTGGGGAATTGAAGCAGCATCTGCTGGTGCAGCTAGTTGACCCCCACACTCTGCTAGTTGTTGTAAGTACTGAGTTGATCCTCCTCCTTCTTCAGGAAGGATAGATTGTACCTCAGCTACCCAGGCTCCCGGCATGAACATAACATAAGAACATAAGAATGGCCCTATTGGGTCAGACCAAAGGTCCATCTAGCCCAGTATCCTGTCTTCCAAAAGTGGCCAGTGCCAGGTGCACCAGAGGGAATGAACAGAACCAGGTAATCATCAAGTGATCCATCCCCTGTTGCTCATTCCCAGCTTCTGGCAAACAGAGGCTAGGGACACCATTCCTGCCCATCCTGGCTAATAGCTATTGTTGGACCTATCCTCCATGAATTTATCTAGTTCTTTTTTTAACCCTGTTATGGTCTTGGCCTTCACAACATCCACTGGCAAGAAGTTCCACAGGTTGATTGTGCATTCTGTGAAGAAATACTTCCTTTTATTTGTTTTAAACCTGCTGCCTATTCATTTCATTTGGTGACCCCTAGTTCTTGTGTTATGACAAGGAGTAAATAACATTTCCTTATCTACTTTCTCTTCACTGGTCATGATTTTATAAACCTCAATCATATCTCCCCTTAGCCGTCTATTTTCCAAGCTGAAAAGTCCCAGTCTTATTAATCTCTCCTCATACGGCAGCCATTCCATACCCCTAATAATTTTTGTTGCCTTTTTCTGAATCTTTTCCAATTCCAATATATCTTTTTTGAGATGGGGTGACCACATCTGCACACAATATTCAAGATGTGGGTGTACCATGGATTTATATAGAGGCAACATGATATTTTGTGTCTTATTATCTATCCTTTTCTTAATGATTCCCAACATTCTGTTTGCTTTTTTGACTGCCACTGCATGCTGAGTGGATGTTTTCAGAGAACTATCCACAATGACTCCAAGATCTCTTTCTTGAGTGGTAACAGCTAATTTAGACCCCATCATTTTATATGTATAGTTGGGATTATGTTTTCCAATGTGCATTACTTTGCATTTATCAACATTAAATTTCGTCTGCCTTTTTGTTGCCCAGTCACCCAGTTTTGGGAGATCCTTTTGTAGCTCTTTGCAGTCTGCCCGGGTCTTAACTACCTTTAGTAATTTTGTATCATCTGCAAATTTTGCCACCTCACTGTTTACCCCTTTTCCCAGATCATTTATGAATATGTTGAATAGCACTGGTCCCAGGACCTGCGGGGGACACCACTATTTACCTCTCTTCATTCTGAAAACTGACCATTTATTCCTACCCTTTGTTTCCTGTCTTTTAACCAGTTACTAATCCATGAGAGGATCTTCCCTTTTATCCTATAACAGCTTACTTTGCTTAAGAGCCTCTGATGAGGGACCTTGTCAAAGGTTTTCTGAAAATCTAAGTACACTATATCCACTGGATTCCTTTTGTCCACATGATTGTTGACCCCCTCAAAGAATTCTAGTAGATTGGTGAGGCATGATTTCCCTTTACTAAAACCGTGTTGACTCTTCCTCAACAAATTATGTTCATCTATATGTCTGACAATATTGTTCTTTAGTATAGTTTCAACCATCTTTTCGGGTACTGAACTCAGGCTTACTGGCCACTAATTGCCGGGATCACCACTTTTTAAAAAGTGTGGTCCATTAGCTATCCTCCAGTCATCTGGTACAGAAGCTGATTTAAATGATAGGTTACAGACTGCAGTTAGTAGTTCTGCAATTTCACATTTGAATTCCTTCAGAATGCTTGGGTAAATCCCATTTGGTCCTGGTGACTTATTACTGTTTAGTTTATCAATTTGTTCCAAAACCTCCTCTAAATGACACCTCAGTCTGGGACAATTCCTCAGATCTGTCACCTAAAAAGAATGGCTCAGGTTTGGGAATTTCCCTCACATCCTCAGTCGTGAAGACTGATGCAAAGAATTCATTTAGTTTCTCCGCAATCGCCTTATCGTCCTTGAGTGCTCCTTTAGCACCTCAATCTTATAGTGGCCCCACTGGCTGTTTAGCAGGCTTCCTGCTTCTGATGTACTTAAAAATTTCTTTGCTATTACTTTTTGAGTCTTTGGCTAACTGTTCCTCAAATTCTTTTTTGGCCTTCCTAATTTTATTTTTACACTTCATTTGCCAGTTTTTATGCTCCTTTCTATTTTCCTCACTAGGATTTAACTTCCACTTTTTAAAGGATGCGTTTTGGCCTCTTACTGCTTCTTTTACTTTGTTTTATAGCCATGGTGGCTCTTTTTTGGTTCTCTTAATATGATTTTTAATTAGGGGTATACATTTAAGTTGAGCCTCTATTATGGTGTCTTTACAAAGTTTCCATGCAGCTTGCAGAGATTTCACTTTTGGCCCTGTACCCTTTAATTTCTGTTTAACTAACCTCCTCATTTTTGTGTAGTTCCCCTTTCTGATATTAAATGCTACAGTGTTGGGCTGCTGTGGTGTTTTTCCTGCCACAGGGATATTAAATTTAATTATATTACGGTCACTATTACCAAGCAGTCCAGCTATATTCACCTCTTGGACCAGATCCTGTGCTTCACCTAGGACTAGATCAAGTGTTGCCAGAATAAGCCAGTCACTGTCAGAAGTATTTAATGAGGCTGCTAAAAATGCTGGAGATACGACACAGTTTATACGAACAAACATGGCTGTCGTATCATACTTTCTATTTAAGCAAAAGATACCACATACTACAAACTGGAGGCCAATGTTAAGTGCATTGTCACTTGTTAACCCTGAAGTTGGACACAGGTTCTGACCAAGACCAGCAAATGCTCACTGTCTTTCTGCAAGAAACTCAATGGATTGGTTAGACTCATGCATTGCAACATTGAAAGACTCAGCAGTTGGAAAAGTGAAGAACTCTCTCATCACATTCAAAAAATGTGCATACATGGCTGATGAATGCACCGATGCAAATGGGCATCGAGTATTAAATCATTGCGTGTATTATCTTGATGTCAGGGGTAGGCCAGTAGATGCATTTCTAGATGTTCAGGTTATAGAAGACCCATCGGCTGCATGTGTGACAACCCACGTCTTAGAAGAGTTAAATGCTCGTAAATTGGACCCCAAGATGTCTGCTTGTGCATTTGATGGAGCTGCAGACTTCTCTGGAAGACATAGTGGAGTACAAGGTTTGCTCAGAAAAAAGTGTAACCCTAATCTCTCCTGTACACACTGAAGAGGCCATCTTAAGTTCAGTACCCAGAAAGATAAATGGAGCAAATAATTAAGCACGTTGTATTGGAGGAAGCGGGGGAAGCAAAGCCAAGATTCCACCCATTTCCTACCCCTCTCTACCTCCTCCCATCCACCTGCATGGGCTGGGAGTGGAGGTGGAATGCCAGGTGTGCAACTCTTCTCCTTCTCCCATGCCTGCAACTGCAATGTGGAGAGGCAGCAGAGGGGAGTGGGAATGTGGCCAGGGTCTTGCTTCCCAGTACATCCCTGCATAGCCATGTAAGGGTGGGCTACAGTTTGGTCAGTAGTGATCAAATGAAATATTAAAGCAGCCCAAAGGCAGCATTTCCCAATGGATGCAAAATTCTGTTTGCAGAGAATCTCAGGGTTCAGCTTTTGTCTTTCAGAAGCTCAGCTCCGTAGAGTACCTCTAGCTGGCACTACAAGCTAGAACGTGACACCAGGCATTTCACCTTACAGTAATATCACTCTGTGCCCACAGTCTATATCGGCTGGGTTTCTCCAGGATGGCCAATGAGCTGAGCTCAACTTTTGACCAAAGACCACTAAAAAACCTCCCTGGGATAGGGGTGGTTTTATGGCAAAGCACATGCAGGAGTTAGGAGATGCAGCGTCTATTCCTGAGTCTGCCTCACATTTGCTAGGAGATCGTAGGTAAGCCACAAAGTGCCTCTGTGCCTTAGATGCCCCATCTGTGACTTAGGGATAATACTTTGCTATGTGACCTGGCTGGAGTGCTAAGTCACCAAGAGCAGGTGACTGCATTCCATGTTGTTTGTAAACCTGCTGGTGGAAGTTGCTATAGAAGTTCAAAAGAGTATTTATGTTATTCATGTATTATTTATTACCTTCCCCAGGAGCGAGGGGAGAGAGAACCCATCTCCAGGAGCAGCTCAGTCAGTATTTCTCAGAAATAACCAGATCGGCCAGTCACTTTCAATGCTTCTGTGACGAGGTGCTCGACTCACCACTAGAATGGTGCCTCCTCTGGCCTTTCTGGGGATTAGCTTCACGAGGTCAATGCCCCTTCCCGTGGTCGCATGTGGTCTCTCCACCTCTCTCTGTGGGTCTCTGGCCCCTCTCTAGCTCCATGAGCTGCAGCCCGCTCTTGGTGACTTAGCACTCCAGCCAGGTCACTCAGCAGTTTTCCCCTGCAGGGTACCAAAGTTCTTCCACACGAACGGTCTCAGGCAGTCTTCTCTGGCACTCCCCTGAGGGTGCTATTTCCCCCGTGGCTAGCAGGGGAACCCTGGCCTGCCCACAACTCCAGATTCCAGTCCAGGAACCCTGCACTGGGCAACTGCGGTCTGCTTTCCCTCAGACCCTGTTAATCCTCCCCTGGACTTCTTTCAACAGTTTCTGGTTCCTCCCACTGTGGGTGTAACAGCTCAAACTCCCTCCTCCCAGGGAGTAACTACAGACTACTGAACCCTCTGACCTCAGACAGACCTCCCTACTCCCAGGGACTCCTTCCCTGTAGCCACTTTCTGCTGCCAACTTCCTGGCTTTATAAACCTGGTCCAGCTCCTCCTCCAGCTGGACTTTATCAGCAAATTAGGCCTCAGCACTCCCTGACTCTCCTCCAGATGTGGCCTATAGGTTAATTGGCCTAATTTACCCCTTCAGGCCTTGTAGGGGGTGGACACCCTGTGATGCTCTATACCTTGGGGGAACACTCTGCACCCCCATGTTCATCCTTATAATATGTTTGTGTGGTATACAGTGCAAAGTTTGTCATGTCGGGTGTCTTCGGAAGGCTCATGATGCATGGTGCATTGTTGTTATAATAATGTTATGAGTTGTAATTTCATGTATATAGTTATGAGGCTGAAAATGTGTCTTCATCTGTTAAAAAAAGCCCAGGCAAAACTCTCCAGGAGCAGAGGCCCAGACAAAAACTCTCCAAAAGCAGAGGGGCAGTTCACACTTCATCAGGGCATGTATGGGACAAACCCAGCCCAGCCTCACAGGAACAAAGGACACTGGCCTAGGCAGCAACAAAGGATCTGTTGGACTCTCGAGTGAGACACCCCACCTTCCCTTGGTCAGTTTGGGACTACGGTGAGGTAATGCTCACCTGACTCTGAATGGGGGAGGAGGGAGGCAAAGCCAAGAGGGAAGAAAGAACATGATAAAAGAGAGAGATGTTTGCCATGCTCTTGCTCTCTCTTCCACCTCCATCTACAGACATCACCACCAACCAACTGAAGCACTGATCAAAGCGGAGAGCCTGGCTCAAGGGCAACCAGCCAGCCTGTGGTGAGAAGCATCTAAGTTTGTAAGGGCATTGAAAGTGTTAAGATCAGCTTAGAATGCGTTTTGCTTTTATTTCATTTGACCAAATCTGACTTATTGTGCTTTGACTTATAATCACTCAAAATCTATCTTTTGTAGTTAATAAATTTGTTTGTTCTACATGAAGCAGTGCATTTGGTTTGAAGTGTGTCAGAGACAAGCCTGGTACATATAAATTTCTTTGTTAAATTGACGAACTCATATAAGCTTGCAGTGTCCAGCGGGCATAACTGGACACTGCGAGACGGAAGTTCCTAGGGTTGTGTCTGGGACCAGAGATATTGGCTAGTGTCATTTGGTTGCACAATCCAAGCAGCGGCTGGCCAAAAGTGCTCATTCATGTAGCTGGGAACAGCTTACATGCCAGAGGCTGTGCGTGAACAGTCCCGGAGTGGGGGTTCTCACAGCAGAGCAGGGTAAGGCTGGCTCCCAGAGTCGAGGATTGGAGTGACCTAGCAGATCACTGGTCCAGATAACACCAGGGGAATGTCACACACCCCATCACAGCTTTTATAAAAAACAGACATCACGTAGAACTGAATGAGATCATTATTACAAAAGAAAGAGAGAAGACAAAACAGGACGTCAAGCAAAGTTATTGCAATACTAGATTGTATCTTCATGTAATATTTATTATATAACAGATGCATGTGTGCTGTATGAGTGCCGCATACAAACATAAATAGCTCTATTCGTCTTTGATATAACTGATAAGTTAATGGACTCCCAGTGTTAAGCATCTTTATATAGCTGGGTTTTCCTTGAAACTATAGAAGACCCTCCAAACACCTCTGGAGATATATGGCAATACAGGCCGTATATCAGAGGGGTGATTCAGGAGGAAGCTTAGTAGTGAAAATCCTAGCTGGTCTTCAGACAAATTGTTTGGTTTTAAATCTGATCTTTCATTTTCCACCAGAAGTTTCCAGCATCCGCTATAAGGAAAGTTTGGCCTTAACTATGGTCTAACTGTAAAACCCTCACTCATGCTGATTAGCTAACGATTGCTTTTACACTGCTGCCCATCACCATAGTATCTGAGTGGCTTCCATGAAAAATCAATAGCAACTGCAGAGTCCCTAGAAGACATGGAGTCTCTGGATTAGTTCCTCACTACCCAGAGTCCCACTTGTTTCAGCAAGACAACTTGTTTAGTACAAAAACAATGAGGAGTCCAGTGGCACCTTTAAGACTAACAGATTTCTTTGAGCATGAGCTTTTGTGGGTAAAAAACCGACTTCTTCAGATGCATATGCATGGATGCATCTGAAGAAGTGGGTTTTTTACCCACAAAAGCTTATGCCCAAATAAATCTGTTAGTCTTGAAGGTGCCACCGGACTCCTCATTGCTTTTGTGGATACAGACTACCACGGCTACCCCTCTGATACTTGTTTAGTACGACACTATCACTGTGAGTAAGGGCGGCACAACTGGTCTCCTTATAGCAGTTTTATTTGTCATTGGCTGAGAGTTCAGATTGTAGCTAAGTGCAATTGTTTCATATTTTTAACTCCTTGCTCAGACCCATCCTCACAGACCTCAGGTGGAGTCATGTTAATGGTCAAGATTAATATTTCTCATCAGTCATGGCCCTTGGTTCTCATCCTTCTCCCTGCCACGCACTCTTACTGTTTTTCTGAAGTCTGCCAGGCCGATGTCCATTATCCATTCCGTGCCTGCCCTCATGTTTCTTGATGTTGGCTGATACTTTGTCTTGGATGAACTGGTTATGATGCCAGCTTATCTAGCTGGCCCTTTAGATCAGCACTCCACCTCTAGAAAGAGCCAGGCACACAGATGGTGTAACAATATTAATAATATCCATTTTTCCTTTGTTGCGATGAATTAATCCCAACGTCCTGTCCTTTTATTTATTTATATAGGTTCATAAAAGGCACTCAGACTTCTGAGAGTACAAAATTGAAACACATTAGCTAAAATAGCAAATAACAAGTCAATCCAATGTTAGTTAAAGGACTTATCTAAAAACCTAGTAAATGTCTTAATAAAATCTAAATCCACAATAAAGATCCTTTCCTCTGATCACCATCACTTCCCGCAAATAGGTCTGCAATTAGAAAACAGATGGGGCTTGCAGTGTGCTTAGAAGGTCAACAAACTTGGGGTCTGTCGAACCTGCTGTGGGAGCATCAGCCTGTTCACCCAGTAGAGGGTGGTTCTTAGTGAGGCAGCCTATTTCTGTACACCAAGCAGAGGACTAGGAGCCTCTGTGGTCCATTTGGATGACCCAAGTGTTCTCCTAAACATGGAGAACCCTCCTGTGGCTGGTTAAACCAGGTTTACAGCTGCCGTGTGTGGCTGGAATGGCACAACACTCAGGGTATATGGGTATGTCTGACATTACGTGCCTAGTAGCCCCCTCAATGTACCAGGCACTGAACAAACAGCTGCAAAAAAGGCATGCTCCTGCCTAAGAGATTATGACTCAGACCTTCAGATCAGTGCTGTTCCATTGAAGCTGAAGATGTGGCCCATTGTTATTATTTTATTTCTGTTTCATATGTATTTTCCCATGTATCCTTTTCTGCTCATATCAGGGCTTTTATCATCTCCTGTCCTCACAAAGAGCCCAATTATGCCACGCTGTACTACAGCTAATTTATTACATTAAGTAGTAAATTACTCTGCAAGAAGCCCTGGAGGGCCTGATTCAAAGCTCATTGAAGTAACTGGAAAGACTCCAAAATCATGTTGACTCTTCCCCAACAAATTATATTCATCTATGTGTCTGACAATTCTGTTCTTTACTATCGTTTCAACCAGTTTTCCCGGTATTGAACTCAGGCTTACCGGCCTCTAATTGCTGGGATTCCCTCTGGAGCCCTTTTAAAAATTGACTTCTCATTAGCTATCCTCCAGTCATCTGGTACAGAAGCAGATTTAAATGATAGGTTACAGACTACAGTTAGTAGTTCTGCAATTTCACATTTGAGTTCCTTCAGAACTCTTGGGTGAATCCCATCTGGTCCTGGTGAGTTATTGCTGTTTAATTTATCAATTTGTTCCAAAACCTCCTCTAATGACACGTCAATCTGGGACAATTCCTCAGATTTGTCACCTAAAAAGAATGGCTCAGGTTTGGGAATCTCCCTCACATCCTCAGCTGTGAAGACCGATGCAAAGAATTCATTTAGTTTCTCCGCAATCGTCCTTATCGTCCTTGAGTGCTCCTTTAGCATCTCAATTGTCCAGAGGCACCACCGGTTGTTTAGCAAGCTTCCTGCTTCTGATGTACTTAACAAATTTTTTTTGCTATTACTTTTTGAGTCTTTGGCTAACTGTTCTTCAATTCTTTTTTGTCCTTCCTAATTATATTTTTACATTTCACTTGCCAGAGTTTATGCTGCTTTCTATTTTCCTCACTAGGATTTAACTTCCACTTTTTAAAGGATGCCTTGTTGCCTCTCACTGCTTCTTTTACTTTGTTGTTTAGCCACTGAGGAACTTTTTTGGTTCTCTTACTATGTTTTTTAATTTGGGGTATACATTTAAGTTGAGCCTCTATACTGGTGTCTTTAAAATGCTTCCATTCAGCTTGCAGTGATTTCACTTTTGGCACTGTACCTTTTAATTTCTGTTTAATTAACTTCTTCATTTTTGTGTAGTGCCCTTTTCTGAAATGAAATGCTACCATGTCGGGATGCTGTGTGTTTTTCCCGCCAAAGGGATGTTATATTTAATTATATTATGGTCACTATCACCAAGAGGTCCAGCTATATTCATCTCTTGGACCTGATCCTATGCTACACTTAGGACTAAATCAAGAATTGCCTCTCCTCTTCTGGGTTCCAGGACTAGCTGCTCCAAGAAGCAGTCATTTAAAGTGTCAAGAAACTTTAACTCTGCATCCAGTCCTGAGGTAACATGTACCCAGTCAGTATGGGATAGTTGAAATTCCCCATCATTATTGAGTTTTTTATTTTAATAGCCTCTCTAATCTCCCTGAGCATTTCAGTCACTATCACCATCCTGGTCAGGTGGGTGGTAATATATCCCTACTGCTAGATTCTTATTATTAGAGCATGGAATTTCTACCCAAAAGAGATTCTATGATACAGTTTGGTTCATTTTTTTTTACTTCATTTGACTACACTTCCTTTCACATATAGTTCCACACCCCAACCAGAACGACCTGTTCTGTCCTTCCAGTATATTTTGTACCCTGGTACTACTCTGTCCTATTGATTAGCCTCATGCCACCAAGTTTCTGTGACGCCTATTACATCGCTATCCTCATACAAGAGGCACTCTAGTTCGCCCATCTTATTATTTAGACTTCTAGCATTTGTATATAAGCACTTTAAAAAAATTGTCATTTTTTAGCTGTCTGCCATTACATGATGTCATTGAATGGGACTCTTTTTCATTTGACTTTTTCTCATCAGATCCTACCTGTATTTTATCATGTTCCATCCTCTCCTCCTTCCTAGGACATAGAGAATCTCCATGAATAGATCCTACCCTAAGCAATGTCTCTGTCCGAACCACATGCTCCTCCGCACCTGTCGGCTTTTCCCCAGCCCTTAAAATTAAAAAGGGCATAGAGCAGTTTTTAAACTAAGTGCCAGCAATCTGGTTCCATTTTGGTTTAGGTGGAGCCCATCCTTCCGGTATAGGCTCCCCCTTTCCCAAAAGTTTCCCCAGTTCCTAATAAATCTAAATCCCTCCTCACTACACCATCGTCTCATCCACGCATTGAGACCCTGCAGTTCTGCCTGTCTAACTGGCCCTGCACATGGAACTGGAAGCATTGCAGAGAATGCTCCCATGGAGGTCCTGGACTTTAATCTCTTACCTAGCAGCCTAAATTTGGCCTCCAAGACCTCTCTCCTATCCTTCCCTATATCATTGGTACCTACATGTACGATGACCACCGACTCCTCCCCAGCACTACACATAAGTCTATCTAGATGTCTCGAGAGATCTTCAACCTTCGCACCAGGCAGGCAAGTCGCCATACAGTTCTCACGGTCATCGCAAACCCAGATATCTATGTTTCTAATGATCAAATCCTGCGTTACTATTACCTGTCTCTTCCTAATAACTGGAGTACCATTCCCCGGAGAGGTATCCTCAGTGCGAGAGGATACGATGACATCATCTGGAAGGAGGTTCCCAACTATGGGATTGTTTCCCTCTGCTCCAGTTGAATGTTCTCCTTCCCTGAGACTTTCATCTTCCGCAACAGCACAGAGGCTGTCAGACGGGGGGTGCGGTGCGGGGGTGACTGTTCTATTGTGTCCTAGAAAGTCTCATCTATGTACTTCTCCGTCTTCCTTAGTTCCTCCAGTTCAGCCACTCTGGTCTCCAAAGCCGGTACATGGTCTCTAATGGCCAGGAGCTCCTTGTGTGTGTTTACCCTATACTATACAGATTTCATAGGGGAGACCTGCATTTCTCAAACTGGGGGTCCTGCCAAAAAGGGAGTTGCGGGGTGTGTGTGTGTGTCACAAAGTTATTTTAGAGGGGTCGTGGTATTGCCACCCTTACTTCTGCACTGCCTTTAGAGCTGGGTGGCCAGAGAGCGGCGGCTGTTGGCCAGGTGCCCAGCTCTGAAGGCAGCGCCGCGGCCAGCAGCAGCGCAGAAATAAGAGTAGCAGTACGACAGCCCCACTACAATAACCTTGCAAACCCAACCCCCCTTCCCCAACAAATCCTTTCTGGGTCAGGACCCCTACAATTATAACCCCTTGAAATTTCAGATTTAAATAGCTGAAATCATGAAATTTACGATTTTTGAAATCCTATAACCATGAAATCGACCATAATGGCCTGTGAATTTGGTAGGGCCCTACCCAAATTAGGCCTTGTCTTAGTCTCTAATAGTTAGAGATTGCTTTAGATCCTGAATTGTGAGGTTTGCTATCTCCTCCAAAAATTATAATTAATCAAGATAACTCTGGCTATTCTTGTTATCCATATAAATATCCAGTCCTTTTTTGAATCCTGTTAAATTCTTGGCCTCAATGACTTCCTGTGGCAAGGAGTTCCACAGTCTAATTACACAGTGTGTGCAAAACTGTTTCCTTTTATCAGCTTTAGATTTCCCATCTTTTAATGTAATTGAATATCCTCTTGTCCTTGTGTTATGGAGATAGGGGAAAGAAGTTCCTGATCTACCTTCACTAGGCCATTCATTGTTTAATAGACTTTTATCATGCCCACCCATATTCGTCTCCTTTCTAAGGTACCAAGCCCAGCGTTTTCAATCTCTCTTCATATGAGAATTTTTCCAGGCCCTTGGTCATTCTCCTCACCCCCTCTAATCTAGGACACACTCTTGCACTAATATGGTCAAGCCACATCACAGCCAGGGCTGTCAAAGTGTTTCTAAATGCATGATGGAAAATATAATTATGAAAATCAAGCTTTCTATGCCTGTATGTAAGTGGTGTCTCCCCCGCCCCACGGTGTGTAATATTGCCAGAAGCTTGTCCACGGAATAGCCTGCACTGGGAAACCAGTGACGCTGGAAATGCCTGACAGAGCATTTCTACTGGCATCTAAAGCTGTCAAAGAAACTTAGTGAAGCAGGCTTCCCCAGGGAGTTGATGCATGGAGTGGCTAAGCTGAAGCTGAGTGTGCTTTCTCAGTAGCATTTCTTGCCCTCTTGACTTGGGCAGTGAGGTAAAGTATTTGGTTCCAAGCCATTATGCATTGCCACTATTCCAGCAGTGCGGCTTTGCCCTCTCATACACCCCTCTATGTGAATCCCTCCCCAACTGGGTGGTTTCTTTTCTCCTTTACATCATCTCCTCCAGTGACAAAAAGAGGAGCCTAGCTATGGACCCCAGAACACTTCCCATAAGTCGGGGATTGCAGAGAATCCCAGGAGGGAGTGCTGTCTGCCTCCCCACCCCGTCTGATTGCCCTGAGAGAGGGGAAGACATTGGACAACAATACAGGTGAGGGAGGGTGTGAGGGTTATTGGTGATGACAAGGAGATGGGAGGGATTATGTGGAGAGCTGGATTTTAAGGAGGAATTTGCAAAAGAAAAGAGACTTCTAGTCAGATGAATGCAAGGAGATTGCTCTGTGCACAGGGGCAGTCTGGCAAAAGGCACACTGCCAAGAGTGAGGGGAAGGGAAAAAGTATTGTGTCATCTTTCCACGTCATTGTGCCATGATCTGTAACAACCAGCTATGAATCTCCACCTTGCTCTGTCTGTGCACTTCAGTCATACAACCTATGTTACCCCCGCCCCCAGCCATTCCACTTCTCGGCCTCTTCAGCAGAGACTGGGCCTCTCGCTGAACTGTGTGGTATTTTTTTCAGAGTAACAGCCGTGTTAGTCTGTATTCGCAAAAAGAAAAGGAGTACTTGTGGCACCTTAGAGACTAACCAATTTATTTGAGCATAAGCTTTCGTGAGCTACAGCTCACTTCATTCGATGAAGTAAGCTGTAGCTCACGAAAGCTTATGCTCAAATAAATTGGTTAGTCTCTAAGGTGCCACAAGTACTCCTTTTCTTTGTGTGGTATTTGTGATGTGGACAAAACGGCCATTAAGAACTAGTTTCAGAGTAACAGCCGTGTTAGTCTGTATTCGCAAAAAGAAAAGGAGTACTTGTGGCACCTTAGAGACTAACCAATTTATTTGAGCATGAGCTTTCGTGAGCCACAGTTCACTTCATCAGATGCATACCGTGGAAACTGCAGCAGACTTTATATATACACAGAGAATATGAAACAATACCTCCTCCCACCCCACTGTCCTGCTGGTAATAGCTTATCTAAAGTAATCTTCAGGTTAGGCCATTTCCAGCACAAATCCAGGTTTTCTCACCCTCCACCCCCCCACACAAATTCACTCTCCTGCTGGTGATAGCCCATCCAAAGTGACAACTCTTTACACAATGTGCATGATAATCAAGTTAGGCCATTTCCTGCACAAATCCAGGTTCTCTCACTCCCTCACCCCCCTCCAAAAACCCACCCCCATACACACACAAACTCACTCTCCTGCTGGTAATAGCTCATCCAAACTGACCACTCTCCAAGTTTAAATCCAAGTTAAACCAGAACATCTGGGGGGGGGGGGTAGGAAAAAACAAGAGGAAATAGGCTACCTTGCATAATGACTTAGCCACTCCCAGTCTCTATTTAAGCCTAAATTAATAGTATCCAATTTGCAAATGAATTCCAATTCAGCAGTTTCTCGCTGGAGTCTGGATTTGAAGTTTTTTTGTTTTAAGATAGCGACCTTCATGTCTGTGATTGCGTGACCAGAGAGATTGAAGTGTTCTCCGACTGGTTTATGAATGTTATAATTCTTGACATCTGATTTGTGTCCATTTATTCTTTTACGTAGAGACTGTCCAGTTTGACCAATGTACATGGCAGAGGGGCATTGCTGGCACATGATGGCATAAATCACATTGGTGGATGTGCAGGTGAACGAGCCTCTGATAGTGTGGCTGATGTTATTAGGCCCTGTGATGGTGTCCCCTGAATAGATATGTGGGCACAATTGGCAACGGGCTTTGTTGCAAGGATAAGTTCCTGGGTTAGTGGTTCTGTTGTGTGGTATGTGGTTGTTGGTGAGTATTTGCTTCAGGTTGCGGGGCTGTCTGTAGGCAAGGACTGGCCTGTCTCCCAAGATTTGTGAGAGTGTTGGGTCATCCTTTAGGATAGGTTGTAGATCCTTAATAATGCGTTGGAGGGGTTTTAGTTGGGGGCTGAAGGTGACGGCTAGTGGCGTTCTGTTATTTTCTTTGTTAGGCCTGTCCTGTAGTAGGTAACTTCTGGGAACTCTTCTGGCTCTATCAATCTGTTTCTTTACTTCCGCAGGTGGGTATTGCAGTTGTAAGAAAGCTTGACAGAGATCTTGTAGGTGTTTGTCTCTGTCTAAGGGGTTAGAGCAAATGCGGTTGTATCGCAGAGCTTGGCTGTAGACGATGGATCGTGTGGTGTGGTCAGGGTGAAAGCTGGAGGCATGCAGGTAGGAATAGCGGTCAGTAGGTTTCCGGTATAGGGTGGTGTTTATGTGACCATTGTTTATTAGCACTGTAGTGTCCAGGAAGTGGATCTCTTGTGTGGACTGGACCAGGCTGAGGTTGGTGGTGGGATGGAAATTGTTGAAATCATGGTGGAATTCCTCAAGGGCTTCTTTTCCATGGGTCCAGATGATGAAGATGTCATCAATATAGCGCAAGTAGAGTAGGGGCTTTAGGGGACGAGAGCTGAGGAAGCGTTGTTCTAAATCAGCCATAAAAATGTTGGCATATTGTGGGGCCATGCGGGTACCCATAGCAGTGCCGCTGATCTGAAGGTATACATTGTCCCCAAATGTGAAATAGTTATGGGTAAGGACAAAGTCACAAAGTTCAGCCACCAGGTTAGCCGTGACATTATCACGGCTAACCTGGTGGCTGAACTTTGTGACTTTGTCCTTACCCATAACTATTTCACATTTGGGGACAATGTATACCTTCAGATCAGCGGCACTGCTATGGGTACCCGCATGGCCCCACAATATGCCAACATTTTTATGGCTGATTTAGAACAACGCTTCCTCAGCTCTCGTCCCCTAAAGCCCCTACTCTACTTGCGCTATATTGATGACATCTTCATCATCTGGACCCATGGAAAAGAAGCCCTTGAGGAATTCCACCATGATTTCAACAATTTCCATCCCACCACCAACCTCAGCCTGGTCCAGTCCACACAAGAGATCCACTTCCTGGACACTACAGTGCTAATAAACAATGGTCACATAAACACCACCCTATACCGGAAACCTACTGACCGCTATTCCTACCTGCATGCCTCCAGCTTTCACCCTGACCACACCACACGATCCATCGTCTACAGCCAAGCTCTGCGATACAACCGCATTTGCTCTAACCCCTCAGACAGAGACAAACACCTACAAGATCTCTGTCAAGCTTTCTTACAACTACAATACCCACCTGCGGAAGTAAAGAAACAGATTGATAGAGCCAGAAGAGTTCCCAGAAGTTACCTACTACAGGACAGGCCTAACAAAGAAAATAACAGAATGCCACTAGCCGTCACCTTCAGCCCCCAACTAAAACCCCTCCAACGCATTATTAAGGATCTACAACCTATCCTAAAGGATGACCCAACACTCTCACAAATCTTGGGAGACAGGCCAGTCCTTGCCTACAGACAGCCCCGCAACCTGAAGCAAATACTCACCAACAACCACATACCACACAACAGAACCACTAACCCAGGAACTTATCCTTGCAACAAAGCCCGTTGCCAATTGTGCCCACATATCTATTCAGGGGACACCATCACAGGGCCTAATAACATCAGCCACACTATCAGAGGCTCGTTCACCTGCACATCCACCAATGTGATTTATGCCATCATGTGCCAGCAATGCCCCTCTGCCATGTACATTGGTCAAACTGGACAGTCTCTACGTAAAAGAATAAATGGACACAAATCAGATGTCAAGAATTATAACATTCATAAACCAGTCGGAGAACACTTCAATCTCTCTGGTCACGCAATCACAGACATGAAGGTCGCTATCTTAAAACAAAAAAACTTCAAATCCAGACTCCAGCGAGAAACTGCTGAATTGGAATTCATTTGCAAATTGGATACTATTAATTTAGGCTTAAATAGAGACTGGGAGTGGCTAAGTCATTATGCAAGGTAGCCTATTTCCTCTTGTTTTTTCCTACCCCCCCCCCCCCAGATGTTCTGGTTTAACTTGGATTTAAACTTGGAGAGTGGTCAGTTTGGATGAGCTATTACCAGCAGGAGAGTGAGTTTGTGTGTGTATGGGGGTGGGTTTTTGGAGGGGGGTGAGGGAGTGAGAGAACCTGGATTTGTGCAGGAAATGGCCTAACTTCATTATCATCCACATTATGTAAAGAGTTGTCACTTTGGATGGGCTATCACCAGCAGGAGAGTGAATTTGTGTGGGGGGGTGGAGGGTGAGAAAACCTGGATTTGTGCTGGAAATGGCCTAACCTGAAGATTACTTTAGATAAGCTATTACCAGCAGGACAGTGGGGTGGGAGGAGGTATTGTTTCATATTCTCTGTGTATATATAAAGTCTGCTGCAGTTTCCACGGTATGCATCTGATGAAGTGAGCTGTGGCTCACGAAAGCTCATGCTCAAATAAATTGGTTAGTCTCTAAGGTGCCACAAGTACTCCTTTTCTTATTAAGAACTAGGTTGCTAGTAAGAGTGTGACTCATTTGTGACCTAAACCAAGTCTTCTTTTAGGTCTCCAGAGGTGAAAGGCTAGCACGCTACGCTACTGCACTACTGAACTCCCTGTAAATACTTCTAGTCCATGTATGCAGCCGCTGATTAAAGCCGAGATTAAATACTCAGGTTTCAGAGTAACAGCCGTGTTAGTCTGTATTCGCAAAAAGAAAAGGAGTACCGATGAAGTGAGCTGTAGCTCACGAAAGCTCATGCTCAAATAAATTGGTTAGTCTCTAAGGTGCCACAAGTACTCATTAAATACTCAGTCACACTAGCCTATAAATGCATTTACACTAATGGCTAGAGCACAGGACTAGGAGGCAGGGAGATCCTGAGTCCTAAATTCCTTTAACCTGATGAGTCAGGGTCACATTCTGTTGCTGGCAGGGTTAGAGGTCTGTACACAAGAGCAGAATGTAACTCACGGCGTCTTTTCTCTGGCAAATCACTTGACAGAAAAAACAACAAACCCCAATTCTCCTGAGTACAATTGGTATGAGCTGTCAGGAGACATCCTCTCTGGCAGGGTAATTACCAGTATCTAGAAAAAAGAAAAGGAGTACTTGTGCACCTTAGAGACTAACCAATTTATTTGAGCATAAGCTTTCGTGAGCTACAGCTCACTTCATCGGATGCATACTGTGAAAAGTGAGCTGTAGCTCACGAAAGCTTATGCTCAAATAAATTGGTTAGTCTCTAAGGTGCCACAAGTACTCCTTTTCTTTTTGCGAATACAGACTAACATGGCTGTTACTCTGAAAAGTATCTAGAAAGTGGATGCGACTGACTCAGAGGCTGGGAAATCATCCCAACCCTCCTGCAATATGGTGGCAGAATATTAACTGCTGGATCCAAACAAGACCTCAGATATTCTATTGGATCTGTGTATTTAGGGCCCACATCCTGCTTTCAGTAAAATCAGTGGGTATTTTGTCATTAGCTGCAGTATGGGGGCAGGACTAGTTCTTTACTAGACTGACATCAATAGCCCATCAGAATTAAGTTGCAGAATTCTAAAGTGGTTTCCTAATCCCTCTGCCCATTACTATAGAGTCCTTCTCATTTCCCTGCCTCCTCCTTTTGTTTGCAATGCACCCTCCAGGCCTTTGCTGTTTCATTGAGACAAAGTACAGATTATCTGACCCCAGATCAGATTGGAAGCTTCATTCAGAAACCAAGTGACATCATTCCTCCCTGAAGCATGCTATTCATTTGGCTGAGATGCTGTTACAGCCTGGGTTTAAGGTTGCACTGGATTTCTGGAAACACATTACTGTTAGAGAGACAAAGAAAGGAACTGTGTTACCACAGTATCATTACCGTGTAAACTGAGAGGCACAGAAAGAGCATGGGGCATGCAGGTTAAATAAATAATGATGAGATAAAAAGAGCACTGCAGAACAAGGGCATGGATATGTACAGTACTGCTGACTCTGCTGGCATGTAATCTCTCAAGAGACGCACTGTGTTTATTTTGCATGATCTTGATTGCTAAGAAAATCTGAAGGTGGGAAAGGAAGTAAATGGAAACATTATGGGAGACCAATACTGAATAGGATTTAAAGAATCTGGAATAAATGACATGCAGACTGATTATACTGAAAACACTGGCCATACTGAAAAAAAGTGCCTAGTAAATTCAGGACCAGATTTTCAGCTGTAAATGTAAATCAGAGCAGCTTCATTAAAGTCAACGGTGCTATCCCAATTTATACCAGATGATGTAGGGATCCAGCCCATAATAATAATTTGCGGGATTACACTAACTGATTTTGCATGTACAACTGAATTTTGACTAGTGACCATATCACTGGGTCGCTAATATGTATTACATTTATTGAAAAGTAAAATATATTTAAAAAAGTTAAAAAATGATGCATCACAATTCAGAATGTTTAGTTATATGATAGGTTTCAGAGTAACAGCTGTGTTAGTCTGTATTCGCAAAAAGAAAAGGAGTACTTGTGGCACCTTAGAGACTAACCAATTTATTTGAGCATGAGCTTTCGTGAGCTACCGCTCACTTCATCGGTATGAGCTGTAGCTCACGAAAGCTCATGCTCAAATAAATTGGTTAGTCTCTAAGGTGCCACAAGGACTCCTTTTCTTTTTGCGAATACAGACTAACACGGCTGTTACTCTGTACTCTTTTTACAGTTCCTGTGGCTTTGCTCCTTTGCAATTCCTGGTGAATGAGAGTAGGCATTCTGCTCTGGGACAGAGAGTCAATTAACCTTTACTTTCCCAACCACCAGGCAGGCTGTACATACCATTTCACACCAATTAGTCTGCTCATGTTTGTCTCTAGTGATGTTGCTTCCTTGGCCTTTCTCAGCTAATTGTCCCATTGGACAATTGACTTTACTGTTACATTTTCCCCTTCAGGCTCGATTCAGCTCTACAAGTTTACAGTATTGACAATCTCAGACATTCAGAACCATGTGTCTGACTCCAAACATTGTAAGATTAGGTTAAAAACCATCAAATTTACAAAAATAATAAAAGCTGGGTTCTTTTTACTTGCCTTTTGGTTTCTGAGCATTTAGCGTTCACTTTTTTCAGCTAAAACTGTGAGAGGTTGTAGCACTGGGTTAAAATGAGAGTCAGTTGCATCTCTCTGCACCACTGACCTCACCCACCACACTGGGGGAGGGGCAGGGGGTGTTTCTATTGCTGAAGCTCCATTGGTGGGGGCTGTGGCAGAGATATACTGAAGCAGCATAATCCTAGCCCCCTCAGCCACATGCCCTACCTGGCCAGCATCGCCCTTTTTGGGCAGCACTTGTCCCCTCTGGCTGACCCCTCCCCCTCTTATAGGAATAATTCTTTCAGGGATTCCAGGCTCCCTCTATTACACTTTTTGCAGGGTGCAGCATACGCTCTGTCCTGAATGGGGTCAGTCCCTGGCTAGCGTGGAGAAGGATCAGGGGCCATCTCTTCCCTGCTTGGGGAGGCTAATACCAATGTGATCACTAGCCTGAGGCAGCCCTTGTCCTGTCTGAGTGCAAGGACTGTGATTGTGTCTGGCCCCTATGCAGGGTAAGCCAGACAGCGGGCATGCTACATACTCTGCCTCTCTTGCACATCTACACAGGGACAGATGCAATCTGGCCTTAGGTTAGCTTCTTTGCATTACTCCTCTTAACCAGCTTCAGCAATTCCTCCCTCTTTTGGTGCTATTAACCCTGACACATATCAGGCCAGTTGTCATATCCCACATTGTCTTCTTTTCTCTAGGATGAACATATAAAATCCCCTTAATCCCTTCCAAGCGCTACAGCCTGTAATCCTTTTATTTTATTGCCCTTCTCTGGAGTCCCTCCAGATGGCTTTCATCTGTTTTCTACCAACGAGCCTCAAACTGTGCACAGTACTTCACATCCAAAGCTCTCAAAAAAGAAACCATTGCTCTATTAACAAAGCCAAGGGCCATATTCTAGTATCAGAGACACTTGCACGGGTCCTATGAGTTCCAAACATGACCCTAGATCCAGTGCTGTGGGTAAGTGCTGTGAGACCCAGATGTCCACGGAGCAAGTAAAAATAAACCGGAGTTTTCCTCTTCCATTGAGTCGTTCTATTTATAAATGACATTCTGTTTTCCAGGTGATTGTCACGTGCAGGTGTGTCACCCCAGGCTCTGTGAGCAAGAAATCAAGGGAAAGGGATAGTTTAGATTTCTGGAGTTTCCTACAGTGGTACGTTTTATTATTATTATTTATATTACTGTAGCATCTAGGAGTCCTAGTAACATACCAGGACCCCACTGTAGTACACAGAACAAAAAGACAATCCCTGCCCCAAGGAGCTTACAGTCTAACTACAAGACAAGAGACAACAGATAGATATAAACAGATGAGGAGCACAAGAAGTCAGAATGACAGGCAATGCTCTCAGCACACCAGCAGCCTAACTGTTGTCAAGTTGGTTGTAGCGTGCGTGTGATGGCTTCCCCTGGGATTTATGACTTCTGCTGACCAAAATCCTCAGGCCACAGGGTACCAACTCCCATTGCCTTGAATGAGAATTAATTGTATCCTGCAGCCAGAAAACAGGGTGTCTCAGGAAGCTGACTCAAAATCCTTGAGACTGGTCCAAACCACTGTAAAATTAGATCAACATTTTTCATGGGATGGATAGCTCCCTCCTATATCTTAAGCTTTTAAATAGCCTCTGTTGTTATCCTGGCACATATTATTTAACTGAAGCTGCCTGCCTCCCATTTGAGTTGTCTCCCACATTTCTTTGGGCCTGTTCCCTTCTTCTTCCACCCACACTGCATCCCTCCATTGTCTCTCCTCCCTGGTCCTCTCATTCTCTAGCCCCACCCCCACACATGAATTTCTTACACCCACAACTGTGATATCCCCGTTGTATTTTATCTCCCTTGATTTCAACCAGTCCCTAGACTGACATTACCAGGTCAGGCTTTTGTTTCCCTGCACAGCTCATAAACCGCAATCCCCGCCTCCTGTACTGATGGTTTGGCCAGAGACTGAAACCATCACATTTCTCTGCAGTCAGTGCCTCCTATCACTATGGAAACAGAAGCAAGGATGTGCTGCAGAGATGTGATCACTACAATGGCTTAGTGCGGAATTGGTAGGGCATGTGAACAAACTCAACCTGAGCGGGGGGGACATCAGTGAGTTATAATTTTCTTTTTGTGGTGGTTTAACTCCAGCTGAGGCAGAGCTGGAAATGCTGCTGAACAAAGGGTTTATTCCTTAGATGAAGGGCTTTTTCCTCACTTGCTGGGAGGTGGATGAGAACAGTCTATTTGGATCACAGAGATGTTCTAGGGGTTTGCAAGTAGGACAGATGACAGTGTAACTGGCAATAAATGCTCATTTTCCTTAGCTGGCTACTGAGTGTTCTGAGCCAACATAAAAGGAAGGAATGATGAAGCAACTGGAGAGGATTTTCTTTGCTCAAGATGTGGCTTTTCCGGACATAAGAATGGCCTACTGGGTCAGACCCATGGTCCTGTATCCTGTCTTCCAACAGTTGCTGGTGCTGGATGGTCCAGAAGGAATGAACAGAACAGGGCAATTTATCAAGTGACCTACCCCCTGTTATCCAGCCCCAGCTTCTGGCAGTTGAAGGTTTAGGAACACCCAGAGCGCTGACTATTTTGGCTAATATCCATTAAAGGCTCTATGCTCCAGGAATTTATCTAATTCTTTTTTGAACCTGGTTATTCTTTTGGCTTTCACAACATTCCCTGACAGCGAGTTCCACAGCTGGGCTCTTGGAATCCTGCCTGCCAAGCGCTGAGCCCACTCAGGTGCTCTGTGACCTACACTTCCTGTCCTAAACTCTTCGCTAGCGCTCAGCAGCTGCTCCCCGTCCCAGAGGTGGCCACACATCATTGGAGGTGTGTGCGCTGGGCTCCATCCGGCTGCCATCAAGGTGGGGTTTGCCACTGGCGTCAGTGGGAGCCGGAGTAGGCCACGGCTGCGCGAGGGGCCCTGGAGAGACGGTCTCTGACCGAGAGCGGAACACGTGGTGGGCACCCACTCGGGGTCAGCCCTAGCCGCGTCCACACTGGCAGCGCCCAACCCCGGGAGAGAGCGAGCGCGCAGGGACTGCCGGGAACTGGAGTCCCTTACTCTCCCTATGCTCCTCCCACATCTCGACCAAAGAAGGGAGGGAGAACTACATTTCCCGTGGGGCACCGCGAGAGGGGCAGCACAGGGGCGGGCACGCTGCCCCGCGAGCCGCAGTCGGAGGCGGGCGGGGCGCGGGGCCAGGAGCGCGCGCGCCGGGGCGGTGCCGCTGGCTCGGGGTGGGCGTGGCCCGGAACGCGGCTGGGGCGCCCGTTGCGGGCGGGGCCGGCGGTGGTGCCGGGCTCGCGGAGTGCGCAGCGGAGGGACCGTTATTCTGAGGCGGCGCAGCCTGGCGGCGGGAGGGCGCTCGAGGGTCTGTCCGCGCGCCGCCTGAGCCCTGCGCGGTCCTGCGCCATCGCCGCCTTGTCCCCGGCTGAGGCACCGAGCCGCGACCCCCCCTCCCTCCCCCCCGTCCCGGGCGATGCCCTGGGCCGTGCTGGGCGCCGGCAGGTGAGTCCCCAGCGTCCGCCGCTCGTGCGACCCGCCGCCATGGGGGACGGGGATGTCAACTCCAACCTGCTCATCGCCCGCAGCACCGGGGACGCGCAGCTGGACGAGGCGGTCGGGCAGTGGCTCAGCTGGGACAAGGTGGGTACACCGCCCCGCCGGCCTCCGGGTGGCAGCCGGGCAGCCCCCTGACGGGGGTGTGTGTGTGTGTGCGCGCGCGTGTGCCCTGCCCGGCCGCGGCCGGGGCTGAGCCGTGGTGTCCGCGCGCCGGGGGGCTGCTGGGGGGCGGGTGTGTGTGTGTGTGTGTGTGTGTGCGCGGGTGCGCGCGCCGGGGGGCTGCTGGGGGGCGGGTGTGTGTGTGTGCGCGGGTGCGCGCGCCGGGGGGCTGCTGGGGGGCGGGTGTGTGTGTGTGTGTGTGCGCGGGTGCGCGCGCCGGGGGGCTGCTGGGGGGCGGGTGTGTGTGTGCGCGGGTGCGCGCGCCGGGGGGCTGCTGGGGGGCGGGTGCGCGCGCCGGGGGGCTGCTGGGGGGCGGGTTTCGTACCAGAAGGCTTCAGAGTAGCAGCCGTGTTACTCTGTATCCGCAAAAAGAAAAGGAGTACTTGTGGCACCTTAGAGACTAACCAATTTATTAGAGCATAAGCTTTCGTAAGCTACAGCTCACTTCATCGGATGCATTCAGTGGAAAATATAATGTCTCGCTTGACCCCTGTAAATCAAAAGTCACCGACCCCACCAAGCAGACCGCACTAAACCCCACCATCCAGGCTTAGACCCAAGTATCACAGCCCGTAGGAGCAGACTTCTTGTGTGCTCTCGACGGCGTGTCTGCCTTCCGGGAGCCACTGGATTGCGCAAAAGGGCATCAGGCAGTGTTGTCAGATAGCTGGCAGTACTGGCCGATAGCTCTCCGATGGAGGGCTACATCCTCCCACCCCGTGCAGATTTTATCCCAGGAAGGTGCACTTTGCTGTTCCTTAAAAAGTGTATATTAGTCACCCCTGGACACTGCTGTCTTAAGACATTTAAAAAACAAACAAACACGACCACAGTGTGTGTGGTGGTGGGGGGGATGTGTCTTTGTTCCCTCTGAGGACACATTAATTTGGCATTAGTTGACTTTTCACTTGGTTATGTTTCTCTTCCTCATCTCTCTTGTTTTTTACCAATAAGTGTCAGATCTGGTCTCATGATATATCATTCCAGTTCTCCCTCTATCCCTTGCCTAGTAACTGATGCTCCTTCTGTGAGGTTGTCCCACTGCTCAGGTGGTGGTGAGCTGAGCTCTCATGCAACAATGGGTCAGGGTGAGAGAAGTCATTTGAAAAATATATGGGAGGAGGAATGTGGCATGTGAAGGTCCTGGAATCACAGATGGGAGTAAACACTGTGTTGTGTTGTAATCTGTTTAGCACATAATGTAGCCTATGAGAAGATATTAAGAGGAAGATGCATTGATTGACCGATAAATTTCTGAATGCATTGCGTTATGTGGAGAAGCGAACACTTCAGTGGTTTCTCTTTTCAGTTAAATCCCAGATAGAATTAATCTGGCCCTAATGTAGATGAGCAACATAAGAAACTCTTTGTGGTGATTGACCGGTTCTGAGGGGGGCATTCAGTATGAAAAAGGCAAAAATTTTAAATGGCAAACATATTTTTAATGCGATGTGTAACTAACCTAAAGGAATACACTACTGTAGAATATTGTGTTGTAAAGAAAAAAAATAAAGGCTATAATACTTCATGGCACAAGCTCACCACCAGCTGAGGTTAATGAGCCAGAGTATCCAAGGGTATCAAATAATTAGATGCCTTATAGTGTACGAATGCTTTCATCTGAAGTATTGAGTATTCGCTGTTGTCTGTGATAACAGACTAAATGGCTTATTAATTTGTTTTGATATGAGAGTTCCATTGTTAGGCTTGATCCTGCAAAGACTTGTCTCCCGCTGAAGCCAGAATTACTTACATGAGAGAAACTTTTGCAGGATTTGGCCGTTTTGGGATATTAAAACTCTTACAAATTTCACTGATTGTAAGAACTCTTTGTAAAAAGAATATGTTGGCTAGTACTGAATGCAGTCACCTGAAACCTAGCAACTACTTAATAGCACATGCACAGCTGCTTGGGACAAGAAATGAAGAATACCTGTATTCAGAGTAACAGCCTTGTTAGTCTGTATTCGCAAAAAGAAAAGGAGTATTTGTGGCACCTTAGAGACTAACCAATTTATTTGAGCATAAGCTCACGAAAGCTTATGCTCAAATAAATTGGTTAGTCTCTAAGGTGCCACAAATACTCCTTTTCTTTTTGCGAATACCTGTATTGGCATTAAAGGAGTTTAAAAACAATATAATTATCCATGTTCCTAAAGTATATTTACACTGCATTATGTGAGGCCATTGTAACTTATTATTTGTCTTGACTTTCTGAATCTAGAAAACTAATGTGTAAAGATAGACTTATATCATTTCTTCAACATTAAACATAGAGATTGGAGTTCAGCATGCAATTTTAAAAATAGAACGAGGCACCAAAAGGGCTGCACAATTATTCTAGTTTTCACAAAACACTAAAATTTAATTCTAGGATGTAGTCAGGATCCAGTATTGTGGATTATCTGGCTAATAATTTTTCATGTAAAGGTTCGATTCTAAAGCCAAAGGGGACCATTGTGATCATCTAATCTGACCTCCTGTATAACACAGGGCATAGAATTTCCACAAAGTAATTCCTAGATACGTTGTCAGGTTAAAAATTGTTTGTTTGCTTTTTAAAAAGCTTCCTGACCTGTGTTACTAAACACCTTAGATTAATAATGAATTTTTAAAACCTCTAATTTACAAAGTTTTCACTTTTAATTTTAGACCGTTGAAATAAAGTGTCAAAATTACTTTTGTTTACACTTTGTGCTAGTGCCTGATTTCCAGAATTCTTATGCAACTGCAGCCCGAAGTGCAACATCTTAAAATCCAAACATCAGGCCTTATTCAGCAAACATCTCATTGAATGAATGTATTTGAACAAAGCATGAAGGTAAAATGTGAAGGATTTTGGTTCTTCCCTCCTGAAATGATGCTAGATAGAAGAATATTAAAAACAGGTTTCTTAAATACTAAATTTTAATGGAAAAATATTTGGATAAGAGCTGCAAAAGCAAAAAACATGTAGTATGACATCTTTATCAAAATGAATATAATGAATTAAAAAAATCTAATTAATCAGAATCTTTATATGTGTGTGTGTATGTCTTTTTTGTGGTTTGTTGTGATTTTAAACTCCTTAATTATGATTTCTTTCCTTTGGCCAAAGACAAAGCAAAACATGCTTGCGCATACATGATTAATTTACTTCTGTGAAGCTGTCATCCCATAGCATTGTCATGGTAAACAGATACTTGCTGTCTCCATTTTAAAACCAGTTTCCTGGAGCCCTAAAAACCCTCAGCCTTTTGGACTCTTATCATTTTAGGCTTTTTATTGTACCTGCAACTGCCTGTGGCTAACAGAAACATCCACCTTAGCCGTGAATCTGCAGTGCCCAAGAGGAACAATAGGCAACCATTTGACTCCAGGCTAAATAGCACTAGCTTGCTAATATTGTCTTTTCCTTTTTCCTCTCAGATTAAGAGCTGTAGGATGGTTCCCAAAGATAACATAACACATAGGCATTTGTACAAAGGAAACTTTCACTAATCTAAATTCTGTTTCCATCGTGTTTTTCCATTTGTTTCCTTTTCTTCTCATGCACTTTTTCTCAGTTTCCTCTTTCTTATTTTTTTGTTGTTGATCCCTGTCTCATTTTTCTACTGCTGAGAAATTAGCTCTTTCAAGTTTACAACACACAACAGCATTCTGGGTTTTTTTGGTCTTCACTCCTCCCCATCTGTAGACCACATACTTGACCAAATGAAACACTAGCCTGTTCTGCTATGGGCATTTCCCCCCTCTCCTTGTTCCCATTTTTGATTTCTGAATTCTTTTTATTTTCCCTTTGATCTCCTAAGATTGAGTTTGGGCATGTACAGACTTCTCAAAAAGGGGTCCCAGAACAGGGTTTTTTTGAGCAGAACATCTCCCACATGGAGCTCACTATAGGGTCCCAACCTCAATTGTGAGTAGGTGGGCTGCCTGTTTTCATTAGGTGACTTTATATAGTGGTATGAAAACAAGATTCTTTCACTGAAGATCTGATATCCTTTTATAAGGCCCCTACCACCATAGTGTCTGAGAACCTGTTGTGGAGAGCAATGCAGAAGGCATTTAATATGAACCTGGAGGATCAAATACTGGCTTCACACCTGAGGAATTTTCCAGGGCGACAGTACATCTAGTTAAGGTTTGGAGCAACTAAATAAAAAAATGTGGACCTAAAGGGAGGGATTTATCTCTCTGTCTGGAAAGACATAGTAATGTGCATAATGAGTGGGTATCTGTCTGGGAGGTAAATTCTCAATCAGCATTTAAAAATAAATGCTTATACTCCTATTGGGCAGCTGCAGGTTTGTTGCTAGTTAGCTCCTGCAAAGCCTACACCCTCTAATGCGGAGGTGGGCAAACTGCGTCCTGAGGGCTGCATCCGGCCCCCTTCAGACATTTTAATCCAGCCCTCAAGCTCAAGCCGGGGAGCGGGGTCTGGGGCCTGCCCTGCTCCAGCTGGGTAGTGGGGTCGGGGGCTTGCCCCGCTCCGCGCAGGCCGGGGCTTTGTGTGGCTCCCGGAAGCAGCGGCACGTCCTTTCTACACGTAGGGGCAGCCAGGGGGCTCCACACACTGTCCTCACAGCTCCCATTGGCCAGCAACCACAGCCAGTGGGAGCTGCAGGGGCAGTGCCTGTGGACAGGGCAGTGTGCAGAGCCGCCTGGCTGCGCCTCCGCATGGGAGCTGGAGGAAGGACATGCTGCTGCGTCCGGGAGCTGCTTGAGGTAAGCGCCGCCCGGAGCCTGCACCCCTGATCCCTTCCTGCGCCCCTGCCCCAGCCCTGATCCCTCTCCCATTCTCCAAACCCCTCAGTCCCAGCCCTCCTGCACCCTCATCACCAGCCCTACCCCAGAACCCGCACCACCAGCCGCTCATTCATGGCTTGCCATACAATTTCCATACCCAGTTGTGGCCCTCGGGCCAAAAAGTTTGCCCACCCCTGCTCTAATGGATGTCTGATTACTTGAGCATGCTCAGTGGAGGAGTCCTAACTTTATCAGTGTTGGCTATATGTGATATTAAGTTCTCGGGTGGGTAAGTGGAGAGTTTTCATAATGGGAATCTGGGTGTCATTCTGTGCCTGAGAAGAGGGATTATTATACTGGCGTCAAGCAGCAGAAGACTGCAAAGCTTCTATCTGAACAGTAAATGGAGAAAACTTGTTTGACTTGTGGTACTGCAGTAATTCTGGATGTGCAGACCTATGTGAGGAATCCCACTGACTTATTGTTTTCATGGAATATCAGGGTTGGAAGGGACCTCAGGAGGTCATCTAGTCCAACACCCTGCTCAAAGCAGGACCAATCCCCAATTTTCGCCCCAGATCCCTAAATGGCCCCCTCAAGGATTGAACTCTCAATCCTGGGTTTAGCAGGCTAATGCTCAAACCACTGGCTCTGCCAGCACAGTGGTGCACTTGCACAGAGCTTACTGCAGAATTGGGTCTTGGTTGGTGGCTATGATCCTTGATGTGGACTGGTAGTGGTGACTGTGTATACACGAAAGATTATGACAGATGAGCTGTTTCACTTTGAAAAGATGCTGGAGTGCATCTGTACTCTGGTTTTCATATTGTTGTTGTAAAGTTGCATTTAAGGATAAAACTGAAATAGGTGCATTGATGAAATTTTCTAAAGGCTGACAGTGTAGTAATGTAAAATCTTTCTCCTTACAAAATCTTTAAAGCAAGCTTCTCCAAGCAACGACAAATTGAGCGCAACTGATTGTCAGAAGCCAAAGAGAAGAAATATTCTGAAATCACTCCATGTGCATTTCAGTGGCCAAAGGTAGCTTATAAAGTTGAAGGACAAAAGTGAAAATCCTAGCCATAACTCACTGCAGGTGGATTTTGGGGATAGCAAAAGAATCTCCAAGTGCAAATAAGGCCATAGAGAATTAGAAGTTCAGTTAAATAAGAGGCGGTAAGGTAAGGCAGTACTTTTGTATTTATTTATTAAAACTGAACCCAAGATGTATTGGCAACCAATCTTCAGAAAATTAAAAACCGCTACACTGTTAGTATTTATGTTAATGAAGAATCCTTGGTGCTATGTTAGAGCCAGAGTTGTGGAGAGGCTTGAAAAGTGCATTACTATGTTCTACTGCATACTGGAGTATACAGATCTCAGAATAATGGCCGTGTTAGTCTGTATCCGCAAAAAGAAAAGAAGTACTTGTGGCACCTTAGAGACTGTTAGGGGGCTTATTCCTTCACCCACTTACTTCTCTGGTCCTTCTCACATGAACAGAGAGCAACAATACCCCAAGTCCAAAGGTGCAAACAATTCGATGTTTATTGGGCTGAACTTCAAGCAAGCATGATTCCAGTTTCCTTCCGTAGTGTCCCCCTTCCCAGCTCTGACACCACAGAGCCTTACACCTGTGTCCTTGTTCCCATTCCTGCCCTTAGCCAAACATGATTCCAATTTCCCCACCCCCATTCCCTGTTCCTATTCCCCCCCACACACGCACACCCACCCACTTCCTGATTGACTGCAGACTATGTAGTAAAACTTGAGTTCTGCTTAGCTATGCCTTAACCAGTCATTTTCCTGAAATTTAACTAACCAATCCTAACCTATTGTAACATGATTATGTAACCAATTATATCCCACCACCTTAATTAGTTTACATCCAGCAAAATTAATTATACAGCAGACAAACAATCACAGAACCAGACAGAGATTATACAGACAAACAATGGCAAAGTGGGAACTATAATGACAAAACAATACAGAAGTGAGGATTTCACATCCCAGCTATTGATAAGTGAGTTCTTGCCAGACAGGATGCTATTAGACTAAGTTTAAATCACTTACTCCTACAACCTCAATTAAATTAAACTATCAACCTCAATTTCCTTTTACATCTTCTAGGCACTTCCCTTTCTCTGGAGGTGACAGGCACTATCAGGACAGGATTGTATTCCTAACAGCCCAATAGCACCTTCTTTCAATATGACTAGGTTGGAATGTGAGGATGTGACCATTCGCTTCCCAGTTTATGGCTGCCTCTGTTGCTTAGCCAGAGATCTCAGCCTAAGAACAGGGCCTCAGACTGTCACAGTAAGAGAAGGAGCTTACACCGGCATACAGTTATTTTGATTCTTTCTTCTATACCTCTATAACTAGCTAAGTGATAAGAATACACCTAAATTCTTAGAGTACAGGCCTTTACAGACAGGCCTGAATATCTATATCCTAACACTCCACCCCTTTTTTTTTCTTTTTCTTTTGGGATCCTCCTGCCCAGGTATCCCTGGAAAAGCTTAGGACATACAGCAACACATTTCCTGATAGGGCCAGGCAATCAAGGTGGAAGGTGTCGATATTCCATTTGTCCCACTGCCCCTTGTGTAGTATAGTGCCCTGCACCTTCTCTCATACGGGCATATCACACCTATTCCAATTACAGGTTTCAGAGTAACAGCCGTGTTAGTCTGTATTCGCAAAAAGAAAAGGAGTACTTGTGGCACCTTAGAGACTAACCAATTTATTTTAGCATGAGCTTTCGTGAGCTACAGCTCACTTCATCAGATACATACCGTGGAAACTGCAGCAGACTTTATATATACACAGAGAATATGAAACAATACCTCCTCCCACCCCACTGTCCTGCTGGTAATAGCTTATCTAAAGTAATCGTCAGGTTAGGCCATTTCCAGCACAAATCCAGGTTTTCTCACCCTCCACCCCCCCACACAAATTCACTCTCCTGCTGGTGATAGCCCATCCAAAGTGACAACTCTTTACACAATGTGCATGATAACGAAGTTAGGCCATTTCCTGCACAAATCCAGGTTCTCTCACTCCCTCACCCCCCTCCAAAAACCCACCCCCATACACACACAGACTCACTCTCCTGCTGGTAATAGCTCGTCCAAACTGACCACTCTCCAAGTTTAAATCCAAGTTAAACCAGAACATCTGGGGGGGGGGGGGAGGGAGGAAAAAACAAGAGGAAATAGGCTACCTTGCATAATGACTTAGCCACTCCCAGTCTCTATTTAAGCCTAAATTAATAGTATCCAATTTGCAAATGAATTCCAATTCAGCAGTTTCTCGCTGGAGTCTGGATTTGAAGTTTTTTTGTTTTTTTGTTTAATTCCAATTAGTGTTCCAGACTTCCCATTATAGTGGGCCCGAGAAGGTTGGGTCCGGGTTGTCTAGTGCACTGCAGGGTTTGGAGGGCTTATTACATTACTTATAGGTTGTCTCCATATGCAACATAACACAAGTACAGTTAACAATACAAAATCCACAGCAACACTGAGTCCTGACCACTGCAGTATGGTCCAACATCCGAGACACCCCCAAAACACTGCCTCTCCTCCTTTGACAGGGTCACGGTCTTATGTGTCCAGTTGCTGGCAGTTGCAACAAGCTGCCCCTGCAGGTTTTGCTTGCTTTTGTCCATATCATAAGTCCATTGAATGTTCCAGAGAAATGGGATATTGTCCAAACCAGCTTAACCACTTGGCATGGAATCTGGCAGTATGCCCTGGATTGATTATTCACAGCAATAATATTCACAGATCCATTTGTGCACCAAAGTCCAGATAGCAGCATATAGATGGATGTAGTTTGGTTATGGGCTGGTGTAATTGTGCCCCCGGTAATATGTACATTCCCAGCAAAACACCTTATACACAGTACACCCAATTGTCCACTCCTTGCATAGGCCATTGATCCTGCTCCTCTATGGTCATAGGAGAGGGGCACATCCAAACATCTTCTGTTGATTTACACTATTTTACACACCGCTCCATTGATTCCCAGTGAGCTCCTCCCCTTCTCATTATTTCCATAGGGCTTGTAGGGACCACCTTAGTTGCTGTTCCATTTCCAGGTATCATGGTAGCGATTACACAGGTGCTGGCCTCCTAGTTGAGCATTTTGCATACACATACATATCTCCCCCCCCCCCCCCCCGGGTCAGCCTTTTGAAGCCACCCCCCACCCGTATCATGAGATTTTCTGTTCATTAAAACACTACAATGCTAGCAACAAGACAAACACCACAGACAAACACAAAACACGGATCCATGGTATTGTGGGTTATTTTTCCGCTGGCGCCAGCTTGCTTGTAGAGTGTCTGAAAAACAAAAGAAACAATCCCCACCCCCCTGGTGGGGACAGATTATTGCTTAATAATAATAATACCACTTTCTTTTACAAATTTCCTTGCTAATTGCTGGAAAAACAGAAGAATTACCTCCAGGCTGTCCTTATTTTGTTCTATAGTCAGGCTAGTGAATTACCCCACTCACTGGTCATTTATGAAATTCATGAGATGGTGTACCTCAGTTTCCCCTCTTGTGCAACAGACCATGTTTGCAATAGTTTCTCTGCTGTACCAAGCTTTAAGTTTATTCTCAGGTAGTAGCTGAGACACAGCTTCAGATTTGAGCACTGTACAAACACACACACAAAATTCTCTTTTGCCTAACATTCCTTGCACTGTGATTACTCTTTTTTACACAACTGTACCCTGATTACACTTCCATCTTGTACAAGTAGACACAACCAGGGGCAGCCAAGTTAAGTTCCAACAGAAACCCCTTACATCCTTTGGTGATTTTGATTACATTACCCAATAGTCAAATAATTTTGATCAGATTCTCTCTCCGCCTGCTGCCTGCAGCAGTCCCTTATAGACCATTTCTGTGGGAAAAGGGCCATTTTCCTTCAGAATAGCTGTGAAGGGTTCTGGGGACAGAAGCAAAGTGGTGGTATTAGCCACTCTACCTGACCCCCTTGGATAATTTAATTACCAAGCTTCCATCCAATGTGACTGCACAGAGTTGCACGTACAGTTACATTTATATAACTGGGTTTTATCATTAAACAAAAACTTCCTTCTTGTAACACCGCAACTGTTACTCTTTTACCATTTCCACAACTCCCAAATGTTTACTTTCCTGCAAACCCTGTATCATCAATTTTTGCAAAAGCTATTTGTAACTTTTCACTCACTTCTTTAAATCACTTACTCCTACATTTAGTTCTTTAAGGTAGTGCAATTTGTTTGTAACAACTTAGCCACCAAGTACAATTATTGCCACACAGCTGCCTTAACCTGTGCTGTCTTTACTTTGAGACTGTTCAAAGAGGCAGTAAAACATTTGTCTCCATGGATGCCCATGGATCTTTTACTCCAAAAATTCCAGTGGAATACAGCAGACCTCCCTCATGCTTTGTCCAAAAAAACCCCAAAACATCTCACATAAGTATCCAAAGTACCCTCCATTAAAACTTCAGAAAAACAAAAGTGTGGAAAGGCAGGGGGGAGAGGTGGAAAGAAACCAATTAAGCCTGTCAGGTCAGTTTAAAGTATAGGCTACCAGCAGCAAATTAAGTAAACCGAGAACAGAAGGAAGAAAAGGATATAGTTAGCTCTGGGCCAAGAGTAGGCTCCTTCGCCTTCTTTCTCTCCACTCCCCTATGACCAAGTCCCAGCTCCAGTCTCTAAAGGTAGTCTGTTAACTCTGCTTTTGACTTTAAACCCTGTTGTGCCGAATCATCTTTAACCACCCCTAACTAATTTACAACCCTTCAGCAGCCCTTGCTGAAGCAGCACCAAACTTGAAAGATTACTGGCAGCTTCCCATAATGCTGCCCTTACTTCAAACCTCTCAGAAGCAGTCTGAAGTGTCTCCTTTCCCTGGAAGGCATACAGTCCCCATGGGCAGGAACCTTCTTCCACTACCCATATATCAAAGAGGGTGGGCTCCTTAGCCACCCCCCATCCCTCTGGGTCCCCGAACACTTACTCCATTTTCCTTTTTAATCTCATCCCAGGTTGACCCCTGCACCTGGTATGGGCCCTGGTTCTTCCTTATCCATTTATCCAAAAAATCCTTTACCGTGGCTTGCCAGAACCCGCAACTACCATCACGAGAGTTCGCAATACCCCCTCCAAGCAGCTGCGCGGACTGTTGAGGAAGGGGACTTACAGGCTGCCACTCACCTATCCGATGCGATGCATCCGAGTGAGTCACCGGCACCAAGATGTTAGGGAGCTTATTCCTTCACCCACTTACTTCCCTGGTCCTTCTCGCATGAACAGAGAGCAACAATACCCAAAGTCCAAAGGTGCAAACAATTCAATGTTGGGGCCTTTAAGGATGCTAGAGCGTCCTGGAGCATCTGTTTTATAAAACAAAGAAAATTTAAAAATCATTGAGGAGCAACTGCTATTTTATATCAAAACAACCCAGGTTTTTTTTAACCTTAAAGGGTTTCAGTAAAGCCGCCTGTCATAGTAATTCTGGCAGCTGTCAAGAGGAGGCATGTCAGTCTACATCTATATTTGATTTATTTTAACTATTCTTTTCTGACCCTTCTATTTTTATATGAATTGAATTTGGTTTGAATTCATGCCTGTGTCTGTTTCTACCATGCTTGTTTTCTGTAGCCTGAAGAGCATGATTTCTATGTAGCATCATCCTCTATGCTTTTGGTTAGTTGAGTAAAAGGTATTGTCTAACTTACACTAAATGAACTTAATAAAGGTTGTTACTGAAACAGGTCTGTTGTACAAAGGGTTTGGTTTTCATCCAAGCATCTCTCAGCTGTGTGTCTAGTCTGAGTTAAGATTTACTCTTGACCCCAGAAATATAATGGAATGCTGCATAGTTTTACTAATCCCCTGCATCGTTCCTGAGCCCTATATTCATTTTCAGCCTGTGCTAAAGTTACTCTGAGTGGGAAGCGTAATGGTGCAGTGATGCTGAAAGCTTTCCTGCACAATACAGTGTATTTGAAATAGGGTGTGTCAGTTTTTTCCTTTACTTCGTGCACTCCCAGTCTGCAGTGTTAAATCCATGCCATACAAATCTTAATTTTCAATGAGTATGCCGATTGCTGGTTCCTGTTTGTCTTATGGATCTAAGACAAGATCTTTATAAGTGATCCACTGCACACCTGAAAAATTGATAACAGTAGAATTTATTTAATACACATTTCTTTAAAAAAACAACAAACAAAAACCTGATGGTCTCATTCCACCTCTCAGTGAAGCTTTAATAACACAAACCGTGGTGAGGGATCAATAATGTAAGACTCTGCTCTTATGAAATGCACTTGTGTGTATATTTTTTTTGGAATATCATGTAAGTACAGTATTGAGTGTTGGGATGGTGCCAGATTGGTGTGGCCATACTGAATGAATGGTGAGAACATGGCTTGACATGACTGAACTGCTAAAGAGGATTCTGGGAGAAGAATCCTTCTCTTAGCATCAGGCAGATGCCGGAGGTGAAACTTACTGGCTCCATGCTGCATGTATGATCAATACTGATTTATGTGTCAGCAAATATGTCCACTTGAAAGTAAACAATACATCAAGAACATCTTGAGTGGAGCATCTCAACCCCGTAGAAGGACATCACGCAGGGGGCTGAAGTGAATGATTCATCAGGGAGCGAATGTGGGGTAATGTTCAGTTGGCACCATTCTGCAGTCTCCTAAAGTATTAATTAGGTAAAAATTAGTAACCACACGCCCACTGGGCACACTTTTAAGACATG
The DNA here is from genome assembly GCF_965152235.1 of Eretmochelys imbricata. Lineage (NCBI taxonomy): Eukaryota > Metazoa > Chordata > Testudines > Cheloniidae > Eretmochelys > Eretmochelys imbricata. The sequence continues at coordinate 12,176,480 of NC_135572.1, read as the reverse complement.
TGACTCCTTTGAGGAAAAAGTATAAAAATCAAGCAAACTAAATTACTGTTGGGGATTCCTTAATTGACACTTGAAGAAGCTGCTAGACAGAGTAGCCAAAACTCTGCTCCATGGGCTCGAATAGGAATGTGAATAGAGGGGTTTCCAGGCAGCCAATGCCTTGCCCCCAGGGAATCCAAGACAGACCAGAGGGCTGAGGAGACACAAACTGGAGAGAAGAAGGAGTCCATAGAATTGGTAACCACCTTTTCTGTTTGCCAAGCAGGGACTGCGTGAAGCTAGCGCAGGGCATGTTTGTGAATGTTTGTGAAAGAGTGGCTCGCTAAGAGGAATGTATAGTTCTTAATGTCTAACATAGGAATTATGTGCTTAATGTAACCCTTTACCGCTTGCTTAATTCCTTCTCAATAAACTGCTGTGCATGCAAGATAATTACTGTGGACCTTTTTCACTGCTATGACAGTAATCTGCTCCACTGGGAGCCATTAAAGAACGGTTTCAGGGGTAGTAGCGCCCCCTGGAGCCAAGAAATTAGACATGGCTAACCAGATTTTGAAAAGATCCAATCCCAGGCCAAAATTTTATAGCAGTCAGAGATCCCTGAAAAAGATTCAGGGCTAGTCAACACTGGGAATGTACGTGGGCATAGCTACATCTCTCAGGGGTGTGAAAAATCCACACCTTTAAAAGACATGGCTACACCGACCTATCCCCCAATGTAGACAGAGTTAATTCTGTTGACCTAGCTACTGCCTCTTAGGGAGGTGGATTACCTATGCCAACTGGAGAACCTTTCCCATGGGCGTAGATAGTGTCTATGGTGACACACCACAGCGGCACAAGCCCTTAGAGTAAAAATGTTGCCAGATATGCTGGCATAATTGTAGCTGTGCAAACAGTGGTGTAATGATTTTTAGCTTCAAGGAATGTATAATGACCATAAAATAATAGTTTTAATTGCATTTGGATAAATTGATGTAGATGACTCATTAATATAACAAATCTATTTCCATCTTTAAACTACAATACACTGGTCGAGTGGATGGGAGAAAGCAGTAGATGTGCTTATCTTGGTTTTAATAGGCTTTTGATGCATTCCCACATGACCTTCTCATAAGCAAACTGGGGGAATGTGATTGAGATGAAATTACTTAAGGTGGGTGCACAAGTCTTTGAAGAATCTTATTCAGAGTAGTTATCAATAGGACATACTTAATGGGCTCCTGCGGGGGTCTGTCCTGGGTCTGGTACTGTAGTGGTCAGTATTTTCATTAATGACTTGAATAATGGAGCGGAGATTATGGTTATAATATTTGCAAATGACACTAAGCTCTGAGGAGCTGCACTTCGAAGGACAGCATCAGAATTCAAAATGATCTTGACAAATTGGAGAATTGGTCTGAAATCAGCAAGATGAAATTCAATAAAGGCAAGTGCACAGCACTATACATAGGAAGGAAAAACCAAATGCACAGCTACAAAATGGGGAGTAACTGTCAAGGCAGTAGTACTGCAGAAAAGGATCTGGGACCTATAGTGGATCAGAAACTGAACATGAGCCAATGATGATGCAGTTGCCAAAGAGGTTAATATAATTCAAGAGCGTATTAACAGGAGTGTTGCATGTAAGATATGGGAGGTAATGGTCCCCCTTGGCTAGGCATTGGTGCGGTCTCAGCTGGAGTATTGTGTGTTAGAGAGCTTATTCCTTCACTCTCCCACTTCCCTGGTCCTTCTCGCATGAACAGAGAGCAACAATACCCGAAGTCGGAAGGTGCAAACAATTCGATGTTTATTGGGGTGAACTTCCAGCAAGCTTAAATACAAGTTCCTTTTTCCTTATTTTCGAATCCCAACTTACTTCCTGTTTGCCCCTAATTTATATAGTAATATTATTAGCTATACCTTAACCAATCATTCTGCTGAAATTTAACTAACCAATCCTAACATCTTGTAACATGATTAGCTAACCAATTATATCCCACCACCTTAATTAGTTTACACTCAGCAAAATTAATTATACAGCAGACAGAAACAATCACAGAACCAGACAGAGACCATGCCAAAGTGGGAACTATAATGACAAAACAATAATAGCAAATATAATATATATATATATATATATAATAGCAAAGTGGGAACAATAATGACAAAACAATACAGAAGTGAGGATTTCACAACTACATCTATAAAGACATAAGAGTTTCCCAGCTGTGTCTATTGATAAGTGAGTTCTTACCAGACAGAAAACTATCAACCTCAATTTCCTTTTACATCTTCTAGGCACTTCCCTTTCTCTGGAGGTGATAGGCACTATCAGGACAGGATTGTATTCCTAACAGCCCAATAGCACCTTCTTTCAATGTGACTGCTTTGGACTGTGAGGATGTGACCGGTCGCTTCCCAGTTTATGGCTGCCTCTGTCGCTTAGCCAAAGGCCTTAGCCTAAGAACAGGACCTTAGACTGGCAGACAGTGATTTTGATTCTTTCTTTTATACCTCTAACTAGCCAAGTGATAAGAATACACCTAAATTCTTAAAGTACAGGCCTTTACAGACAGGCCTGAATATCTGTATCCTAACATTGTGTCCAGTTTGGAGCGCCACGCTCCAAGAAAGATGGGGAAAAAGTGGAGAGAGCCCAGAAGAGGAGGAGGAGATGATGATGATGAGAAAAAGTTTAGAAGATGTGATTTATGAGGAAAGTTTAAAAACAAACAAAAAAACACCTGGGCATGTTTAGTCTCAAGAAAAGAAGGCTGAGGGGGGACCTCGTAAGTCTTCAAATACGTTATAAAGAGGACAGTGATCAATAGAACTTGTCCTACCTCCAATGGACATGAACAAAGTCTTCATCTGCGTAAGGGAGGTTTAGATTAGGTATTAGGAAAACCTGTGTAACTGTCAGGGTAGTTAAGCACTAGAATCCGTTACGAAGGGAGGCTGTGGAATCCTCCTCGCTGGAGGTTTTAAAGAACAGTTTGGACAAACACCTGTCACGGATGGTCGAGAATGGTTTTCTTGGCCCTGCTTCAGCACAAGGGGCTGGATTAGATACTCTCTTGAGGTCACTTCCAGCCAGAGCCGTCCCTACGGTATGGCAAATTGGGGCGACTGCCTCGGGCCCCGCTGTTTGAGGGGCCCCATGCTTTGTGAGGAGGCAGTGGGCGGGGAGGTGAGGCGATAGGTGAGGAGGAGCCCGCCTACCAACCTCCTGCTGCCTGTCGGTGGTCCCGCCAATCAGCATCTTCCCCTTCCCTCCCAGCGCCTACTGCAGATCAGTTGTTTTACTGTGCCTGGAGGCACTGGGGGGAGGGAGATGGGGAGGAGCGAGGGTGCAGCGCACTGGGGGGGCCAGAACTGGGTGGGGAAGGGGTGAGGTGGGGGTTGGGGCCTTGGGTGGAGCCGTGGGAGAGCATCCACCCCCCGGCAGATAGAAACTCGGGACCTATGTCCTTGGCCCCATACCCCCCTAGGGACAGCCCTGCTTCCAGCTAAACATTTCTACGATAAACATCTGTTGAAAGCTTTGGGATTTACTAATTTTTACTCATAACTTTGGTAAATAAAAAAGATTCTAGTAATCACCTCGCTATTGAACAAGACCCTAACAAACTAGAATTCATTTAGGGAATTCTTGGTTGCTTTTCTTCCTCTGCAATACACATCGGATAATTCCTTTGTGGTACACCAGCATTATTGGTGTTAGCACTCTTTTGTGGGAATGGCACATTCATACTGGTAAAATATGCATTCTGCTAGAGTTTAGGATGCAATACTAAAACCTAATTATTTTTGCCAAATGTACTCGTGACTGTAAACGAGCACCTCAATGCCAGATGGGAAAGGGCTCCCTGGTATGTAACAGTAAATCTCAGCTGGCCTGACCAGCTCAGTGCACCTCACACTGTTGCCATGATATTCATTTAAAAGTTGTCTTGTAATATATCATTTGAAAACTAACAACACATTGGTTTCTGATATCACTGGGAAATGTATGTAAAAACATTGTGTGTGAAATTATGGATACTCTAATATTGTGTTTTGGAGACTGTAAACAGACAAAGGAGGCAAGCCAGGCTTTTTTCCAGACAAAGGAGAAGGGCAAAAACCTCTGTCTCAATTGCAAACTGAGCCAGGTGTGATCAGGGACTGGAACAATGGGCTGTTCACTTGCTTGGGAGATTGCAGGAAGATTTGCTTAAGCAAGCAAAAATGTGGTAATCTGCAATGAGTCTTTCAGTTAGTGTGAAAGGAAATTTTCTTTGAAACCCTCTTCTTCGGTACACCTGCTCTTCGGCCAGTATTGGTTCTGTCCCAGCAACCAGTTCAAATAGGAAAAATGAATCTAAACTAGGTTAAATACCTTTTTGATGCACCAGCATTATTGCTTTGAGGGAAACTAGCTGTTGCTGCAGTCAGCTGAGAGAACTTGCACACTGTGGTATTGGTCTTTTTGTGCATTTAAACTAAACGTTACATTATTCTCTACCATTCAGGGCTTATTTCCCATTGGTTGAACAGTTTTAAAGTAGGTCAGACTTTTGGACCTAAATTGCTTATATTTTTCCTTTTCTAATGAAGGGTCATTGGTTTTGATTGGAGAAAAATGATGTTAGGCTATCATTTTAATCCTCTCTACTGCGTTTCTCTTAAGTGTAGCAGAAGCCGAGCAGTGCCAGGCAGTGCTAGCTATAGGAACTGGCTGACCTTTGTGTGGTAAATGTCAGCAGTGCTCACTCAGTCTTTCAGATTCCAGTTGCCTTTTTTAACCTGTGCTTAAGACATTGCCTTAAGCTACTCTCTGAAGAACCGCTTCTCTAGTCTAAGCCATACTGTACCCAGTGTATACATACAGGTGCGCTGTCTGATTATCACAAGTTAACTGTATTATAGCTGTGTATTAATTGTATTACAGATCCATCTGCATTGTTGGTGAGTCAGCTTTGAGTCTTGGATTGGGTCTATGCTACAAGTGCTGCAGTGGTGCACTATGCTGCTGTATTACTGAATGCATCCGATGAAGTGAGCTGTAGCTCACGAAAGCTTGTGCGCTAATAAATTTGTTAGTCTCTAAGGTGCCACAAGTACTCCTTTTCTTATTGCTGTAGTGTAGACCTTTACTACAGCGATGGGAAAACCCCTGTCATTGCAATAGTAATGAATACCCTCAAGTACGTCTTGAGAAGTGGTAGCTAGGTTGATGGAAGAATTTTTCCATCAACCTAGCAGTGTCTGCACCCTGACTAAGGTTCGCTTAACTATGTCTCTCGGGTGTGAATTTTTCACACCCCCTAAGCAATATAGCTAGGTCGACTGAAGTTTTAGGTAAACCAGACCTTGGTTACAGCTTTCATAGACTGATAGATTCCAAGGCCAGAATGGACCACTGTAATCATCTAGTCTGAGCTGTATAATACAGACCATAGAACTTCCCCAAAATGATTCCTAGAGCAGATCTTTTAGAAAAACATCCAGTTGTGATTTAAACATAGTCAGTGATGGAGAATCCACCACAATCCTTAGTAAGTTGTTCCAGTGGTTAATTGCTCCAACCATTAAAAGGTATGCCTTATTTCCAGTCTGTATTTATCTTCAACTTCTAGCCATTGGATCATGTTATACCTTTCTCTGATAGATTGAGGAGCCTTTATTAAATATTTATTCCCCAGGTAGATTCTTATAGTCTGTAATCAAGTCTCTGAACCCTCTCCAGCGTATCAACATCCTTCTTGAATAGCGTGCATCAGACTGGACACCGTATTGCAGGAGTGTTGCCAGCTATAGAGATAAAATAACCTCTCTACTCCTACTTGAGATTCCCGTTCATGCATTCCAGGATTCCATTAGCCCTTTTGGCCACAGCATCACAGTGGGAGCTCATGTTCAGCATTTACATTTAGCCATATTAAAAACACTGTTTGCTTGCACCCAGTTTACCAAGCAATCCAGATGACTCTGTATCAGGGACCTGTCCTCTTCATTGTTTACCATCTGCAATTTTTCAGTGACTGTTGTTTTCTTCCAGCTTGAGAGAAATAGCTATCAAAAGTTACATCACCACCCCCAGTTCAGGGTGTTCTCTGCTCAGCTGTGTGAATGAAATGAAAAGGCTTCATTACTCCATGATCTCTTTACAAGATGCCTGGAAGGAACTTTCATTTCTATCTCTTAAACTGGTTCTCCTCTGTATTTGAGGGCTAAAAAGCTTTGCAAGGTGCCTCAAAAATAGAAGGATCCTCACAACACTATATAAACTAGTAAGTCTGAACAGTGCCATAAAAGTAAGAAGACCAGTTTTCTGCTTTAAGTATTTTGCAATCTAAGGGTCTGATGATCTGTAGTTTTTGTTTGGGTAAATGCTAGACTCCATGGGGTAGAATCTTTTCTAGGTAGTATCATACAAATTGATGGTGCTATAATAAATATAACTTTATAAGCTATTAAACAGTATATAATTAGTAATAGCAAGCTAGGAGTTCCCCAGTGTGATGTGAGGCACTGCTACTGAGTGGATGTTTAGCAGTAATAAGGGCCACTTTGGTGGCATGGCTCCTGTAGTGAGCTCTAGGAGGCAGTGCACAGGTACTGAGCCTCCTTGCTGCCAATCTGTAGATTAAAGGACTGAGCCCCCTTCCAGACTCTCAGGGAGGACAGTCCTGCCCTCTCCTTGCCATGGCATATGAGTAGATGAAAACCGGAAGTACAAACGCGGTTTCCTATAGCTTATGGAGGTTATTCTCGTGTATGGGGCAATTCTGCCCTAAGTAAATGGGCTGGTGTTCTTTTCAGAGTCTCATCTTCTTACTCCACAGATCTGCTTCCTGTGTTGTCACTATATCCACATTTACAACAGTAGTAAACACAGAATTTTGATCAGTTAATTTAAAAAATGTTTTCAACCTTCTTTCTGCCCTGACTCTCCATATCATATTAATCTAAGGACATGCTGGGTGAGAATGCTCTGTGATCATTTTGTCCTTCAACCTTCTCTTCAGCATATTTCTCTAACTGAGCCTTTACTTTTTTCAGATAGCTTTGTCCCCTGCTGATGTAAAAGAGGGAGTGCCACCTAGGGAAATGGCAGATTTTGCCTCTTGCTGCTGTTGCTGAATATGAGTTTTGTGGGACAGGACTCTTAATACATACGCATGTACATGTCATCCCGCCCTCTGCCAGCATAAGATGTGGGGGAGGAGGAGTGCTTGAGGATCATATCCTTTGCCTCTTCTTTGATCATCTGCCTCAACACTGTCCTTGTGCTGAGTTTCTGAATGGATGGGGCTCCCCCAACAGCCTTGACCGTCCCTTCTTACCTGCAGAGTTATTTGCAGAGGGCTGGAGAAGGAGCATTTAAAAAAAATTCCCCCTCCCCGCTTATTTTCTGTAATAACTGAAATAACAAACCACAAGCAAACACACTTCCATATTTCAGGCAGAAGGCTCCCCTGAAGTAGACTTCTGGTCATCTTGCCAACATATTCTATACAGTACCTCAATTTATTGAACAGAATGTGTCACTGGACTTTTCAATACAGTAGAACCTCAAAGATGTGAACACCAGAGTTACAGACTGATGGGTCAACCAGACATCAGGTGAAGTCGTAAGTAATCAATTGGGCAGCAGCAGGGACCCCACCTGCTTCAAAAAAAAAAAAGCAAGTACTGTACCTGTATTGCATCTTAAAGGTAGGCACATTTGGGCTGCCTGTCTCCACCCCGCTCCCATCCCTGCGCACGGGGCAGCCACTTACAGCAAGACACTGGGGTGCCAGCCCAAGGCAGCTGGAGCCAGCTAGCAGAGCAGGAGCAGCCTTGAGGTCTTCATTGCTTTCACCCCCACCCCCCATTGCTTTCACACACACCTCTGCAGATAGGGGGACAAGCTTGCAAACTCATGCAGGGGCTGAGTAGGGAGCAGCTCAGCTGCCGCTGAAACATGGCCTGGAGTGTCGGCTGCTGGATATGGAGCCCGAACTGTGCTTTATTCAGAGTTACAGACATTTCAGAGTTACGGACAACCTCCATTCCCAAGGTGTCGGTAACTCTGAAGTTCTACTGTTGATATTCTGAGCAAGTTGAGGGCTTTCCATAGCATCTGCCCTCCCTCCGCCCCCCCATCACATACCCTTTCTATACCCAAAAACTTGCAGAGACTCCTCCACATATCAAATTAAGATTCAGCCTTAAACAGTGTTCAACTCTCTCTCCTTTCAAGGTACTTGTCCACTGATCTCAGTGTGGGGGCCACAGTGGATAGACAGCCAGAGGGAAAGAATTCTTAACAGTGATCAGTGAAATAACTAGAGGGCTTAGATTGCCTAGTTTAATGTAATCAAGGGAGGATGGGGAGGGCCATTATATTTCATTTAAACTGGTGAATGTAATTGCAGGAAATTAAAATTTTTTTTTACATTTAAAAATGTACTATGCACTGCATGCACACCCAGATATCTCAAATTCTTGAATACATGTTGTGACATTCTGTATCTCGAGGGAACACCCTGCACCCCCATTTTCATCCTGATAATATGATTGTGTGGTATCCAATGCAAAGTTTGTCATGTTGGGTCATGATGAACTGAGCATTGTTGTTAAAGTGATGTTATAGTAATTGTTGTTATAGTAATGTTATAGGTTATAATTTCATGTATATAGTTATGAGGCTGAAAATGTGTCTTCATTGCTTAAAACAAGCCCAGGGAAAAACTCTCCAAGAGCAGAGAGGCAGTTCACACCTCATCAGGGCATGTATGGGACAAACCCAGCCCAGCCTTACAGGAACAAAGGACAAGCCAGGCAACAACAAAGGATCTGTTGGACTTTCAGTCACCCCTCCTCCTTTGGTCAGTTTGGGACTGCGATGAGGTAATGCTCATCTGACTCTGAAGGGGGGAGGGGGCAAAGCCAAGAGGGAAGAAAGAACATGATAAAAGGGAGAGACGTTTGCCATGCTCTTGGTCTCTCTTCCACCTCCATCTACAGACATCATCACCAAGCGACTGAAGCGCTGATCAAAGGGGAGAGCCTGGCTGAAGGGCGGCCAGCCAGCCTGTGGTGAGACGCATCTAAGTTTGTAAGAAGAAAAGGAGTACTTGTGGCACCTTAGAGACTAACAAATTTATTTGAGCATAAGCTTTCGTGAGCTACAGCTCACTTCATGAGCTGTAGCTCACGAAAGCTTATGCTCAAATAAATTTGTTAGTCTCTAAGGTGCCACAAGTACTCCTTTTCTTTTTGCGAATACAGACTAACACGGCAGCTACTCTGAAACCTAAGTTTGTAAGGACACTGAAAGTGTTAAGATCAGCTTAGAATGCGTTTTGCTTTTATTACATTTGACCAAATCTGACTTATGTTTTGACTTATAATCACTTAAATTTGATCTTTATAGTTAATAAATTCATTTGTTTGTTCTACCTGAAGCAGTGCATTTGGTTTGAAGCGTGTCATAGGCTCCCCTTGGGATAAGAAGCCTGGTGCATATCAATTTCTTTCAGAGTTAACTTGACGAACTCATTTAAGCTTGCAGTGTCCAGCGGGCATAACCAGACACTGCAAGATGGAGGTTTCTAGGGTTGTTTGGTACCGGAGATATTGGCTAGTGTCATTCAGTCATACAATCCAAGGAGCAGCTTACATGCCGGAGGCTGTGCGTGAACAGCCCAGGAGTGGGGGTCGCACAGCAGAGCTGTGTAATGCTGGCTCCTAGAGTCAAAGATTGGAGGGACCTAGCAGATCACCGGTCCGGATAACACCAGGGAAACGTCACACATGTGCAGACTTTGCAATAGTACAGCTTGGGTGAGCACTAACCAGAGGTCAGTTAAAACCAGTGTTTGAGTTATGCCAGGTCTTGTCTGCCAACTGATGTCTAGAGTTAAACATCAGCAATTATTAGGGCATCACACATGGTGGCTAGACTCACTGACTGTTTAGCTGACATTTTATACTGAGATTCATTGTGGTGTGTTGACCTCAGCCATACTAAGTGAGACAAAATGGAACCTCTCTCTAGCCATGGGCTCTGTATTAAACTTGTCTCCACTAGAAGCTGGTCTTTGTATACGTTACACCCTGCAGGGCTGAGCCCTGACAGTTCAGCACTCTCTGGTCTCTCATACAAGTGATTTATCTGATATCCTGAAAGATGGTGGTAAAGAGGATGAGACTAGTGCTGGCAAGTGAAATCCAATACAGGTGTAACATTATTCATGGAATTCAGGGGTAAGTCCAGAAGCTCCTTGGTGTGAATTAATCCTTGGACCAGCACTACCGATTTCAGTGTACTTACAACTGGGATGAATTTAACCCTGTTGTCCAAAAATCAGAAATAGATGCACGTATTGCGTCTCCTCCTACTCTCTGTAGAACCTTCAGTATAGGTGGGCGCTGAAGCACATCAGTTATTTTTATCCAGCCACTTCTCCCAAAATAACCTACTGTACTTGGATCACTTCCAGTCTGACTTCCACCCTTTCACAACCCTGGAACTGCCCGTCTAGTAGTGTTCATTCAGCTCTTCTGTTTTGACCATGGCTCCCGGCTATTTTTTCCCTTTTAACCCATTTTGTTCACCTGTTTCCTTCACTTTGTGTGTGTTATACTTTATCTGCGGTCTGTCCAAGATAGCATGATGGGGATGAATGTGACTATCTTCTCTTAGTTTGTCTGATATAGATAACAAAGCTGAAACTGTCCAATCCTCACCCCCTTTCATACATGTATTTTGACTATACCAAATGTAAGCAAATGTAACCAAATGTACTGTAAGCACACTGATCCTAATTAAGAATTCCAGAGGATGTGTACTTAAGCACTGTTCATACTGCTATATCATAGTGACCTAGAGGAAATCAGCCAGGACGAGTTCCTGATGATCTTGTAGAGCATATGACCTTGTGGGGAGAGGTTTAAACTCTTCTCTTGGGGAGAGAGGCAACCCCAAAGAATTTTCCCTATTCACCAATCATGGTATTTCTTCAGTATCTTTGCTGCCAAACCTCAGGAGATGGGGAGAAGTCTTTAAGAAAGTCTTAGGGAATGTCAAGGAAATAGAGCAGTTAGTTTTTCGGCTGAAGTCTATTCAGAATGCCTTATTGACATTCTTGAAAAGTCTGTTAAAGGGGCCCAAATTTTACATCAACGTTCACCAAGGCAGTAGCTTCTTGGCGTAAGTTTAAAGGTGTTCCAAGAACCTCCCATTGAAGTCAGTTGTAGCAGCTCTGAAAGTGGGGCCATCCACATTTATCTTGTGCACAGAATAACTTTCAGGAACAAATGGTGTATGTGTGTGGCAGGGGAGAAATGAAGGCCAAGAAGGGCCGGTGTAAGGCTGAGATGAAAACTGCGGGGGTGGGGGAAGCATTGGAACAAATAGCAAGTTAGCATGGAGTGGAGAAGGTCCAGTCAAAACTAGAAAATTCTGATGATATCAGCATCTGTGGGTCCCTTCTTTAGTTGCTTTTACTAGCTAGAGTCTCTGGCTGGCTCCTCCCTGTAGTTTGTTTAAAGTATAATGTACCCAGGTCACTGCATCCACTTTAATTTGTGTTTAATGTTTCTGACCTTTAACATCTTTCTGAATTGTTTTCAATTTATAATGGAGGTAGGGGGAAAATGCAGTCTTAACTTGAAAATTCACTTTGCTAAATGCCTATTAAAAATTGTACCAAGTGTTAACAAAGTTGTACTCTTGGTTGACAACTAATAAAAATGGAAGTCTCCAGTTAATTAATACCACCCTACTTCTTGTTGTCAGAGTGCTTAGTCTGAACAGCTGCTCCAGGCAGAACATCAGTTTTTGAGAAAGATGTTGCTGTCTGTGTGAGTCACGGTGAATGGGTGCTCTGTAGTAAACATGCTGTGTATCAAATGCTTAAAGGCAGCTAAGCTCAATATAATTACTTGTAGAATTTTTTCATGTTCAGTGTTATGGTTGGGATCTGCTTATCCCACAGCATCAACAATTTAGTCCCCTTGCATACATGTATATAACATCCATTGTTTGACTACAGTGCAGGACAGTGAATCTAATTTTTGGATAATAGAGGGAATGGTCAGTGTTATAGGGCCATGCCCTGTGATACCTATTTCAGAAAGCAGCATTTTGGGTAATCTTGGTAGCATTGCTTTGTATAGCTTACCTATTCATACTTGACTTGTGTGAAGTGCAGTTGCTTTATTGTTGACATTGGAACCATGACTTTGACTTTCCTAACTTCAGTTCTACCACAGCCATAATGTTGCACAACCATAACTTGTTTGTCTTAAACCTTGGCTTGAAGACAAAACAAACAAACATAACTTGAGTCAGACCTAATTGTGTAGTAAGTGACAGTTGGTCTCTGAGACTTTGTGGATTATCTCAGTGAAAGTCGGGAGCTTCCTCATTCTGGAGAATGAAACAAGAGGTTGCTCTTTAACTGGGTATCCAGAACCACAAATCGCAAAGTTGCTATGAAGCTATTTAGGCAGGTTGCGTGGTCTACTTGAGAATGTAGCAGATTTCTTCAAACTTCCGCTGCTATTAAGTTCCGTCATCCTGTAATTTAAGTCTTTCATTACTGTTGCCTTGCTCTAATGTGCACAAAGCAGAAAGCTTCTTGAGTAACAATTATATTGGCTAAAGCTAACAAATAGATCTGCTACCAGATCACTTTTAGAGTCCATTGAACTAGTAGGGCTCCATGTGGGTAAAAAGACCTGCCTGTGAGGGTACAACTGCAGGTTAGGTATAGTACTTAAATGATGCTTTTGATAAATCCAAATTAATGCCTCTTTAAGAAAGAGGCTTTTGTTGCTGACTTGCCATAGTAACAAGGCAACAAACCTACTTCTGTGTCATCAAATTCACTTGTAAAAGAATAAATGGACACAAATCAGATGTCAAGAATTATAACATTCATAAACCAGTTGGAGAACACTTCAATCTCTCTGGTCACGCGATTACAGACATGAAAGTTGTGATATTACAACAAAAAAACTTCAAATCCAGACTCCAGCGAGAAACTGTTGAATTGGAATTCATTTGCAAATTGGATACAATTAACTTAGGCTTGAATAGAGACTGGGAGTGGCTAAGTCATTATGCAAGGTAACCTATTTCCCCTTGTTTTTTCCTCCCCCCCAGACGTTCTTGTTAAACCCTGGATTTGTGCTGGAAATGGCCCACCTTGATTATCGTGCACATTGTGAGGAGAGTGGTCACTTTAGATAAGCTGTTGCCAGCAGGAGAGTAGGTTTGTGTGTGTGTGTGTGTGGGGTGTGTGTGTGAGAAGACCTGGATTTGTGCTGGAAATGGCCCAACTTGATTATCATACACATTGTGAGGAGAGTGATCACTTTAGATAAGCTATTATTAGCAGCAGGAGAGCGGGGTGGGAGGAGGTATTTTTTCATGCTTTGTGTGTATATAAAAAGATCTTCTACACTTTCCACAGTATGCATCCGATGAAGTGAGCTGTAGCTCACGAAAGCTTATGCTCAAATAAATTGGTTAGTCTCTAAGGTGCCACAAGTACTCCTTTACTTGTAATCCTAGACTCATAGAAGATTAGGATGGAAGCGACCTCAGGAGGTCAGCTAGACCAACCCCCTGCTCAAAGCAGGACCAACCCCAACTGAATCAAACTTAAATTTAAAATAGTTAGTTGCAAAACATGCTCGCCAGCTGACTTCATCCAACTACTGTTTGTTTATAGATCAGTTGTTTCTGCGTTCTGGTGATATCTGTAGAAGTATGCTAGCAGAGAGAGTCACACACTGACTCGCCATCCACATACAACTCATGGATACTTGGCCTCTTAAAGATTAGGCCATTAAAAAAATCAGCTTTTAGTCTGATTTGCCATTAATTTTATTGCAAGCCTTTCTAGTTGACATAGACCTCTGAGGGTGTGTCTACACAGCTGCTGGGGCCAAGTCTTGTAGCCCGCGTGGACAGACTTGCTTTAGTGGGGCTTACATTAGCACGCCTAAAAATAGCCGTGTGGATGTCCAGGTTTGGTCTGTGGCGCCTAGGGAGTCCAAATGTCAAAGCAGTGCCTACGCCGCTTGTAGCACGCTAGCCTAAGCCCTGCAAGTGTGAGTCTGTCGAGATTCGCTCCCGGCAGCTGTAGACATACCAAAGAGGCCTTGGTAAAATGCGCTTCATTTAATTTCACTCATGTCCCCAGTCACTCCAGGATTTGGGTCTAATCTAATTCCATAAGAAAGAAGCAACAAACTAGACAGGATTATTTGAATGGCAATTAAAAATAAAAATAGCAGAGGCAGAAACAGTTACTGCCAGAAGTTTAAAAACAGCAGTGGGGACCTTGACCAAATAAAAGCAGTTTCAGCTTTCCTGGGGTAGATTTGCACTGGGTTTGAGGGATCAGGTAGGGAACATATCTAAGACCAGTTAAATTATTTAGACCTAACTGGATTTTTCTGTCATGGAAGGAAAGTATTTTGAAGGAAATATCCTCTCAGCATGTATATTCAACGAGGCATGTCAATTATAGTTCAATAGCCCTATTGAACATCAACATGAATCTTTGAAATAATGGACCACTTGTTGGCAGGCATAATGATGAGTCAGTTCAGCCTCAATCAAATGGGATTTTTCCAAATAATAGGTTGGATAATGGATTGGAGGCTCTTGACCATGAGAGAGAGTTTGATACTGTCTTCAGTTACATATGATGGTTACATACAAGGACATCTGAGCCATTCTTCTGGTTAAGTGTCAGTGCCGATCCTAGAGAGACAAGGTGCATGAGGTAATCGGACCAACTTCTGTGAGAGAAGTTTCGAGCTTACACAGAGCTCTCAGACCTTGTGTCTCTTGTATTATAAATGGCAGATATTTGCATACAATCTCTAATTCTGACCTGGATTTTCTGACCTGATATTTAAAAAATATTAAGCTATTGTCTGGGTACTGTGTGTATCTATTATAGTTCACTGGATTCATGGCCAGTGAGGATTGCTAATTATCGTATTTATTTTTTCGATCTCTGAATTAAAAAAAAAAAGACAATACTTCAGCACAATGATTTGGAGCTATTAAATTGTGCATATGGTTAGTCTGTGACCATATACCCCTGTCATTGTTATCCAGTTCATTCCTTCTTTTAGGCCGACTTGTTGCATCTTTTCTTAAGCTAGTTTATAAGCTCCTCATTGTGGGAACCACCTTTTTCTATATGTTCAGATAGCACCCTGATTCTTATTGGGGCCTCTGGATGCTACTATAATACAAATAATGGCTATGGGCCCAATTCTGCAAACACTTGAAGTTTGGTGGGACTACTCTTTGGAAAAGTTACTCATGTGCATAAGTGTGTGACTGGACTCTAAGGTTACATACTAGTTTCAATCGCATCTTTTTTTACATAAAGAAAAGGAGTACTTGTGGCACCTTAGAGACTAACCAATTTATTTGAGCATAAGCTTTCGTGAGCTACAGCTCACTTCATCGGATGCATATTGTGCATTCCGCAGTATGCATCCGATGAAGTGAGCTGTAGCTCACGAAAGCTTATGCTCAAATAAATTGGTTAGTCTCTAAGGTGCCACAAGTACTCCTTTTCTTTTTGCGAATACAGACTAACACGGCAGTTACTCTGAAACCTTTTTTTACATAGAATTTTCTCACTGTAGGCTTAAAGGGACATGATTTGAAAGATCATTTGTCTGAATGTTGTACCGACTATAGTGACATCTAGAAGTACTGTGGTTTAAAAGCTAGCAAAAAAATTCTGAATCTTTTTTATTTTGTGTCTAGTCAGTTTCATCGTTCCTCTGCAAAACTTCTCCCTTGCAGAAAAGATTTGCATAAATGTAAACAGTGGAGAAGAAATACCCTATAAAAGGAACTGGAGACAAAATCAGAGCATGTTGTTTAAGTCTGTTTTAGAGAATTTAAATTGGCAGCATTCTTGTAAACTTCCCATACTGGTCTCTATCCAAAGTCAAATTGTATTTGACAGTCTGACTGTTGGGTGAGAGTGAAGCATTCCTCCCCATTCCCAGTTGTAAAAAGAAACAGCTGAGCTCTGAAGCGTAAAAGTTGATATGGACCTTGTGCTTACCGAGGATGACTTCCATCGCTTAGGTTGAACAAAATCTGTTTTGATTTAATCATTCAAAATAGTTTGTTGAATATGTGCAGTAGAAAACTAAAGTTTACACATGCACACTTGAATATAGCTATGTATACAAGTGCAATACAAATACGGAAGTGCACATGTATTGGTTTGTGGAATTCAGCAGTGGTGAAGGCAGAATTTGTAAGGTTTGCAAATAGAATAGCTATGGAGTAATGAGCCTGTAAGTTCCACAAGGAGAAATGTTTTCTAAAACCAGCCTCCACGCTTCCAGCTTCCCCCAGAAAACACTAGGAAATTCAGTGCAGAAAACATGCTGAGGTTGCACAGTTAGAAATAAAAAGGTTCCAACTTCAATGTTAATCAGCAGTTGTGCAGCATAAGACATCAAGATATGCCTTTTGTAATAAGTAGTAATACTGTACCCCAAAGAGGAATAGAAGATGGTTCATATGTACCATGTAGTGCAAATACCGTGTACGCTCTTGTATTCTTCTGGATAAACCTCTAATTTATATAATTCGGCCTTGCTTCACATCAAGCAATAAAAGTTGCTGTTGGAACTGCAGTTTCTGCTTTGCATTGTCAGACTTTATCATTATCTATGCAGTCTTCACATGGCATGAATGCTGGGTTTTATATTTTAAAATATTTTTTACAGTTCTGATTAAATTATTGGTACACCACAGTAATATTTTTGTCCCTGCTTAGAGACACTGAAGCTGCTTGTGCATTCATATTTACATTCTCCTAAATTAAAACAAATCTTGCCCTAACCTTTTTTTTTTTTTTTTACTACTGTGGGTGCTCACAGATCCAAACACATTTCTGAGGCTGAATGTAACTTGAATATCCCTCATACGTCCTGACTGTGACACCAACTTAATTGTTGCTTGACTCCTCTGCTTGTCTCTCTCACCAACAGAAGTTGGTCCAGTAAACAATATCTCACCCACCTTGTGTCTCTAATATCCTGGGACGAACACTGCTACAACAACAGCATATCATCTGTTTGAGTAACTTAAAGCTAAACTGGACAAAGCACTAGGGAATGGTTCTGCATGAGCTGCTAGAAACAAATAAGATTACGTAATACTTAATACGTAGGGGGTAGATTTTTGAAAGGCACCCCTGGAGCCCAACTCCCACTGACTAACGGTGCCTTTGAAATTTACCCATAAGCCTTTTAAAATCCCCAATTCCTAGTGCAGCTGACAAGCAATTTTGTTACGACTCTTTGCAATGTAAACTACTCCAAGATACCTGGTTCTGGGCCTTAACTTTGGAAAGGAACATCTTCTGGAGTACAATGCACTTCTTTAATTATTGAGTCATACATAATTAGGCTTGGCAGAATTTGACTCGATCAGTTTGATGGATAATATAAAAAATGTTTGTTTTTAAGGATTTTGCTGACTTTTATCTATTTAACTTTTCACAGTTGCAGGAAATTATGGGGCATTTCAGACAATAGGAAGGTCAGAAAATAATTATTTAATCACAGTAGATGTTGAGATTTAGAAAGTTAAAGCTTTGTAACCGCTAAAACACAGTCAACATCACTTGTCAAAATATACAAAGTAAATTTGAGCCTTAACTCAAATTCTAGCAAGTTCTCAAACAGCACTTTTCTTTCTTTGCCTATATGTAAACTTTGATGATTATAGATGGGAATGTTTGTGTTGATTTATGTGTATATGGTGAAATTGACATTTACCAATAAAAATCTGCTGTTTCCAAGCCTATGCATAATTAAATATGTTTGAGGAGAGATCATGCTAGAAATGACACAGGTTAGAGCAAAGAGTGATCCTTTCTTACACCAACATAGAACTTGTATTATAAAAGAGCTTGGGTTGTGGATATGGAGACCACTTCTTCCTATCCTGTAAATTTGTGTTAAAATAATTCTCTCACGAACTGCACTGCACTGTTCCATCAGATTCTCCTTGAGCAATGGGAACAGAACCTTTGTTTTTCTTTTGCAGAACCCTAAAACAAAAGAGCAGATTGAAAACCTGGTACGGAATGGGATGAATAAAGAGCTGCGGGATCGTCTCTGTTGCAGGCTGACCTTCGGGACTGCTGGACTTCGTTCTGCCATGGGGGCAGGCTTTTGCTACATTAATGACCTTACAGTGATCCAGTCAACACAGGTAACTTGGGTAGTATTATACAGGCAGACTTCTTGATAATGATTTCATAGTAATCATCTTGATCACTTAAAATTGTGCCTTTCATCTTCAAAATTCACAACACATTTAAACTTACTTGAAGCTATATATAGGAATTGTCACCCATCACTGAAATCCAGCCTCATGGGTGGAATGTGGCAGCTGTTCAACGGTACACAGCAATACCAAAAGGACAAGAAGCGTAAAACTACTCATCCAGCTAAACCCACCCAAGGCATCTTCGGTAGGCCGGATGTAATTACCTGAAGTGGAATTTTGCCAGTGAGTTAAAGCTTTTTGTGTTAACTTCAGGGGACTCATCTGACATTACATGAGCAAACAAAATGCTCTTGTTTGCAAGTATTTGAAAGATGTAAATACTGAGAAGGAATTTTCTATATTCTCTATTTTCAGGGTTTCTATCCCCCCCCCCATGTGAGTGGCAATCTGGTGTGTGTGGGGGGGGGGAAGGGAGGGTGCTTGCCCTTTTGAGAGGGTCTGAATGTGATGAAGTGGGAATGTTTCTTAATATTTTGTATGATTACTGTGCATACCTCAGTTTCCCCTATGTGCTGCATGTTGAAATAGGTGGTGGGAAGGGTTGTTTTGCTCTGCTAAAGTCTCAGCAGAATATGGCCACTCTGATGGCTGGGCATGGTGCCTAGCAACTAATGACCTTGGACTGCCCCCACCCCCTGCAGGAAGCCAGCTGTTTTTGTCCAGCTAGGGGACTGAGAGCTTAGGTAGATAGCCAGGTGATCTTGTTCAGACCAGGAAGAGAAACAAACAATAGAGGAGAGACCCTTAGGGTAGTATAGTGTGGGCTGTTGGAAGTAGGAAACACGCTTCTGGACTGGGGACAAAGAGGAGGGGCAGGACTGACCCAGGTGGACTATGCTGTAATTTTTGTTCTATTCTCAGTGCTAACTAAGATGTTTTTATGCTGTTCCAGACATCTAATACACCCTTCCTTTCCAATGCTGTCTGAGTCACTGAGGTTGGGGGTTCATTGCTTCCTTTGGGTATGCAAGTCTCCCCCAGGTGGCCAATTCGAGTGGGCTCACTGAGTGAAATGGGTGCTGAAGGCTCTGAAGTTTGGACTCAGGAGGCAGTGAACCTACAGGGTTTACTCCAGTGAGAGAATGTGACCCTAGGGGGTTAATACTCTAAAGGGCTCCTCCCAGGGACTGTTATAGAGCTGTGCAAGAGCACCAGACCTGTGGCTCCGTAACATTGAGTGTCTCTCTCTCTGCCCCTCAATTTGAGCCAGCATCTGGAAAAGTCCTGCCCCTTTGGATGGAGTGCTGAGAACATGCATACTTCATGCACATCACAGATAGGGAGCACACGTTGAGATGCATGGAGCAGCTCACTTGTCTCAGATCTAGTGTTTTAGATTATGAGTACTTGTGGCACCTTAGAGACTAACAAATTTATTTGAGCATAAGCTTTCGTGAGTTACAGCTCGCTTCATCAGGTGAGCTATTACCAGCAGGAGAGCCGGGGCGGGGGGGGGTGTGGAACTTTTGTAGTGATAATCAAGGTGGGCCATTTCCAGCAGTTGACCAGAACATGTGAGGAACATTGGGGGAGGGAGGGGAAGAAATAAACATGGGGAAATAGTTTTACTTTGTGTAATGACCCATCCACTCCCAGTCTTTATTCAAGCCAAAGTTAATTGTATCCAGTTTGCAAATTAATTTCAATTCAGCAGTCTCTTATTGGAGTCTGTTTTTGAAGTCTTTTTGTTGAAGAATTGCCACTTTTAGGTCTGTAATCGAGTAACCGGAGAGAGTGAAGTGTTCTCCGACTGGTTTTTGAATGTGATAATTCTTGATGTCTGATTTGTGTCCATTTATTCTTTTACATAGAGACTGTCCAGTTTGGCCAATGTACATGGCAGAGGGGCATTGCTGGCACATATCACATTGGTAGATGTGCAGGTGAACGAGTCTCTGATAGTGTGGCTGAGGTGATGAGGCCCTATGATGGTGTCCCCTGAATAGATATGTGGACACAATTGGCAACGGGCTTTGTTGCAAGGATAGGTTCCTGGGTTAGTGTTTTTGTTGTGTGGTGTGTGGTTGCTGGTGAGTACTTGCTTCAGGTTGGGGGGCTGTCTGTCAGGCCAGGAACCTATCCTTGCAACAAAGCCCGTTGCCAACTGATGGTGTCCCCTGAATAGATATGTGGACACCACATAAAAAGTGAACCCTACAGGTGCAAAAGCCCAGAAGGCAATTTTTTTCTTAGGATTTTGGGGGTCATTACACACAGTAAAACTATTTCCCCATGTTTATTACCTCCCGTTCCCTCCCACCCCCGGCTCACCTGCTGGTAATAGCTCACCTTACCTGATCAATCTTGTTAGTCTGTATGGTAACACCCATTGTTTCATGTTCTCTGTGTATATAAAATCTCCCCGCTGTATTTTCCACTACATGCATCCGATGAAGTGAGCTGTAGCTCATGAAGTTTATGTGCAAATAAATTTTAGTCTCTATGGTGCCACAAGTCCTCCTTTTCTTTTTGCGGATACAGACTAACACGGCTGCTACTTTGAAACCTGTTTTAGATTATGTTAATCTTCATGGGGTGTTTGCATGCTGAAAACATCACATTGAAACGAATAGGCCACTTCACACCTTTTCAGACCCTCCTGTGCTGTCAGTGGATGTGTAAAGGAGTCCCATCCTCATCTCCTGTTTAAAGGACACTTCTGACTGCTCTAAAATCTGCATGCTTGCCCTGATTTTCTTGAAATTAGCTGGTTTCAGAGTAGCAGCCGTGTTAGTCTGTATTCTCAAAAAGAAAAGGTGTACTAATGGCACCTTAGAGACTAACCAATTTATTTGAGCATAAGCTTTCGTGAGCTACAGCTCACTTCAAGCTGTAGCTCACAAAAGCTTATGCTCAAATAAATTGGTTAGTCTCTAAGGTGCCACTAGTACTCCTTTTCTTTTTGAAATTAGCTATGACTCAGGTGAGTGCAGAGCAGAGTAGGGTTGGTGATTCAAAGTTGGGTCATATGAGCTAGGGTTTCCAGAGATATAATCTGGGAGGAAAAAAATAGCCATTTTTCAAAAAATTGGTGGTTTTTGTTTTTTTGGGTTTTTTGGTTATGTTTGGTTTTTTTGCCCTGAGGTAGAGCTCAAACTGTTGTTGTGATGCAGGTCAAAATGGTCTCAGTCAGTTTTGATCTCAGGCTTTGCATGGCACCTGCTAATTCTCTGGGGGACTCTGGAAAAATTGCTGCCCCAACAGACCCACTCCTTGGCTGTATTTGGCTCTGCAGCAACTTCTGCCTTAATTTCCCCCACCTTCTTTTTGCCTTTCTTCAGCGGAGAGGATGAGCGAACAAACACATGACCAATAAATAGGTATGTTGCTTAACACGCTTACTGGAAGGTGCTCAGATACTATGGCAATGAGTGCAGTATAAAAACTTCCGTAGTACAGAATCAGTGTTGACACTTGGTTTAGCTACAGTAGTGATAGGGATGATGGAACTTCTGAAGGAAAAAAGTCTAGTGGCCTTGTTTGCTAATAAATGTTTTGCTGTAAAGGAAGTTATAGTCAGTCACTTGGCTTTTTGACCTGTGTGGTGTTGAGTTCGGAGCTGTTCATGCTCCGAACGCCTGAAAACTGCATGCTGCCTTTGTGTTTTGGGTCTGCTGAAAGTGTGAGTGAGCTTGGATTGGCTGACAGAATAAATGTTCTTGGCAGGAAGTGTAAAGTTTCATTTTATGCACTAGGGAATCAGTCTTTCCTAGTGCTGTATCATGTGAATTATTTTTTGTGTGTGGGTTATTGAAAGTCAAACTGGTTGGTATTTACTCTGTAAAGGCTCTATTTTTGGTTGTTTACTTTCTGTGGTTAGGCATGCTAAAGTGATGATCTCGAGGAGCCAGCTAAAGCTTACTTCTGAAGCAGAAAGGCTTTTGATTTAATCTCTGTTCGTTGAGTACTTTCAATCTTCTTTGTTCTGGGATTTTAACTACATTAGAGATAAGGTATAGTGGGAGTATGTTAAATGGGTAATCCTGATTTACTAAAAAATGTTAACTGCTTCTTTCCCAAAGCAGTACTTTAAATGGTCTTTAGTGTAATTTTAAATTTTTTCCTTTTAAGGTGTTCCATTGAAGTCTTTATTCTAAATATACCCTGTACTCCTTGGCACCAAAGTTTTGTGATTGAACTGGAGGTCATACAAAAAGAAAAGGAGTACTTGTGGCACCTTAGAGACTAACCAATTTATTTGAGCATGAGCTTTCGTGGGCTACAGCTCACTCACAAAGGCCTGATCCAGAGAAATGCCCAGCAGCCACTAATATTCGCTCTCTTGGGGGATTGTGAATGCTTAGCACTTTTCTGGATTAGGCCCAGGAATGCAGTATAAATCTGCAGCAAGCATTAGTTTCTAGGCATTCCAATTACATTTAGTATGTTACTGAAATCTACCTCCAAAGATTCTTCTAACAGTGCTAGAAACACTATTGCTCTTTTAAAATTAATATCAGAAACACAAAATCCTGAGCCAAATCGGGGTTGGGTCAGAGTAGGAGAAAATTCTAGCCTGTGTATGTCTGGCTAAACATCAGATATTCAGCAAATTGATATTTTTCTAAAGCTACCTGCCCTCATGTATGATCAAGTGGCTTTGGTGCTCTAAAGGTTTCAGTGGTGTCTGATCTTTCTAAAGTTCTCAGTGTACCACAAAGTGGTGTATAATAACTAAATGGTTAATGGTCCATATAATTATTATGGAAGTGTTTGAAAGCGGTCAGTGGTGATGCTGGGAATCGAAAGCAGAGAGAAGTTCCAAAAGGAAATGGGATTTCAATTAATTCTTGTAGTTTAAATATTGGCAATACTCTGGGCTCTCCCTGTCAGCTTTCTCCTGTAGCACTGGCACAAAGTACAAATGTTGACAAGCTGGGAGTAATTCAGCCCACTCACATCTCAGATTTGGGGTCTCTTGCTGGCTAACTGATATTTAAATGAGGTGGTGAAAAGAATTCCCTTATCGTGGATATTGTAACATGTCATAAGTGCCAGGTAAAACTCCCACATGACTTTTAAAGATATAAAACAACTGTTGTTTTCCCACACAGTGAATATGCTCCATATGAACAATTTTTGTACGTAAACAGTTTTTGTAGGTTTAATCCCTAGTCTGTAGAAGTAGGTGCAGTATGAAAAACCTGCCACACTTTGGAGGAGAGTATTATCATTTAGATTGTGGTAGCACCCAACCGTGCAAGGGACTTTCTAAACACAGACCGAGATGAGCTCTCTGCCCTAGAGAGCTCACACTCTGCAAAGACTAAGGCCTGGTTTACACTGCCAAGTTTTTTCGCTAAAAGGCAGCTTTTGGCGATGAAACAGCAGAGGTGTACACACTACAAAGCCATTTTTTGCGACGAAACTCTTCAGTAGCAGCACTGTAATAAAACCACCACCACGAGGGTGATAAGACTTTTTGTGCAAATGTTTTATTGCCAAAGTGCCAGTGTAAACACCTTGCTTTCTTTTATCACTGTCATTGGCCTCGGGAGATGTCCAACAGTGCCTGCCGTGACAGCACTGCTCATTGTTTTGAATCCAGCAACCTTGCATGCATGTGCTTCTTCCCGTTCAAAGCTCCCTTCTGGCAGCTGGCATTCTGCTCTGTGCTGGGAAACAGAGCAAATCTTCAACATGGAACGTTCCTGCTGTCTCCCACACTACAAACACGCAGGGGTGGAGGGGTGTGTGTGTGAGAGAGAGAGACTCTGTGCTGTGCAGAGCCAGAGAGGGAGCTGGGGGCTGATGTCGGGGTTTCTCTCTTCACTCTGCCTCAGGACAGATTGCTTTTGGTGGCTGTCTGAACTTAGGACACAGCATGCCAACACACTCACTCTCCCCCAACACACAGTCTCTCTCTCCACCTTCATACACACACGCTCCCTGTCACACATTCTTCCCCCCACATACTTCAGTTGTAAAGCTGATGGTAATCTAGTAGGATGCCCATAGAACAATGGGATTGAGAAACCTGCCCCATGAGGCATTCATAGAATCATAGAATATCAGGGTTGGAAGGGACCTCAGGAGGTCATCTAATCCAACCCCCTGCTCAAAGCAGGACCAATCCCCAACAATTGCAAACCGTTCCCAAAGCACCCTGCAGCCAGTTGCACAGTGGGATAGCTACCACAGTGCACTGCTTTCTTTGTCATTGCAAGAGCTGCTAGTGTGGATGCGCTCAGGGTTGTCCCTAGGGGTGTGGGGCCTAGGACAAATCAGCCTCCTCGCCCCCCTCACCTGCCGCTTTCCTCCTTGCTGTCTGCCCGCCTGCCTGCCTGCCGCTTACCGCCCCGCCATCCACCTGGTGTGCCATCTGTCCGCCGCTCTACTCGCAGTCCATCTGCCCACGCGCAGCCTCATCCCCCTCCCACCTGCCTGTCTGCCGCTCGCCTCCACACTCACCTCCTCACCCTGCTTGCCCACCCACCTCCCTGCCTGCCTCTTCACCTGAATATCGGGACAAATGGTGTCCTGATCACACATCGATTGGGATGCAGGACAAAGGGCTAAATATCGGGACAATCCCTATTTTATCAAAGCGCGGGGGCCCCCCAAAGCGCAGGACCCAGGGCAGTTGCTCTGATTCGCCCTACTCAAGGGATGGCTCTGGCTCCAGTGACACGAGGAGAACAGTGTGGGCATGCAACGGCAGCTTGTTTTAAAGCGATTTAATAAAAGTGGTCTAACTTTTGGCGGAAAAACTTGGCAATGTAGACATAGCCTCAGGCAGTTGTTGGAGAGAGGAGAGGGGATATAACATATTAACAGTGTGACCAGGCTAGTGATAGGCCCCCATCATTCTGCCCCAAGAATGAGCAGTTAACTGCTCATTTATGTGCAAAGAAGGATTTGAAAGCTGGGAGTGGCCTAAGGATGCTGGAGCTGGGCATTGCTGTGGGGAAGGAAGCAAAAGGGATAAATGGTGGCATGAAGGACAGGGAGGGGAATTTAGGCCATTTCTAGGCTACTGCTTATGTCAGCAAAACGTATGTCACTCAGGAGTGTGGGGAAAAAAACCACCTCCCTGAATGACAAGTTTCACCAGTATAAGCGGTAGCATGCATAGCGCTATGTCAGCAGGAGAACTTCTCCTAAGTGGTTAATTTAAATTACGCAAACAACATTGACCAATCTTGTAACGAACAAGTCACATTTGGGGGAAGGAGGGAATCCGAGATGAAGGTGAAGGAGAGGAACTCAGGACAATTGTTAGTGGTAAATTCAGTTAATTTAGGTTTCGGAGTAGCAGCCGTGTTAGTCTGTATTTGCAAAAAGAAAAGGAGTACTTGTGGCACCTTAGAGACTAACCAATTTATTTGAGCATAAGCTTTCGTGAGCTACGACTCACTTCATTGGATCTAATTCATCGGATTAATTCATCTAAATTAATTTAGAGATTACCTAAATGGAAGTGAGCAGCTGCACCACTTCTGCTAGGGGCCAAGAAATTGCCTAATATACGTTCTCCCACTACTATAGAGTAGCAGCACTGTCAATCCCAAGCATTCAAAAATGAATCAGTCCCCCAAAATTATAAGAAAAAAATTGCCTTCTGGGCTTTTGCACCTGTAGGGTTCACTTTTTATGTGGTGTCCACATATCTATTCAGGGGACACCATCATAGGGCCTAATCACATCAGCCACACCATAAAGGCTTGTTCACCTGCACATCTACCAATGTGATCTATGTCATCATGTGTCAGCAATGCCCCTCTGCCATGTACATCGGTCAAACTGGACAGTCTCTACGTAAAAGAATAAATGGACACAGATCAGATGTCAAGAATTATAACATTCAAAAACCAGTTGGAGAACACTTCAATTTCTCTGGTCACTCGATTACAGACCTAAAAGTAGCAATACTTCAACAAAAAAACTTCAAAAACAGACTCCAGTGAGAGACTGCTGAATTGGAATTAATTTGCAAACTGTATACAAGTAACTTAGGCTTAAATAGAGACTGGAAGTGGATGGGTCATTACACAAAGTAAAGCTATTTCCCTATGTTTTATTCCCCCCTTCCCCGCCACTGTTCCTCAGATGTTCTTGTGAACTGTTGGAAATGGCCCACCTTGATTATTACTACAAAAGGTTTTTCCCCCCCTGCTCTGCTGCTGGTAATAGCTCACCTTACTGGATCACTCTCGTTACAGTGTGTATCGTAACACCCATTGTTTCATGTTCTCTATTTATATAAATCTCCCCACTGTATTTTCCACTGAATGCATCCAATGAAATGAGCTGTAGCTCACGAAACCTTATGCTCCAATAAATTTGTTAGTCTCTAAGGTGCCACAAGTACTCCTTTTCTTTTTAAAACTGTTACTTGCATGGAAGCTGAGATTCTCACAATCCCATGACTCCAGGAGCTGGGGCTTTAAGAAAACCCAGAACATAGAGGCTCATGATAAAATCACAAGAGTTGGCAGCACTGAAATAGATGAATGCAATTGTCCCTTAACCAAAGCAATTTAAAAAATGAGACCACCTTTGTGAGAGAACATGGATATTCCACCTAAATTCACACTGCAGTCAAGAGGATGAGAAAGATAAAAGCTGTGTGAACAGAACATACTGAGTATCAGATAAGCGTGTTAACTAGCCAGTCAGAAATCCTGCGCCTGAAATTTGTGCTGGCTTGAACTATCTTGAGCTTGTTAGCATCTGTGCTGTGCCAGTTTCTGCATGGGGGAGGTAGGGAAGCTGATATACAGAACCCTGAACATATCAGGGTTTTTGAAAAGTTCAAGGGAAATCTCAGTCCAAAGACTGCAGAGGCAAGAATCTCAGGATTTATAAGTGTGAAATGGAAATTATACATCGTTGTATCATTTATGCAAAGATGGGCAAAATTTTACCTCTCAGTTTGACTAAAATAAATGTTAGACTTTGTCTCTGCATTAGTCTTCCAATCTGTTGGGGCCTGTACGAGCTATTTTAATATAATGTAAGCAATAATACATGGTGCTGCTGACCTGCCTATGCGATCTAGCTTGGGTGGATGGAGTCAGGGTTAAATAAGCTTTGCTCATTTCTCTTTGACATTTTCCAGTGGTTCATGATCACCCCATTCACAGCTAAGTGAAAATCCTTTACAGAAGTCGAATGGGGCTCAATCTTGACATTGCTTCTATTCAGCATTTGTGAAGCTTCAGAGGGTGACTATGAGATGCCATGGCCTATGATTCCATCAGTATGCAGAAAGAACATAACTTTCTTCTTAGGGTATGTGTTTGTGTGAATCCCACTCTAGGTGCACCTGCACATTATGTGCACAGGATTGGGATCTGTGAATAGCAGTGTCAATTGGGCCATGCCTGGCAGTGAATGTTACTTAAAGGGCAAAGCAGCTGCATCCATTCCTCTCTTCTCTTACCACCTGTGTCAGCCCAAAACCCCTTAGCAGAACTACTCTGATAAATTGGGATTAATTCCCTTCACATAGCCCCCCCCCCTTTGATTTGAGTTACCAAAAACCCACAAAAGATTTACATTTAAAACTTTTCCTCAGCTCTTTGCATCCTTGTCTGGGCCTAAAATGGTAGATTCAAAATCCTTTGGTTTCAAACAGTGTCTGTTCTGCCAAGGAGTCATTCCTGTTACAGACTGCCACAGCAACTGTCTCTCTCTTGGTGAGATCCATGTGCCAGATTGTCCTGGTTGAAAAGGAATTGGGTTATACCGAGCAGCAAAGTCCAGGGACACTCAGCTTAAGCTATGCTTTCTCAAACAATCAGTAAGGGAATTCAGACACAATCAAGGATCAACCTCCAAATGGATCTAATCTCTTCTATGTCCCAGTCTACTGGTGCCCCTGATATGGGACCTCTGAAGACAACCTTGGTACCAACAGCCACTTGGGCATAGAGGACTAGTACTATCACCTCACTGAGGCAAGGGAAATTCTGAACATCGGGATAGGTATGGCTCCTTGCACTGACCCCCCCCTTCTTCCCACAAGAAGTTCAAACCCTTTCTCTCCTCCCAGAAACAGAGCACTAATCCCGCTTGTTCAATAGGGGCAGATGATGCTGGCTCTGTCTCCAGCTCCCCATTGAAGAGGCACAAGTCACTTGGTGCCTACACCTGACAATACTGTTGGCAATCAGCCATTGGCACCTGCATAGACACTATACTGTCACCAATACAGACAATGGATACATTAATGGTACTGGCCAATCCAATGTTAGAGGAAGATATGTCATGTCTCTGACATCACCCTCAGCACCGATGACACTACACTTGGCTCTCCAGCATTAGGGTACAGAAGTCACCTCAAAGATTGGCACCACCTCTGGAGGAGACTTATCGCTCATATCCATCACCAGGGACATACCTTCTCTCCGCTGTCTAGTAGGGAGTCTTCTCGGAAGGTCTCTGTCTAAACACAGGGACACTTACTGCAGAGCCTTGACTCATCTGTCTTAGCCATGGTAATGGTCTGGTCAGCCTTACCAGACAGAACCAGCTTTATCGCTACAATGCTCCACCTTAGCAATAGGCATATACTGGGGATCTAAATCTAGAGCAGCCAGGAGCCAATCTCCCTCCTACCACTTAAGCAAATATAGGTCACATTCCTCTTCTGCTGGAGGAACAGGCAGGTCTAAAGCATCCTGAGCAACACCCTCCTTAATCTTCTCTCAGAGACACGTCACTGTCCTCTCCTGACAAGTTCTTCAACTCCTGGACTGATTTCTGATGACTTTAGAGCATTCCATGAAGCTGCTACTCTCATGTTGCAGAGGCACTCAAAATAGAGACCTAGTAATTGAAGCAAAAGCTTGTGAGCTTTGAAACACTCCTTGAAGAATCGCACTGTGAATTAATGAAGGCATCTTAGAACCAACCTAGACCCTTGTGGCAGATATCAGCAACTTTACCACCAACAGCTAGAGGCAGAAATGAAGTATCAAATGGCTGGAGCATCTTTGCATCTGTCCAACACTGGATTCTTTAGAGGTCTCTGCAGTCCAGGACAAGACCAGTGTGCAAACACACAAGTAAATTAGCTGCCATTGAAAGAGAGGCTTATTTGTCAGCAACACTCAGTTTGCTCATCGCAGTTATCAAGCCTTATTTACAAAATACCCTATCCTAAATGAGATAATTGTACCCCCTTCTTGGCTGAACTTCAGGAATCCAGAGTTAAAAGCCATCATTGCTGAAGGCCAGCTTGTGGCAAAAGCATCTTTACAGGCAGCCATAGATCCCTGGCCATGGTGGAGACTATGTGCAGAGAGTCATGATTACAGGCCTCTGGAATCCCTTGGGAGCTGCAAAACAAAGTTAAGGACTTACTTAAGGGTACAGACCCTTATGTATCGCACATACAGATGATGCAGTTACATTCCCTAAAAGGCACCTGGGCTATGCTTTGCTCATTGGGTCTCTACATCTCTACCCCAAATTGCAAGCTTTAAATACCAAGGGAAATCCATACAGAAGACACCTGCATACCCTCAACAATGGTTTTCTGCATACCCACCTGGAAAGAGGTAGAGCTTTTCTTGGAGGAGACCATCTTTCTCGGTCTCTGGTTAACTTTCATCTGCTTTTCAGACAGTAGGTTTGATACCCATCAGACAAGCAATCCACAAATGCTACCTTTTGGATGCTGGCTTGCTTTCTTCCATCAGGCTTGGTCTGCAGTAAAAGAAGTGCTGAAAGTTGTCTCATAAGGCTATTCCATCCAGTTTGTCCTTGCCTCCTACCCATCTCTCTTCAGAGATCCTTCTGATGAAAATAAACTAAAAGTGGCTTCTCTGGTGCCTCTAGGAGAGCTACCTTTTTGGAATTCAGTGGAAATTTTTTGTTCTTGATATCTCCTTATTCCAAAGAAGAAAGGGGGGCCTTGTCCGATCCAGTTTTGAGATTCAGAATGGTAATGTTTGCCGCCATATGTTCTCTTCATGCTCAAGATTGGTTTGTGGCTCTCTGCCTTCACAGCACTCAATTTCATATCTCAATCCATCCAACCTACGGTGGATGATCTAGAATTCACAGTAGGGCCCAGTCATTACCAATATGAAGTGCTGTTATTTGGTCTCTCCACAGCAAAAATATTTTATAAAATGCCTAATTGTTGTGGCAACACATCTAAGGAGATACGGCATTCACATTTTCCATATCTGGATGATTGGCTGAATTCAGACAGCTGAGCCGCATGGTAAACTATGAAAAATCTGCCTACCTATCAGAGCTTTTAGAAACACTAATCTATTCAAAATCAGCAAAAATATATTTTCCCAAGTACAGATTTTGCTCTATCCAGGTGGTTGACATCACAGAAAAAACCTGCGACAAACTTGCACGTATGTGACATTACTAATCAGACTTCACCTACATGCATTAAAGGCTGGCTAAGGTCAATGTATCACACTGCAAAACATCAAATAAGCATGCCAGTTCTACTCAGAGCTCCCAGTCTGTCAGTACCAAACAGGTGGTCAGACCAGCTTGTTACCCTTCTCCACACTACTGCCTACAAAGACATTGATCACAGATGCATCAGGAACAGGGTGCAGTGCATACCTGGACCCACCTCCATATACAAGGACCTTGGTCCCAAAAGGGCATGAGGCTACGCATAAAATCTTGTCATGATCTATCCCTTTCTGGGCACACCCCATATTTATCAGGGTCTCTGGATCACTAGTGCAGCCTTTTTACCTTCCTAGTTGTCTTAGCCTAATATTTATAGGCACGTATCCTGTCTTGGCTACTTTTCCTAATTCTGTTTTCGAGGGCCCTGCAGCTCCCTTCCAAAACCCACCAACTGACTTCACTTCCAACTGCTTGGTTTGATAAACAGTAAATTTATTTAACCCGAATAGACATAACACAAACAAAACAATGGTCAGTAACCTTTCTAGTTCTTACACTGAAAGGGATATACTAAGCTTTTGAGAACCTAGTGGAGATTTCTGTCCTCACAGAAGCTACCCAAAGAATCTTCTCTCCCTCTCTCCAGGAGTCAACTGCTAATCCTCCAAATTAACCCCCCCCCCCCGCCAACAAATTGCAAGCTGTCATGACTGACCCTTCCCACAATATTCCGTAATTGTTGAGACCTCATCCCAAATTTATTCCTGAACTTGTCACACTTATTTGAACCAATCTACTTGTCTTTATTCCAAAACCCCATTCCTCTCCAGTGGAGTAGAAATTCCCCTGCTTTAGATGTTTTTCGGACTGTGATAGGATGGAGCCCTTCAGACGTTTCCAGTCTTTTTTTTTTTTTTTTCCCGGGGGGGGGCAGCGGGGGGTTTGCCATTTCTCATGATTCTAAGGGACGTGTAGTTTCCCAGATAATAACTGAACCTAAATGGATTACAGTGCATTTCAGGCTGCTATCACATGGCTGGTATCAAAGCTTATTCCACAAGAGGGCAGACTGCCTCTCCTGTGTGCTTTAGAAACAGCCACATAGCTGAATTTTGTAAGGCAGTTAGTGGCAAGCAGGACTCCTCAATCCTATCTTCCAGATGGGACTCTGCTTATCGGTCATTTAGAATTGGAGATGTATCTTAGCTGACATCTGGAAGAACCACAGTTACTATAAGAAAAGGAGTACTTGTGGCACCTTAGAGACTAACCAATTTATTTGAGCATAAGCTTTTGTGAGCTACAGCTCACTTCATCGGATGCATACTGTGGAAAGTGTAGAAGATCTTTTTATATGCACACTAAGCATGAAAAAATACCTCCTCCCACCCCACTCTCCTGCTGCTAATAGCTTATCTAAAGTGACCACTCTCCTTACAATGTGTATGATAATCAAGGTGGGCCATTTCCAGCACAAATCCAGGGTTTGACAAAAACGTCTGGGGGGGGAGGTAGGAAAAAACAAGGGGAAATAGGTTACCTTGCATAATGACTTAGCCACTCCCAGTCTCTATTCAAGCCTAAGTTAATTGTATCCAATTTGCAAATGAATTCCAATTCAACAGTTTCTCGCTGGAGTGTGGATTTGACCTTTTTTTTGCTGTAATATCAGAAATTTCATGCCTGTAATCGCGTGACCTATCAGAGGCTCGTTCACCTGCACATCCACCAATGTGATATATGCCATCATGTGCCAGCAATGCCCCTCTGCCATGTACATTGGTCAAACTGGACAGTCTCTACATAAAAGAATAAATGGACACAAATCAGATGTCAAGAATTTTAACATTCATAAACCAGTCGGAGAACACTTCAATCTCTCTGGTCACGTGATTACAGGCATGAAAGTTGTGATATTACAACAAAAAAAACTTCAAATCCAGACTCCAGCAAGAGACTGCTGAATTGGAATTCATTTGCAAATTGGATACAATTAACTTAGGCTTGAATAAAGACTGGGAGTGGCTAAGTCATTATGCAAGGTAACCTATTTCCCCTTGTTTTTTCCTTACCCCCCCTCTTCCCCCCGACGTTCTTGTTAAACCCTGGATTTGTGCTGGAAATGGCCCACCTTGATTATCATACACATTGTAAGGAGAGTAGTCACTTCAGATAAGCTATTACCAGCAGGAGAGTGGGATGGGAGGAGGTATTTTTTCATGCTTTGTGTGTATATAAAAAGATCTTCTACACTTTCCACAGTATGCATCTGATGAAGTGAGCTGTAGCTCACGAAAGCTTATGCTCAAATACATTGGTTAGTTACTAAGGTGCCACAAGTCCTCCTTTTCTTTTTGCGAATACAGACTAACACGGCTGTTACTCTGAAACCAGTTACTATAAGGTAAGTAACCGTTCTGTCTTCTAGTGCAGGCAGTGCCATCTCCCGTATCCTCCACTGTCTGAAGGAAACCGGAAGCTTTGAGAAGAGTAGTTGGTTCAAGCTTGATCCATTAAGATGGTGACGTTATAGGAAAACACTTCGGAATTGGCAGCTTTACATTCTCATTCTAAGAGAGGGCCACTCAGCATTGGGGATCAAAATGGTGCTTACTGGATGCATCAGTGCTCCTAGATATAGTTGCTACACACCAACAATTGCCATAAACAACTTCTAATATCTAAATAATAAATAACTTAATATTCAGACCATCGTAGACATACTTTTAATTTTAGCATTATCAGTAGTAAATATCCTATTAAAGATAAACAGGATGAACTAAATACACTTATGGGATAACTGCTTCACCATTGGGAGTAGGTGTGTAAATCCACTTGTAATGAAAAACTGTTGTGTATGGAGTCACATTTTCTAAAGTAATGTGCAGTGTTGAAAGGATAATTTACTTTAGGTAAGAAGTGAGAACTAGTACATATTGTGTTCCGTAGATTGTGGTCTAAACACAAGCATGAGACTTAAGTGAACCACTTATATAGCAAAAAGAAAAGGAGTACTTGTGGCACCTTAGAGATTAACCAATTTATTTGAGCATAAGCTTTCGTGAGCTAAAGCTCACTTCATCGGATGTGAGCTGTAGCTCACGAAAGCTTATGCTCAAATAAATTGGTTAGTCTCTAAGGTGCCACAAGTACTCCTTTTCTTTTTGCGAATACAGACTAACACGGCTGTTAGTCTGAAACTTATGTAACAAAGTGTGTGTGAATTATTCAGATTTTTCTTTTATGAATTGGTTCATTATTTCCAATTAATGTTGTATCCTGTGGATTAATCTCAAGTATTTGCTGCTTCAAGGATTTGTTACCTAATTTTCTGTCCATTCTGCCTGGTTATCTGTTTCTGCTCCCTGACTAGATTCTCATGGGTATTTGCAACCTTTCTCTTCCTGTGAACACTCTAGGAACAAAATGTACTAGTACTTCAAACGCCATTAAAGCAGATTTTCTGTCTATTTGAACCAGTGTTTATCGTTTTTTATCATTAACCCAGCTCTAGTGAAACAAAAGTCCTTTTCCCCATTATTGTGGCATAATGAATTCTGAACAGAGTAATCTTTGAGCTGTATGTGCAGTATAATGGAGCTAACTCTTCATGCTTCTGTTTTGCTGCAGGGAATGTACAAATACCTTGAGAGGTGTTTTTCAGACTTCAGGCAGAGAGGCTTCGTTGTTGGATATGACACGCGAGGTCAGGTGACCAGCAGCTGCAGCAGTAAGAGGTATGAGGATTGATTCCATTTGAAAGACTAGAATTTGAAGTGTGGCTTAGAATGTGTCTCTTCATATGGGGAATTTATCAGGAATTTAGTGTATTATCTATTTAAATTTCTGTAGTGCCTAAGCATCTTAG
Source organism: Eretmochelys imbricata (assembly GCF_965152235.1). Classification (NCBI taxonomy): domain Eukaryota; kingdom Metazoa; phylum Chordata; order Testudines; family Cheloniidae; genus Eretmochelys; species Eretmochelys imbricata. The sequence continues at coordinate 12,141,948 of NC_135572.1, read as the reverse complement.
TCATGGACCCCTCATGCTAGGCGCTGTACAGATGCATAACAAAGACAGTCCTTGCCCCAAAAGAGTATACCATCTAAATGCACAAGCACTCTAAAGAGCAAGACAGTCCCATGATGCAGAAATCACGATATCTGTGTGGGACTTAAGTGTGAAAGCAAACTTAAAATGCTAAGCCCTTAGCTTGAATACATCAAAAAAGTGCACGACTGGTTATCGATGTGTCTGTATTGAGTTTTAGTGCAAAACTGTAGTCCCAACTCTGTCAAACTGCACATGTGATTTAAACTTCCATGGTGGGAAAAGGAGTAATTCCTCCTTCAATCCTATGTAACTATTGTGATACCTCTTGTAGCCTCATACACTGATTTGTCTCAGCCGTATGCAGGCATTAACACACACTCTCGCAAATTAGGAGTCTTTTCTAATTTCATGCTTAAAAAAATCCAAACTTCTACAAATATAAAGGTGCTTGATGCTGCTGATTTAGCTCAGCCAGGCTGGTATACTACTTTAAAAAAATCTCTTTTAGTATCCTTGCCCGTTTCTTGGGTGTGCCCCCCCCCCCCCTTGGGTGATATATGGTTTGAAATGCAGAGAAAGCATTCCTGTAACTTCATTAATTCTCACTTGATCATATTACTGCAACTCTTGCTTTACAGTATGTTACAGTACACTTACTATTACACTATCATGTGATTAAAAAATTAAATTCCACTTCACTGTTAAAAAAGTGAACAAAGTGAACATGATATGGATCCTTAATTTTCATAGCCTGCTTGTTCACTTACAATGACCACCCCCTACCCCATCACTTTTAATGATCAAAGTGCAAATAATTTTCTGGTTATAAATACCTGTGAAGTTGTAGTTTCAGAGATAAGAAACTGTCAATGAAATTGAACTAAAGTTCCCCCTAGCCCTAATGAAAAGATTATTTTAAAATAAGTTGCCTGTCTGTCTGGCAGTAAAGCTAATGACCTGTGTGAATTTCAACTTATCAAGAAAACCCTTAACTAGAGCCACATTCTCTGTACTCGCCAAGGGACTGATCTTCTGCTCCACCACAGAACCTGATACCATACTAATGTGGAGAACTAGAAGAATTCTTTCACAACAAAGACTATACCACCCACAACTACCACGTTTCCGCCAATTAGTCATAAGAAAAAAGAAACATCTGGCTGGACTCCTCACAGAGAACGAAACAACACACTGGATCATTATGTTGATTGCTTCAGGAAAAAAAAAATGACTCTGAAATCATTAACATCACATCCACCACAATCTCGCCACTGCCGAGAGGACAGGTACACAGTCCATGAAATCCAACCACAAGATAGTGATCAAACCAGTAGATAAGAGGTGCTGTCGTAGTTCTCAACCTCAATGACTACATCAACAAGGCCAACCAACAACTCTGACATCACCTGCCATAAAGAAATCAAAGAAGATTGCACACTACAATTCACCCAGAAGTTTAAGGATATCATCAAATCCTTCCTTCTCAAAACAACTTCAAGAGAAACTCTACAACCTCACCCTTCGTGAACCCTGCCCCCTCCAGGGACCTATTACATGCTTCCCAAGATACACAAATAAGACGGATCTGCCTGGGTTTCCTTATCTAGCTACAATGCTCCTACTGAAGGAATATCAGGACTCTCAGAAAACATCCTCAAACAGTTCACCACACAAAGGGCCGGTTTTCTCCAGGACATGACGACTTCCACCAGAAGCTCCATAACATTAACAGCCTCCTTCAGAACACTGTCCTTGTCACCATGGATGTCACCTCCATATCCATCAGCATCTGTCACCCTGACTGCATTTCTGCCTGCCTCAAATATCTACAAGACTAATGAACAACTCTGTTATCCACCTCAAACACATTGCCAAACTTATCCATTTCATCCTCACTTATAATCATTTTACATTCAACAGACACTTTGCCCAAATCATGGGTGCTGGGATGGTTCCCAAATATGCCAGCCACTTAATGGGTCACCTTAAGGAAGAATTTATGGACAAATGCACCATGAGATATATACTTGATGTGTTCATCCTCTGGACAGATGATCTAAATTTCCTCCATAACTTCACCAACCATCTGTCAAACTCTCTACAACACTCCTAAAGCACTGTCAACTTCCTGGACACCATGGTCAACTTCAGCAATGGAACCCTACAGACACTATATACAAGAAACCTATGGATCACCACACTTACCTTCACAGATCTAATAACCATCCACCCACACCAAGAAATGTTCTCTACAGCCAGGTAGTTAAGTACCCCAGAATATGCTCCAAGGAGAAAGTCCAAGCCACGCCCTTAAACCACCTTCTCCAAACAAGGTATGACACTTTGTACCTCAAAGTATCACCCTGGAATCCCCATATTCACCACTGTGATATTATTATGGTATGTTTTATACAAAGTATACTTTGTGAGCTATCATTTTGTAAGTCTTGATCTGCTGAACAATAATAACTATTGGGTTTTATGTATTATCATTGTGAATTTATGAAGTATTACTGTATAGGTTACTGACATATGTTGTGACGTTGGGAACACACACAGCCAGCCTTTGTTGTAACTAAGGAGAAGCCATCAATAGCCAGATGGCATTAATGGCTCATCAACACACAATCCAGTATCCAAAGACTTCTCAGAGAAGACATGTATGCCATGGGGGTGGACTAACCCATGTCACAGCAAAGATCATTCCACCAAGCTGGAAGAAAGTATAAAAGAGAGACAGTGACATCATCACTTGGCCTCTCTCTCTCTCCCCTCCCCCTCCCCAGCTCAACACCTAGAAGAACGTCTGAAGGACAAAGACTTTGAACTGGGGAAATTTGGCTCCAGGCTGGAAGGTAGTCCCAGCCTGGGTATTGAGGAACTGTAACCTGCTTATACCATCTGTCAGGGTGAGAAAAGCTGTTTGCCTCAACACTTGCTTAGACTAAAAGTTGAGGGTTTAGGAAGCATGTTTATTTTTTATTTTCTTGAGGTAACTATTTCTGATCTTTATGTCTACCGCTTATAATCACTTAAAAATCTATCTTTCTGTAGTTAGCAAATTTATTTTAATGTTTTATTCTTACCAGTGAGTTTGTCTAAAGTGCTTAGGAAATCTCCTCAGGTTACAAAGGTGCATGTCCACTTCCCTATGAAGAAGTGGCTAACTAATTGCAAGACAGTATGGTTCTGGAGTGTAGGACTGGAGCTGGGAGGAATTGGCTGGCACCTCTCTATTGGTTCATTAGTGGCTGTGAGATCATTCATGTATCCCTGTAGTTGGGTGTGTCCCTGCCTGTGGATGTCTCTGTAAGTGCAGTGCCTTTCAGAAGTTTGTAGCTTGACATCAGCATCACAATGTGAGGGGCATCCCGGCTTGGTGGGTTTGGAGGACATCAGTGGTCCTGCAGTCCAGGTTGCGCCCGGGGACACTGTCACACAAGGACACTCCACAGAGAAGTAGATAGCATCATAGAAAGGCCACCCAAATAGTCTATGGGAACTTACTTGGATATGGGAAAAACCCTCAGACCACATCCCTCTGTCTGAGTTGTCACCTACCACCTCACACAGGAACACATCCAGGTGTCGTCAAAAAGTTGCAGCCCATACTTGATGATGACCACATCGTGAAAGAAATCTTTCTCAAACCACCTTTTGTGTCCTTCAATCAACTCCCCCCAACCTTGCTAAGCTCATCAGAAGCAAGCTCTCCACAGACCGAGACATGTCATCTCAGTGGCATTAGACACTGACAGAACAGATGCAAAACCTGTAGACAGATCTCCATCCCTACAACAATCAATTCTGCGCTGCCGCCACCCTCTTCCCCCTCCCAACACACCTTTCAAGATCCATGAGTCCTTCACAACATGGTATATCTCATCCAGTGCACTAAATGCCCCAATAGCAACTATGTGCGTGAAACCAGACAAGTACTTTTTCAAATGAACTCACACTGAAAAATGTTAAGACAAAAACACCATATCACCTGTGGGTGAACAACTGTCACAAAATGAACACTCTATATCTGACCTATCAGTCCTCATCCTCAAAGTAAACCTTCACAACGCCTTCAAAATTTAAGCCTGGGAGCTTAAATTCATAACTTTGCTAGACAAGAATAATCATGGACTGAATAAAGGCACTGGATGAATGGTTTATTACTACAATGTGTAACCTACTAACCCTCTTTTGTCTTTTTTTTTTTTTTGAGGTGTTAACTGCCCACTTCACCCTAACTCTTTTATGTGAAACAATCTGTTCTACCTTGTGTTTAGCTGTGACAGTACCTTTTCCAGACCTGAAGAAGAGCTCTGTATAAGCTCAAAAGCTGGTCTCTTTCACCAACAGAAGTTGGTCCAATAAAAGATATATTACTCCACCTGCCTTGTCTCTCTAGCAGCTCCTTACACACTCACTGTCATTCAAGCTTTTTAAGAACAGGTTAGACAAAGCACCTCTCAGGGTTGGCTAGATATACTTGGTCCTGCCCCAGTGCAGGGGGCTGGACTAGATGACCTTTCACGGTCCCTTCCAGCCCTACATTTCTGTGATTCTATAATAAGAACATCTTGAGAGAAGGCAGAAAAAGAACTTGTTCTTTGGATCGGGGCTTTTAGAGCAGTATTGCGGATAATAGGATTCACTGAATGTTTTTTCTTGTTCAATAGACTTGCAAAGCTTACTGCAGCAGTCCTGCTTGCGAAAGGCGTACCTGTGTACTTGTTTTCAAAATACGTTCCTACGCCCTTTGTGGTAAGTCTTTTACACTTCATTCTATTACAGCTAATGTTTTTAGCATTTCATCAAGGCTGTCATCTTAATTTTAGCTAAATATTTTTCTTGTCAGAAGGCCAGAACGTAAATGGAAGAATAGTCTAGAGGTGGAACATTTGACTCCTTAGGAAGACTTAAGAAATCATAGGGCTGAATTCGGTTTTGTTACGCTAGTATTAAATCCATAGTAACTCCATTGATTTAAGCATAGTAACTGTAGTGAGAAATGTATCACTTAGCAAAATTTGGCCCATAATTCAAGATGGAAAACCGATCCCTTGTAATTTTATTGTTCAAATTATTAAACACGTAAGTAGTTCTGTTGAGTTCAGTGGATCTACTTGTGTTTGAGCATTCGCAGGATTGGGACCTGTAGACTCTTCCCAGGGGTAGGTAGAGGAAATGAAGGATTGTTCTCTGTAGTGTATTTTTAATTTTAAACTTCTAAATATCTCCAGCACTGGGGCTTCCACTTGGATCAGCATTTGCAATATGCCAGTTGTTTTAGTGAGTTGGCCCCAGTTGTGGGTATGACTGGTACTATGGGAAGAAATAATCTCATTAGGTTTCTCAGTTTCCTGAATTTTGCTAGTGTGTTTTTTATGAACTCCATTCCTAGTATATTGAAATTAGGTTGCTTGTGGTTGCTACCACCTGTGTATCTATAACCTTGGTATTCTCAATTTATTCAGTGGTTCTCAAGCTTTTTTTTTTCCGTGGACCACTTGAAAATTGCTGAGGGTCTCAGCGGACCACTTAGTGATCTTTCCAAATGTTGTTTGTACCATTAGCTAACTATTATAAAGCGCTTTGGATAAAAGTGCTATTAAAAAAAACTTAATAATTAACGTTTTTTGTTCTACAAATAAATGCACACAACTCATATTTTAAAATCAGTAGTCTTACCTTTCTAATGTTATGGATATGCCCTCTCTCCCCCTCTGTGGCACCCCCAAGCTGGGGCTGGGAAGGAGGGGGGGAGGGTCTCTCCCCAATCACAGCAGCCCCTGAGCTGGAGCTGGAGAGGAGGGCGTCTCTCCCTGGCAGCCACAGCCCTGGAGCTGCGGAAAGTTGCCTCTTTCTCTGGCTGCTGCAGCCCTGCATGTCCCAAATTCCACCCACCCCCTCTTCTCACACCACTACCCCCTCCCACCTATCACCTATTCCCCCAAGACCACCACCTCACCTTACATGTGCATCTTCTCCAGGGTGGAGGCATCTAATTAGTGGAGCCACACAGGCGTGGCTCCACTAATTAGGTGGGTGGCCCTTCACTCTCTCATGTGCAGCCACCCAGGTGGGTACCTTGGAGGAAACTATCCGCGGACTACCTGAATGGAGCTCGTGGACTACTGGTGTTCCGCGGACCACAGTTTAAGAACCTCTGAATTCATTCCTCCATATTGAAGAACAAAATTACTATTGATCCATGATGGATGGCTTCTCTGCCTTCTGGATTGTGATTTTTATTTCTATAACTTTTAAAATCTATTTTTAGCTGTATTTATTAGCTTACCAAGTGTTTTGGTGAAATCCTTCATGGATACGAATGATTTTTGACTTCTTGATAGTTGCGCCAGTCTTTTCTGTCCTCCTCTAATATGTGTAATCTAAAGTGGAGGCTTTTCTTCACCATAAGACATTAAAAAGTTGTGTGCCTTGGAGTACCTGCGGGAGATTATCTGTTTTGGAAGTTTATTATGGGAATGTTAATTTAGCAGAGTAACTCTGATCATGCTTTCTCTCACACAACCCATCGCTTATCACAAGAGACACAGTGTGCTGGTTGTCCAACTGTTCAAATGATATCTTTGAAATCAGCCTGTGAAATTTTAAGAACCTATAATACTTACCCCTTAACTGACTTTATACCTTTATGTATTTATGTCAGCTCAGAAATAGTGAACTTAAATTGCTTTTGTCTTTCAGCCCTATGCTGTTCAGCAACTCAAAGCTGCAGCTGGTGTGATGATCACAGCATCACATAACCGTAAGGAGGACAATGGATACAAGGTAAGCCCTGTGCTCTTATTTTTGCAAATTTGTGACAGAAGTTGATTTACCAAGTATACAGTGTATGTCACCTAGATCAAGGGATCTCCCAACACATTTTTTGATGGCCTCAGAGTGTGGCCAACTCTTGCTGGTGGCCATGCTGACAATTTTTCCTAAAATACTTAATTAACTTTAGAAAAAACAAATAAATATGCACATATCCAAATTATTGTAATTTATTCATGTAGGGTTTTTTCAGACTCAGTAGTAAAAATAATTTACAGTTGTCTCTGTTCTTTATTGGATCTAAACAAAATAGAAACACATAGAAAGTGCTTTGGATGTTCTTGTCTTTTTGTTGTTGTTTCTTTTGCTTTTTAGGTTGTGCTTTTTTTAATTCTAAAACTTGCTAGCTGGTAAGTCTTCTGCTGTGAAAAGTGATCTTTGTATGTTTAATATCACTTTTCACAGCAGACTTACTCAGCCCCAGCAAGCCCTGGGACAAATTAAGCCCTGGATAGGGAGGGAGGCAGCGGGGCCCAGGAACGATGATGGGCGTGGTGAGCCTGGGGCCAGAGCCTGGAACCAGAGCCTGCCAGCGCGTGGAGAGAGCCTGGAGCCCCTGGACGAAGCCTGCCTCCCCTACCCCCAGGAAAGTGTGGAATTCACCAGCTGCCTGCACCTCCAGCATTTGTGTCTATGGAGGGGGGCAGGGCCCAACCCGCTGCTGGTGGCCCTGGGACTGGGGCCACTGCTCTGTGCCACACTCAGCCCAGGAGGCTGTGGCCGCAAGAAAAGGCCCTGGTGGCTGCATCTGAGAAACACTGAGATGGTACAGCAACTGGCACTTCGTAAACGTCTAATATATGAGACTTCTTCTGGAGTTTTCCTGTCTATACCCATTAGAAGGAAAAATAGTTTCACATAATTGCTCTATTTTATTGGCTTCTGAATTATACCCCCAGTTTTCTGAGAACAGAAGCAAGGAAGTTTCCACTTCAAGTCCACTATAGGTCTTGAATACAGATGAGGGGAAAGTTTGCAACTCTGTTCCTCTGCCATTCATTACAGATAGATGACGCAAGCATCTGAAGTAAAGTACTTTCCCTCCCCAAGCTGATAGTCTGAAAATGAGGTTAGAACTGAGCCCAACCTTTCTAGAGAATTTTGTCTAGAACGTAGTCTAAAAAAAGATCAGTACTGGGAGGACTTACTTAAAATACGTTGTATACTGGAGTTACGTTTGAGATTCTGTTCTGTTTAATTGGTGGCTCCATTTGTCACTTCCATCTTTGATTAATTTGGAGCACTGTATTCAGCCACAATATTACATATTGCTCAAACAATGCATGCTGTATTTCCTCTTTTTGTAATTCTTTGTGGAAGCCTGTCCAGCGTGTCAGGGTTTGAACTTGACTGTACATTTAAAAATATGCATTTAACCTTTGAAAACTTAATACACAAGATAATGAGCAGGGGTTACATGGAGCAATTCAAAATAGGAGTTGAAGTCAACATTTGGGGTGTTGGCCTCAGTGCTGCTGTCCATATGAAGTACTTGATTTGCCTATTTTCCAAAAGAAGTAGACCTGCATTGTATTTATCATCACCCAGGCTCCTTATCCTTGGGTTTCCCAGTTGCTTTGTTTTTTAAGCTCCCACTGCATTCACATGTGTGGTACAAAGAGCAGCTACTTGTGTCAGTATTTTTTGAGGATTTGACTTGGTTGGATGACAGTGTGACCCTTCAACTGGATTCAGTTATGGAACAAAGCATCACATCTTGGACGTTGCTTGTCTATCTTGATCTCATTCATTTCTAATCTAAAAATGTGGCCCTGGGTGGGAGTGGTGCTTTTTTAAAGGAAGTAGGATTTTATAAAAGTGGTGGTTGATTTTCTTCATATAGGACTTTGAGGTTAATATTTTAAATGGGGCTGTCGATTAATCGCAGTTAACTCACGTGATTAACTCAAAAATTAATCACAATTAAAAAAAATGAATTACGATTAATCACAGTTTTAATCGCACTGTTAAACAATAGAATACCAATTGAAATTTATTAAATATTTTATGTTTTTCTACATTTTCATATATATTGTATTCTGTATTGTAACTGAAATCCAAGTGTATATTATTTTTGATTACAAACATTTGCTCTGTAAAAATGATAAACAAAAGAAATTTTCAATTCACCTCTTACAAGTACTGTAGTGCAATCTCCTTGTCTTGAAAGAGCAGCGTACAAATATAGATTTTTTTTGTTACATAACTGTACTCAAAAACAAAACAGTGTAAAACTTCAGAGCCTACAAGTCCACTCAGTCCTACTTCTTGTTCAGCCAATTGCTAAGACCAACAAGCTTGTTTACATTTACAGGATATAATGCTCTTATTTACAATGTCAGCAGAAAGTGAGTATAGGCATTTGTATGGCTCTTTTGTAGTCAGCACTGCAAGGTATGTACGTGCCAGATATGCTAAACACTCGCATGCCCCTTCATGCTTTGGCCACCATTCCAGAGGACGTGATTTTATGCTGATGACGCTCGTTAAAAAAATAATGCGTTAATTAAATTTGTGATTAAACTCCTTTGGAGAGAATTACATGTCCACTGCTCTGTTTTACTCACATTCTGCCATATATTTCATGTTAGAGCAGCCTTGGATGATGACCCAGCACATGTTAATTTTAAGAACACTTTCACTGCAGATTTCACTTAAGAGCAACACTCCCAAGCGGAAACTACAGAACCCAAATCACCAAAAAAAGAAAATCAACCTTCTTGTTTGTCTGAGCAATTGGCTGAAGAAGAAGTAGGACTGAGTGGACTTTCAGGCTCTAAAATTTTACAAAGTTTTATTTTTGAATGCAGGGGTTTCTGTACATAATTTACATTTGTAAATTCAACTTACACGGTAAAGAGATGCACGGTAAAGAGATGCACTACAGTACTTTTATTAGGGTTTAACAGCGTGATTAATCGTGCGATTAATCACGGTTAAGTTTTTTAATAGCTTGACAGCCCTAATTTTAAAACATAGGTACCTGATTTTAGGCATCCGTAGTCTGATTTCAATTGGGGGCCTGGGTGTTCAAGAACTCTGAAATCAGGTCACCTAATTATGAATTTACGTATCTAAAATTAGATACTTGAAACCTTTGGCCTGAGTGATCCCAAAAAAGTTCTGGAGAACTAAACCAGTCTGATACTGTGCTTTGCTACAAGTTTCTTGCCCATGTAACACACAGTTCTAAGTGTCAGTTTTTTTTTATGCCAGGTTTATTGGGAAAATGGAGCTCAGATCACATCTCCTCATGACAAAGAGATCCTGAAATGTATAGAAGAATGTGTTGAACCATGGAATGGTTCCTGGAATGAGAATCTAGTAGACACCAGTCCTCTTACACGAGATCCTCTGGAGGAAATTTCTAAAAGCTATATGGAAGATCTAAAAAAGATCTGCTATCACAGGTGGTGTATGAGAAGAATATAACAACTCCCACACTCTAATGCAGGGTTCACTTCAGAAACTTGTCAAAGTGTAATGGTTTCTGACCAGCAATGACAAATGTAGGTCAAACTTTAAAAAATAAGGGTTGGAAAAGTACTATATGCAATCAACTTGGAGCGTGGGTAAGGGATGGACTAAATTAAGGGGATTTTGTACGTCTTTTGTGGTATATTTTTGTGCCCCATATGTAGGTGATTTCATTACCTTAAACTAGGTGATTTAGCCCTTGCCTTCTGCTTTTGCCATGCACAGCAGGCTGATCACTCTTTCTGATAGAGCATGAGTCTCATGCAGAGGGAAGTAAGTGTCTCATTTTTAGGGACTTTCAACCAGCCAAGCAGCAGAGATCCCAGTTTCCAGAGTGAGGAAGAATTGAGCCAGCAATCTTTATTGAATGCCTACAGTTGAAACTTTCCTTTTTCACATTTTTTTTGAAGACACATTAGACATCTGGAGAAAGAGCAACTTTATCGTAAACTTCAGTCATGTTGTCTTGGCATTTCACTATGGTTCATGATGTCACAGCATTTTGTGAAATAACCTATAATGTTAATTGAAGTCTGCTTTTCTTTTTCAGGGAACTGAACACAAAGACCAACTTGAAGTTCATTCATACATCTTTCCATGGCGTTGGACATGACTATGTCCAGCTGGCTTTTAAAGCATTTGGCTTTAAGCCTCCCATTCCAGTACCTGAACAAAAAGATCCAGATCCAGATTTTTCTACCGTTAAATGTCCAAATCCTGAAGAAGGAGAATCTGTGCTGGTATTTAGTTTTTTAGTTCAGTCACTTTGTTTTTCAGTTGGGTTTCCACTTGTTTTGAAATGGTAATGCAATAAAGTCAGAGACCTGGGTGTGTGTGTGAATTTCAGCAGAGTTAATACACTTGAGGACCACAAGTGAATTTGACTATTTGCATATAATGGCTAAATCGCCTTTTTCAGGAGTTGTCTCTGAGGCTTGCGGAGAAAGAAAGCGCCAGAGTGGTTGTGGCCACTGATCCTGATGCAGACAGATTGGCGGTGGCAGAACTACAAGAGAAGTAAGAAATGGGACCTTTCTTTTTAACCTTGCCTTTGAGAGAAAAGGGGAAGGGGAACTAACTACTCCATCCTCTGATGTTGATTGTCACTTAGATTTCCCAGTTTATTCCATCATCCCTAACAACGTGACGTTTGATCATATTGAGATTTATTTTTAGTCTTCATTTTTTCTTACATTTTTATCTTAATGATGCATTTTAAGCAAGATTAGTTAAAACGTTTCACTAAAGATCTGTTACGAAGAGTGATTGTAAGCATAGCGCCTTTGATGACCATATACTTTTACTAGCTTTTGACTCCTGTATACCGCGCTGAATTCTCAACAGAACTGTTAACTTTGTTCCAACAGCAGGGCCAAATCCTGGGCCACCCCTTCGCTTGTGGAACCCAGTTGAAGACAAAGGGGTTGCACAGGTGTAATTGAGGGTGGAGTGTGAATTGCTGATAGGTTCTTTCTGGTTCATTTATCTTGCTTGAAGGGTTGGTAACAGGGAGACCACACTTGTAAACAGAAAATTTGGTCTGGAAACATTGAGACAAGGTAACAGAACCCTGTTAGTGTGCTGTTCGTGGCGCTACTTTTCAAGGTAGAATGACATTCAATTGTTCACTGTTCCAGTGGTTGCAGAATATGTTGTACAGTCTTTGACTCTTAATGCATGCTTCTGAGAAACTTGAAGGAACTGTTTGATGTTGTTTCCATCCTGTTTGCAGTGGTCGTTGGAAGGTGTTTACCGGCAACGAGCTGGCAGCTTTGTTTGGGTGGTGGATGTTCAGGAGCTGGAAGGTGAACCATTCCAAAGAAGCTGATGTGAAGAACATTTACATGTTAGCAACCACAGTCTCCTCTAAAATTCTGAAGGCGATTGCACTTCAAGAAGGGTTTCACTTTGAAGTAAGGGTGGCTTGTGTGTCTTATAATCCCCAGGTGTTATATTCAGGAAGAATATAATAGCCATTGCTATCATAACTGATTGCCACAGGTTTTTGTGGTTGCCTCATTACCTACACCTCCAAAAAGTCCAGACACAAATTACTCTTTTGCTGCTGTTGACTGAGGATTTTTACTCAGTGTTTCTTTTGGCACTGCCAGTTTACCCATTAGGTCTCATTTGTCTACCTTGAAGATTAGCATATGTATTACTTGCTAATCCATGTTGCAGAGTATGCAGACTGTAATCTCTGTCTGTGAAGAGCTGGGAGGTGGTCTTGTGAGGCAGTGTGATGCCCCCCCACCCCTAAAGAATTGGAAGGTTAATTTTAGGTCCAGTATCCTCAAATGGGACTAATAACTCAAAACTTTGCCTTGAGGAGGGGAATCCCTTTTGATTGGGGGGGAGAGGGGGAGGGAGAGGGAGAGGGAGGAAGGAGAGAAGCTATGCGATTTCCAGAGTGCATAATGCAGAAACTGTTGCTCTCTTAGATCTATGACATGAAAGCTACTCAGTGGGGTTTAAATTGACTTGAACAGTACTTGTATTTTAATTTGGCACGTGAGGTTTTTGAACTAGATTTTAGTTAAAAATTGTCATAACTTGATCAGAATTCTTCTACACTGTAAATACCTTTTACTTTGTGCCCTTCGAGTTCTAAATAAAAAAATGTGGGGGTGCTGTGAAGGGAACAACTTTTCTTGTTGATCCTACACCAACAATGGATCTTGCTCAGTTTCCTAGAGCTCTGTGAATATCCGCAGCTGAGACAAGAACATAAAAAACATGTTTGACATAATATACTAAATAAGATTCAAGTCTTGTTTAATATAGTTGTCAGTTGAGACCAGATGAGAACTCTGGGAGGTTTTTTCTATCTATTTTGCCAAACAATGAAGAGCTAAAAAATGTATAAAATGACTGTACTATTGTGCTATTAATCAACTTAAGTGTTGTTGCCCTCTAGTGAAAATTCTGGTGTCTGTTACTAAATACTGAATTTTTGAGTTAGAAAATATTGATTATAGAAATATATATGACCAGCCTTTATAATTTCTTTCGAGAGTTCAAAAATACTAATCTGGTTTGAAATTTCTATCCTTAAATATCAGTCATGATACAGAATTTCCCCTTTTTGTAGGTAGAGAGTAATATTTCTCTCACTCAGGACTGCTACTATATCATTACCACTTGTCCTTCTGTTAATCTTGTACTTCTGTCAGATCTCTTAAAAGGAGATTTTAGCTTTCTGCTGTGCATATTTGCCAGCTCCTGTTCCATCGGGCTCCTCATAAGAGCTAAATCTTTTTTTGGGAGGCTATAACAAGTATTTATTTTTGTGTTGCTTACGTATGCAGTAGTGAATGCTATTCTGAAACACTGTGCCTTAGATTCATAGTCTAAACTGAGTGTGTTGGCCTCTTTGTTTGCTGGCTTTAAACAGATTTTGCTGCGTTTAAGCATGGTTAATTGACAAAACAGCTTGGAATGGGGTCTCTTATTGATCTTACTCTTGGCTTTAGAAAGGAGCATAAACTCTGGCAAGTCAAGTGTAAAAGTATAATAAAGCTGGCCAAGAGAGAATTTGAAGAGCAACTAGCTAAGGATAAAAACTAGCAGCAAAAACTTTAAGTACATCAGAAGCAGGAATCTTGCCAGTCAGTGGGGCCATTGGATGATGGAGGTGCTAAAGGAGAGCACTCAAAGAAAACAAGGCTGTTACGGAGAAGCTAAATGAATTCTTTGCATCTGCATTTAAAGCCAAAGATATGAGAGGGATTCCCACACCTCAGCCATTCTTTTTAGGTGACAAATTTGAGGACCTGTTCCAGATTGAGGGGTCAGTAGAGTGGGTTTTGGAACAAATTGATAAATTAAACAATCATCAGGACCAGATGGCTTACCCAAGAGTTCTGAAGGAACTCAGATATGAAATTGCAGAACTACTAACTGGTATGTAACCTATTGCTTAAATCAGCCTATGTACCAGATGCTGAGGGGTTAGCTAACGTAACACTGAATTTAAAAAAAGCTCCAGAGGTGATTCTGGCAATTACAGGCCAATAAGCCTAAATTCAGTACCAGGCAAATTGGTTGAAACTATAGTAAAGAACAAAATTATCTGACACACAGGTGAACACAATATGTTGGAAGAGTCAGTGCAGCTTTTGTAAAGGGAAATCCTGCCTCACCAGTCTATTAGGATTCTTTGAAGGGGTCAACAAACATGGACAAGGGTGATCGAGTGGATATAGTGTATTGGACTTCCAGAAAGCGTTTGACAGGGTCCTTCACCAAGGCTCTTAAGCAAAGTAGGCAGTGCTTGGATAAAAGAGAAGGTCTTCTCATGGATTGATAACTGGTTAAAAGATAGGAAATAAATGGGTAGGTGGGAATAAATAGTCAGGTTTCACAATGGAGAGAAGTAAACAGCAGGGTCCCCCAACGATCTATACTGGGACCTGTGCCAGTCAATATATTCATAATTATGATCTGAAAAAAGGGGTAAACAGTGAGTTGGCAAAGCTTGCAGAATATACAAAATTATTCAAGAGAATTAAGTCCACTGCTGACTGCCAAGGGTTACAAAGGAATCTCACTAACATGGGTGACTAGGTGATAAAATGACAGATGAAATTCAATGTTGATAAATGAAATGTAATGCATATTGGAAAACATAATCCCAACTATACATACAAAATGATGGGGTCTGGATTAGCTGTTACCACTCAAGAAAGAGATCTAGGAGTCACTGTGCATAGCTTCAGAGGGGTAGCCGTGTTAGTCTGGATCTGTAAAAGCGGCAGAGAGTCCTCTGGCACCTTATAGACTAACAGACGTATTGGAGTATGAGCTTTCGTGGGTGAATACTCACTGTGCATAGTTCTCTGAAAACATCTACTCAATTTGCAGCAGCAGTCAAAAAAGCAAACAGAACGTTGGGAATCATTAGGAAAGGGGTAGATAATAAGACAGAAAATATCATATTGCCTCTATATAAATCCATGGTACATCCACACCTTGAATACTGCGTGCAGTTCTGGTCAGCCCATCTCAAAAAAGATATGAGAATTGGAAAAGGGAGAGAAAGAGGCAACCAAAATGATTAGGTGTATTGAAGAGCTTCTGTATGAGGAAAGGTTAAAAAGACTGGGACTGTTCATCTTCTAAAAGTGATGACTAAGGGTGCGGGTATGACAGAGGTCTATAAAATCATGACTGGTGTGGAGAAAGTGAATAAGGAAATGTTAGTAGTATATAACACAAGAACCCAGGGGTCACCCAGTGGAAATTAATTGGCAGCAGGTTTAAAACAAACATAAGGAAGTACTTCTTCACATAACGCAGAGCCAACTGTGGAACTTGTTGCCAAGAGATTTTGTGAAGGCCAAAAGTATAATGGGGTTCAAAAAAGTATTAAATAAGTTCCTGGTGGATAGGTCCATTAATGGCTATTAGCCAAGATGGTCAGGGATGCAACCCCAAGCTCTGGTTGTCCCTAAACCTCTGACAGCCAGAAGTTGGGACTGATCAATGGGATGGGTCAGTTGATAAATTGCCTTGTTCTGTTCATTCCCTCTGAAGCCTCTTGCACTGGGCTAGATAGACCATTGGTCTGACCCAGTACGGCCATTCTTCTGTTTATTTGGTTTATCAGCATTCTTTGGTCCTGTTGATCATGAAGTCCTTTTGCATCATTTTACTTTTTCCGGTTTTCTGACATTCCAGGCCTTGTACTTAAGACTTCATACAAGAATGCATCTGGGGGTGAAAGGTGTTATTTTTATGTGAAAGCAGCAAATGTTCCCCTTGTTCCATGATACTGTTGTATTGGAAAAAAAGTAGCTCTTACTGGGTGGCCTCTTCATTTTCAGGAAACACTGCCTGGTTTTAAATGGATTGGAAGTAGAGTAAAAGATCTCCTAAACAGTGGGAAAGAAGTTCTTTTTGCATTTGAAGAGTCTATTGGTATGTACAATAATGTATTCTAAAATATCTTAATGTGGAAAGCTAGTAAACAATATTTTCTGTGCTAATGTACCTTGGTCGTGACAAGGACTCCCGTAGGATTTGTTTCTCTTTAGTTTTCCTCTTTGCATTTTGTTGAACTTCTTGTTAACGTTAGTTAACAGAATGGCAGTCACTGTCCCATCAAATGCTGTGTGGATGCTACTGGTTGAGTCACAGTGAAGGACTGTGACACTGTTTGAACTTCTAACAAAACAATAAGAAGATCTGTAGCATCCATACAGAG
Organism: Eretmochelys imbricata; assembly: GCF_965152235.1. Classification (NCBI taxonomy): domain Eukaryota; kingdom Metazoa; phylum Chordata; order Testudines; family Cheloniidae; genus Eretmochelys; species Eretmochelys imbricata. The sequence continues at coordinate 12,125,405 of NC_135572.1, read as the reverse complement.
TCCTGATGGACCAGACTGAGCTAATGTCCAGTCTTCAGTTCAGTTGATAACATCCTCTGTAATGGATGTTGAATTTTTGCTTTGCTTTGCTTTTTTTTTTAACTTTTTGCTACCAAACCACTTACTAACTCTATTTTTGATCACCTTACTGAAAAGTAAATTAATCTACTTGCCAGATATGTTCAGATACTGTCACTTAACACAGTCTTCTGAGAGAACTTCAGAAATTTGTAGTGTCTGACAGCTGATGTATCTTCCCAGAACTAACTGTACCCAACAGTACATGACCAACTGCCAGCTCAACTAAAGCTCCATACCGGTGCATCCTTGTGTTAAGTTCCTGTCTCCATTGCAAGGTCCACTTTACTTTGTACATCATGGACATAGGAATTTCCATACTGGCTCATGTTAGTGATTCATGTAGTCTAGTATCCCATCTCCAACAGTGGCCAGTACCAAATGCTTCAGAGCAAGGTGCAAGAAATCCAGTAGAGTACAGTTATGAAGTAGCCTGCTCTTGGTATTCAGGTGGAGAGGTGGCTTATTTTTTTTTCTACACAACAATTGTTTAGTGTTTGGTTAATGCCTTGTATTTTCAAATAAGCTGAAGGGAGTATTACTTCCAAAAACCGCTTGTCTTATCTAAGGTTCCAATGAATAGCAGATCGCAGAGTAACAGGTGTTTGGAAAGCACTCTTTAAAACGTAAGAACTTAAGGATGGCCATACTGGGTCAGACCAAAGGTCCATCTAGCCCAGTATTCTGTCTTCTGACAGATGCCCCAGAGGGAATGAACAGAACAGGTAATCATCAAGTGATCCATCCCCTGTCGGCCATTCCCAGCTTCTGGCAAACAGAGGCTGGAACACCATCCCTACCCATCCAGGGTAATAGCCATTGATGGACCTATCCTCCATGGAAATACTAGAGAGACAAGATGGGTGAGATAATATCTTTTATTGGACCTACTTCTATTGGTGAAAGAGAAAAGCTTTCAAGTTACTTGGAGTCAGACCTGAAGAAAACTCTGTGTGTCGAATGCTTCTCTTTCATCTTGTCTCTCTAATATCCTGGGGCCAACAGAGCTACATCATCTCTAAAACACTGTTAATTTTCTGTAGGTAATTTATAATACCTTTATAGTTAGCAGTTATTCTATAGTACCTTTCATCTGAGGCTCTGAGCACTTCACAAACAAAGCCTCTTGACAACCCTTAGAGGTAGATAAGGACTACACAGGGTACACTTCAGCTATGGAAATTCATCCACCTCTTAGATGGAACTGTGACGGGTTGGCTCACAGAAACCCCCTTAGGAACTGCCAACTGATGTGCTGAGACTACTTCTAACCGTTTTCCCTGTCAGCTTGGGATTTCAGTGCCTTGCCTAGTTTGAGCCAGACACGCTAGCCTGCTACAAACCCAGAACCAGGTCTGAACCACATCCCCCAACAACTGCAGGCTTAACTGAAAACACCTTAAGAGTTCCTGTCTCTAAACTCAAGTGTCCAGCTCCCAATGGAGTCCAAACCCTAAATAAATCCGTTTTTACCCTGTATAAAGCTTATACAGAATAAACTCATAAATTGTTTGCCCTCTATAATACAGATAGAGAGAGAGAGATGCACAGCTGTTTGCCCCCCAAGGTATTAATGCATATTCTGGGTTAATAAGTAAAAAATGATTTTATTAAATACAAAAAGTAGGATTTAAGTGGTTCCAAGTAATAACAGACAGAACAAAGTGAATTACCAAGCAAAATAAAATAAAACACGCAAGTCTAAGTCTAGTACAGTAAGAAAATGGAATACCGATAAAATCTCACCCTCAGAGATGCTTCTGTCACAGACTGGACGCCTTCCTAGTCTGGGCACAATCCTTTCCCCTGGTACAGCCCTTGTTTCAGGTTAGGTGGTAGCTAGGGGATTTCTCATGATTGCTGCCCCCTTTTTTCTGTTCCACCCACTTACATATCTTTTACATAAGGTGGAAATTCTTTATCCCTCTCTGGGGTCCCACCCCTCCTAAATGGAAAAGCACCAGGTTAAAGAAGGATTCCAGTTCAGGTGACATGATCACATGGCACTGTAAGACTTCATTATCCACTTGCCAGCACGTATACAGGAAGACTTACAGAAACAGAGCCATCTACAGACAATTGTCCTGGTTAATGGGAGCCATCAAGATTCCAAATCACCGTTAATGGCCCCACACATTGCATAATTACAACAGACCCTCAGAGTTATATTTCATATTTCTAGTTTCAGATGCAAGAATGATACATTCATACAAAAAGGATGACCACACTCAGTAGATTATAAGCTTCGTAATGATACCTTACAAGAGAACTTTTGCATGAAGCATATTCCAGTTACATTATATTCACACTCATTAGCATATTTTATAAAATCATATAGGGTGCAACGTCACAGGAACATGGCAGCTGATTAGTAGCACATAGAAACATATCAGTTTAGCACAGGAAGTATATCCAATTAAAAGTGAAAGTGGACTTTAGGGAAGCAGATTGCAATTATCCAAGTTAGATTGAAAATCCCTGATCTTACATAAAACGTAGAAGGATCTTTAACAACTGCAAGGAGTCAAAACCTTGATTTTAGATGTCCTCAAAAGACTACACAGCTGGCAGCACGGTGGGGCATTGATTCATGATTGACTTGTGGGACTAGTGCTGCTTACTAAATCACTGGCAACACTCCCTGCAGCATACAAGTGTGCTTGCTCAAACCAGCCCTGCTTAGTGTGTGAGATTTGAGGGGAATTGTACCATAGCATGGTAGGGCTGTAGGCTTCTGTCTACCTGAAACTGATAAGTTGTTCAGTACATCTTCCCACCCCCATAACTCTTAGAGTGGCTGGCTTACTGGGTAGATGGGTGTAGCATATGCATAGATAGAGTGGCAGCAGTTGGACATGTGTTTAGTTCCGTGTGCACAAAGGGCATCTGAAGTTTAACACGTCACCTGAGTAAAACAAATGGATAGAACTGCTCTGCTCTTGGATAGAACTGCTCTGAACACTAGTCTTGTGATTGTCAGGTTTCATGTGTGGCACATCAGTGTTGGATAAGGATGGCGTGAGTGCAGCTGTGGTTATAGCTGAAATGGCATCTTATCTGGAAATCAAGAACCTAACATTGGCACAGCAACTAACTGAAATATATGAAATGTAAGTTCTGTTTTTTAACATGCTCTACTTTCCTTTTTGATTTTTTTTTCCTGAGTTTTGCGTAATCAAACAATTTCCTCAGCACTATCAAAATCAGAACAGTATCTGTCACTTGCTAGTAGGACACACTTTCTTCTGTACAAAATAAGTGCGATATAAAACATTAATACCAGATAAATGTGTATATATATATAATCTAAATGGATTAATATACATTAAATGTGTATGTATTGTTCAGAGAAATACGATGCCTGTCAACTGTGTTTGATACAGATAACATGGTGATTAGGAGATGGGGAAGAAGGGAGGATATAAAAACTTGGCTGCTAGAATAAATATCAGAAAGAGTCCTACTAGCAAGAATTGTGTTTTTAGTTCATTGTCGTCATAATCAATCTACTATTAGATGAGTTAAATTATACACTTCTACCTACTAATTTTTGCTTTTTTAAATGTCTTGCAAGAGAAGTTCTGACCTCTTGTTGAGGTTCTTTTCATGTTGTGTTTAAGGAGGGAGGGCAAGTGAAGCATAGAAGTCCAGGCAGAATCAAGAGGTGTGGAGGAACTAAAGACAATAGCATATTTAGGGTATATTTGTGATTTCCAGAAAATCACAAGTTTTTTTTTAAATTTAACAATGAGCTCTGCATCTGAAAACTTATTTTAAAAATAAGTGGGTTTGGGACACGCTTTTTTTTTTTTTTTTTTTTTTAAGTTAACTACTTGTAATTAGACCTGATTAGTCTTTACAGTGTGGGTTCCTTTAACCATACTGGAGGGTGATTTTAGTGAAAAGCATTAGATATAAAATGCCTTGACGTGCTGGAATCACAGTTTAAAAACCTCTCTGGGTCACTTCAACTCTTCTTCTCCTTGAGGTAGATACAGGTCACGTTGGAGGATAGTTCTTAAGAATGGAGGAGGCCTAGTCAGTTCTGAATTGGCATCTTAAAAAGTTGTGTAAGAATAGAGGTTTCCCCTGGATCTATCCCTAGAAAAAATGATTTCTTCTCCCACTATTAGGTTGTTTTGGTTATCCTCCCTTCTGTATTTTAGTTTTGCTCTGCGTATATCTTTATAAAGTGCTTGGAGTATAAACTAACTTGACTTGTGCCTCTTTATTCCATGCAGACCACAGGGCCTTCATCGCTGCCTTCCATCTTTGACAGTCTCTTGCTGCAGGCGTAGCTTCTGCCCATGTCATTTTAATAGCTTTCGGTTCCTCTTCAGTTGTCTAAGTTGTCCTTAGTTTACCTCATCGTCTTTTTGCCCTTGGGATTCCAGTTCAGCATCTGTCTTGCTATGCTGTTTGATTCTTTCCTCCCTGTGTATCCTCACCATCTCCATTTTGTTCCATAATTCCCCATCCTATCAGGGTTTAAAGATGCTATAGAAATGTAAAAAAAATACTCTGGGGGTGCTAAGAAAATATCTCTTTATGTGAAGTGTTTCATAGTTAACAGATTGAAGCAGCTTGATTTGGATTAGTTAGGCTTTACCCTGTGACGAGCTAGGTTTATCACATACAGTGGCCACTTAAAGGAATAATTGAAAACCTTGAAATTTGCAGGGAAACTGATACAAACCCAGAATTTCAGATCTTGAAACAAAAGTGTGTTAGTCTTTGGTTCACTACTATTTTTCATGAGTCTTACTTTTTCTATATACCCAATTCTGCTTGAGGCTTTATTATGTTAGATCCTATATATAAACACAGGTCCCCAGAGAGCTTAGCTTCTAAAAAGGAAGTAGTAGTAATCTGTTTAGTTTGAAAATAAATTTGCTGTCTTTGTTATGGCCTGTGGATTAGCCTTTGCTTTTAAATATCTCCCATAGCAGTGCTGCTTCTGGCCATTGTTCTGACTGCTGCTGAACTGAGTTCATTCTGTCACGTGTAGATTGTGGCAGGACGAACTCAGCACAGAGCAGGACTGGAGATCTAATACTGGCAAGGGGCAACACAGAGGTATGAAATTTACAATATCTTTCCAAAGGCACAGTGGGGAAAATAGAGGAGAATGTAGTAAAAGGCAAGAAAGGATGGGTGTGGCAAGAATTAGGCTGCTCTGTGCATCCAGAAAGGAGCAGTTAGAGGAGTGTGTGGAGGCTGGGGCCCCAAGGAAGAATAGAGAAGGCTTATGGATCAGACCAGGGATAGAGACATGGAGGTAGGCATTGGATCAGCTCTCTGCTCCAAGCACAATTTTCCGGGCTCCAAACAGGGATCCTATATTTTTAGAGGCATGAATTTAAAGTTCTTCTCTCAGCTGGATTCAGTCCATTTCTGTGACTGTGGAGGGTTACTGTACATTCTTGTCCTTCATTACTGACCCTCACTTTAGTTCAGTGAAGTTCAGTGGTTTTGGGTCTGCAAACAGGCTTCGTGCATCATTTTACATTGTCTAGGCTATCTTTTAAAATCAGCAGTAAGTAAAAGTAAGCTTGGACTTAAAGTATGCTCATGAATATGGAGAATCATGGTCACCGTTCTGGATAACTGATCACTCTGTAGACTTAGTGTGCAGAAGACTGAGACTCTTGTAATTAAAATAATATTTTTCCTTGTAGGTATGGATATCACATTTCAAAGACCTCCTATTTCTTGTGCTACGAACCTCCTACTATCAAAAGGGTATTCGAAAAGCTTCGGAATTTTGATTCCCCAAAATCTTATCCAAAGTCTTGTGGCACTTATGGTATATTACACGTACGGGATGTTACCACTGGCTATGATAGCAGCCAGCTTAATAAGAAATCGGTGAGTTACGCAATACTTGGAGAAAAAATTAGTATAGTGGCTAACATTTTAACCCTTTGACAAGATGTTTTCTGAGCCTGTGAATGAGTACATTAAGTTGATTTTATGATACAGAAAGATGCCAAACATCCAGTATTTGGGATATAAATGTAGGGCTTATCTACGTTTAAAAAATCACAGCGGCACGGCTGTAGCACTTCAGTGTAGACGCTACCTGTGCTGACAGGAGGGGTTGTCCCATCAGTGGAGGTAATCCACCTCCCGACGAGGTGGTAGCTATGTCCATGGAAGAATTCTTATGTACTGTATGTTTTCTTGAAAATACAGTGACGCAGACAATTTAAATCTATCACATTAATTAAAGTCTGTCCTATGTCCTTTCCACATAAATAAAAAACTTGAACAACTTTAAACAATTTTTGCAATAGTGCGAATATCTATCAGCATTAGCAGAAGGCCACTGGCCGAAAGTACTGACTTTATTATGATGTAACTGAACCATAGAATATTAGGGTTGGAAGGGACCTCAGGAGGTCATCTAGTCCAACCCCCTGCTCAAAGCAGGACCAATCCCCAATTTTTTGCCCCAGATCCAAACAGCCCCCCTCAAGGATTGAACTCACATCCCTGGGTTTAGCAGCCAGTGCTCAAACCACTGAGCTATCCATCCCCTCCCCATGTTTGAGATATGAACAAGCATCCATCCTGTGAAGTTTTTCAGCTATGTTCCCTATCAAAGTTTTAAACGCAAATAGCTATAAATGAAACGCAGAGGTTTGCAGCCAATTTTTTATTCAAGATGCTGATTAAATGAGTTTCCTTTAAAGTTACAGAAGAGCCCAGTAGCTTCAAGGTAATTTTAAACACCTTTGATTTAAAGGAAATACCATCAGTGGATAAATCTTCAATATTAATTAAACAATTGAAGTATCCACCAAAGAATTTTTTTAAGTTTCCACTAAGATATCCATAATTTAATTAAAATTAGTTTTACACATGGGTAATTAAGGCCTTGGCTCTATTAGAAAATTAGATTGGTTTAACTACATCAGTCAGAGGGATGTGAAAAATCCACACTCTGGAGCAGTGTTGTTAAATTGGCTTAAGTCCCCATATAGACAGCACTAGGTCGTCGGAAACTAATTTTCATATTGATCACTTGTTTGCATTGTGTCAGAGTTTCTATGCAGTGCATAATACTTAGGATAGCAGGGAGGGGAGATGCATGTAGATTGTACAGATTAAAATGATGATGATGTTCCATTAGGTGTTGCCTGCAAGTAAAAAGAGTCAAATGATCACCTTCACTTTTCAAAATGGGTGTGTTGCCACCCTCCGGACAAGTGGAACTGAGCCAAAGATCAAGTACTATGCAGAGATGTGTGCGCGGCCTGAGCAGAGGTGAGGGTTTCCATTTTCCACATTGTGTCAACACTAGGTTGGCTGAATCTGTGTCTTTTCTGTACAGTCTTTACACCTTTTGCTTGACCGGCCAGTACTTTTGACTGGTGAGTATTGGAGCTACACCCTCATCATTCAAAATATTTCCACAGACCTGTAGGTGAACATGCATTAGGCGAGACACATTCTCCAAAGATAAGAGCTTTCCCACCCTAGTTGCTGGGTGCAATGCACATGACTTGACGGACAGGTGTTGAGGGTTTCGGGCTGTTAAACTGCCTCCCCAGCCACTGGCATGCATGGATCTGCTCATGAGGCTTAATGCTAGAACTGTGTTAGCAGTGGATAAAATGAACAAGAGTTGAATTTCACAAGTTTGCTGCTGTAACCCATTCTCCCCCCCCCCTTCATCCTGGAGCAAAGGCTTTTCTTTCACTCCTCGTCAAGCTCTGCTCATACGGAGAGGTCCATGAACACCCACTCGCCTTTTAGGGATCACACTATTGCACCCTAGATTATCTGGCGATGAAATCTTTGCGTTCGTGAGTTGCATATGTGAAACTCTCCTCCCTCTGATCTTTAAAAAAACAACACCACTCCTCTTTAGTGTCCCACGTGCCTTTTTTGGGGAGAAGCATTTTATACCACCACATACCATCTGTATCATCAGTGTTTGTTGCTCTTGGAAGGAAGGGCTTTAGGGTGGCCACACTACTCCCAAGTGAGAGTCACTCTCAGCACCTAGATTTTACTTTTCAAACTTGGGAGGGTCTTAAAGACAGACAGTTCAACTGGCCTTATTTTCAGGATGCCAAACATGCTCATTCCACACAGTCAATCAGAGCAATGGATGCTCTGCCCTTGGGAAAGTTGGGTCAGTTACTTAGGCACCTTCATTCATATTTATGCAGGTATTTGTTGGTTCCCTAGTTTGAGTATATTTAACTTCCAGTTTACACATTGCAGTTAGTAGCTGTTTACCATATTGAGGACCTTGAATAGATTTTCTGTTTGACTGGAGCCTGGGCAATCGCAACTCGAAGTGGCAGGTATTGTGAACACTAATTTTCTGAATGTCAGCTCTTGCCAGATCGATCGCTGCCGACCGATACGGCTGGTAGTATAGACATACCCTCAGTAAAGGCCTGATTCAAACTCACTGCAGTTAATGGCAAGACTCCATTGGCTTGTTTGGGCTTTGGCTCAGACCCCAAAGTGTGTGCACATCTTGCTGGTTTGTTTTGTTTTAGTAACCAATACAAAGAAATAGTTTAATTTTTTCTAAAGGATTAGACATTCAAATGGATAAGAAGAGTATCAGCATTTACTCTCCAGGATAGAAATTAGAAGGACTATCAAGCCCTTCTACTCCAGAGCATAACGTGATCAGCAGCTGCAGATCAGAAAGGCACTTCCTCCCCTGATGTTATAGCACTGCTCAGCTAGGTGGATGACAGAGGTTGAATACTTCTCTCTGAAGCATTATTCTTTGGTCTCTATCAGGAGTGGAGTACTATACTATGCTAGATGAGGTGCTCTTCTGTTTCAATGTTTCCTTGTTAGTTTATATTTTAAGTCTTCACGGGTTAAAGAGCAACGAACTTCTTGCCAGTTCCTGGGCAGGGTCAAAATGGCCAAAACTGATCTAAACAGGACATAGGTCAAATGTGTTTATTTCTACTTAATATCAGATTGAGTGAGTCGGTTCCTCTTGCGCCCAGTGTAAATATACTGTACAACAGGGAGTAGCAGGAGAGAGGGGTATGTGTCTTTAGAGACATGTTGTTCTGTTTAATGGAGTTGGTCTTGATTTTCTTCCCTTGCTGCGTTCATTAATTAGATTTCATAGGAGTTAAGGCCAGAAGGAGATAATTACATCATCTAGTCCGACCATCTGTGTATCACAGGCCCTTAAATTTCACCCAGTTACCACTATGTTGAGCCCAGTAACTTGTTGGACTAACTAAAGCATATCTTCCAGAGGGTCTTCTTGATTTGAAAACTCCAAGAGACTTCCCTGGTAGTTTGTTCCAGTAGTTAATCCCTCTGTGTTTCAGATGTGTGCCTAATTTGAATTTGTCTGGCTTCAGCTTCCAGCCATTAGTTCTTATTATGCCTTTCCTTGCTAGATTAAAGAGCCCTTTAGCACACACTATTTTCTCCCCATGAAGGTACTTGTATACTGTAATCAAGGTCACCTCTCAATTATCTTTTTCGTAAAGTAAACAGATTGAGCTCTAAGTCTAGAAGCTCAGCAAGTACGAACATTACAATTAGCTGTATGGGAAGAAAACATCTAAGGGACTTCTGAGGTTCTTGAAATCTAATCAAATTTAGTTTATTGAAGTGTTGGAGCTGTCTTTTGTGGGATAGATCACTTGATATTACTGTAACTTCAGCCATTTGATTTCTCCCTCTAGTGACAAAACCTTTCTGGAAGAACAACTACAGAAAGTCATTGAAGCTTTGATTGAGAATTTTTTGGAGCCCAGTAAGAATGGACTGATTTGGCGTTCCGTGTAGATCTCCTCCAGCAGTTTGTTGTAGAAGTGACTCTCCTTGCGCTGTATCATGTGGAACAAAGGAACCAAGATCAGAACTCCATTTAGCATTAATTGTGTGTGCGTGTGTGTGTCAGTTACCTAACTGGCTAAATTCTTAAAACCAATAAAGAGGCTGCATCTTTTTGTCAGTTTTCCAGCAAGAAGCTATGGCTGGCAAATGGATTTGGGGGAGTTAATATCTACAATTTCATGTTCTTTTGACCAGAAGACACATGTACATTAGCATAATGAAGTCAATTCCCATAGTTCAAAATTTAGCACTCCAAAGGGTTAAGACTGCTAAACTCTGCTGTAGCGTAATCACTAGGTTTCATGTTGAATGAACGAATACCTAGCACCTTTGATTTGAAAAGACTTGAATTCAAAAAGTTCTGTTAGTCATAAGTGTATTTGAAGGGAATTAGCAATCACATAAGACTGACAAAATGAGCCGGCTTCTTAATTGCTGTGGAGTGTGTAGGTATCATTTACCTTTACAGGTCTTAATTTACAAGTATGATAAAATAGAGTTTAGTATTTAAAATGTCTAGTTTAGACAAGTTGTTACAGTATATGGTTTTCAGCCATTTAAATATCCTAGTATTAGAGGGGCTCTTGGTGCATTGTATTTTTTCCTGTGTATCTTAAAATACTGATGTTTACTTAACAGTGAAACAATAGTGGCAACTCCATGCAATTTGATTCGCAGCTTGGTTTTTTACTGATCAAACAGTGCCTTTCCAGGATGACCTAATCAGGGGAAATAATCTGTCTGTGTCTTGTTTAAATTAGTGATTCTAACCACCAGAGGCCCATTGAGCATAGTTTAATCAGTTGGCTTTCTTTCACTTTATAAAACTCTCCCAAAATATTCTGGATCTCATTCTACATTATCTCAAATTAAGACATCTAAAAGCAGGCTGTTCTAAAATATAGATGCCTTGTGAATGCAGGGAGGACTATGTGGAAATCGAGTTAATATTTCTCTAACCTCTTGAAATGACGGTGTCTATGTTCTCTGCTCACTTATGAGAGAGGAAGCTAATGGAGGGGAGACATGGGCTCTGGGTATTCACCCCTTTAGTCTCACTTTTCTTCACTTACAGTTGCATCTACAAATTAGCTCCTGATGTTGCCAGCCTGCAAATATTCGATCCTTCCTCTAAACTCACTTTAATTATCTGTTCGTGTAAGTTTTTAGCTGCTATTCCTAATGATATAATTCCTAACTAGTACCTTACTCTCTTTGACTAGAACCTGGTTTTCTTAATGTGGAAAGTCTTTGGAAGGTTGCTATTAGCACCTGTTCTGGGAAAACTGTATTTTAAAAAGCATACTGCTTCCCTATTCAGCGTCCTCTGGATGCTCATGTCCCTGGGTGCAGAATAATGCTTGACACTTTGTCTTTTAAACTGGTGATAGAAATCTCTAAAATAGGAACTGTGATGCTCTGGACATCTAGCCACAATGGTACTAAAATAATTAAGTAGGACAGTTGAACACACAAGTACATACTATGGTGTCTGATGCCTAAACATGGTTATAGGACTCTAGTAGTATCTTTTTTGATTAATCTGCTCTAAATCAATATATAGTTGAGTTCCTAAAACCCAAGAGGCACTTGTTTAAACCATTGTTTGCCACTATTGTTAAACCTTTGAATTTGTCCTCTATTATACCCTTATAGCTAGGTTCTGTAGGACAGTGCAGAACGGTGCTGTACATATCTCAGCTAGGCAGATATAAAGACAAAATGTTTTCGGTTTCTGTGCAGAAATTGGATATGTCATGCTGACAGAGGCTTTGCACTATGACCATAAATACGTATTTTAGCTATATATGAATGTACATGTACTGCAGGAAGTTGTCGAACAGATTCTTATTTACAAGCAATGTTTATTTATTTTTTTTATTTTAAATGAGATTTCCAAGTTGTCCACACAATTGAGTGAAATTTCTCTTATGCCAAAAGGGGTTCTTTCCTTTGATTATTGTATATTTGTGAGTGCGATGTTAGGGGGGAGGGGGAAATGGGTGAAAACAATGAAGCTTGACTGCTTTCACAATATTGCACCAATTGGAAGTTATCCAAAGATATGCGGAGCAAGTCTTTTTAAGTTGCTGCTGGGACTTTGCATTTTTTTTCATGATGGAAGTTAAACTTCAGACTTGATTCTGGTCCCACTAAAGTGAGTGGAAGCATTGCCATTAATTTCATTGGCAGCAGGATCAGGTCCTTGGGGTTTTGAATCTTTTTTTGTAATTCAGAAGAGAACAATTCATTTTTTGTGTGCGTGGTTTGAACAAAGCTAAAAACATTGTAAAAGGCGTATGGAGTTGTGTCTGTGGAAAGGTATGGTGTAGCACATAGAATTGTGTAAGGCTTTCAGATCTGTTTTCCTAGTAGCTGGTTAGCTGAGCCTGGTCTGAATTAGGGATGTAAAAGTTTAACCGATTAACCGTTAAGCTTGATGCTTATCAATTCAGTTAACGATTAAACACTGCTGCTGGCTCCGGGTCCCCGCTGTCATCCCGCGTGCCCGAATGCCGTGCACCAGTGGTAGCTGGGACCCCAGGCGCAAAGCCAGCAGTTGGGACCCCGCGTAAAACATGGGGTTGCTACATCACCCCCCACATCCTTAGTTCCCCAGTTAAACGTTTAACCGATTACTTTTTTTTACACACTATTTACATACCTAGTCTGAATCTAATCCAGTATTAGATAAATCTTAACATGCACACCAGGCCGTTGAACACTTAAAAGATGCGGGTTTCAAAATGCTTTTGAGACTTGATGAATCTGGCGGAGCTGAGTATCAGTGGTTTTCTTAAACTGATCATTAGGCCCTTAGTTCTTAAGCAGTACATCATGGATGAAGTGCTTTTGGAAGTAGGGCACCAGAATGACTGTATTCTAAGGGTATAATAATTACTGCTGTTTAATCTGCTGCTACCATTGTTTTCCATTGATGTGTGTAATGCTTGAAGTATCCCTACTATTCCATTTGGAGAAGTTGTTTTCTTTCCTCTCTCTCCATTCCCTCCCCTACTTTTGTTACTGTGAAAGATGATCATCTTGTTACCTCACTGCTGAGTACCTTTTTGCTGTACCTACTGCCTCAGCACTTTGAACGTGTGCACAATCTGGTTTCAGTTATGGGCTTTTTTAATAGTTTTGTTTGCATTGTAGAAATATTTAAACTGTGTGTGGGGAGGTGACTAATTCTAAACCAAACCAGTTCTTTTTTCGTCTGGATGTTTACTGACTTACGGCGCTTCCTGTTTATAAGATGCATTTCTAAAGGTTGGTGTGGAGCGATTCATCAGGTATGATAGAGCCAGTGATTATTTGTGTCTAGCATTTGAGTAGTTTCATTTGTTGTTTTTTTTTGTACTGCTGCATACAGAGGCCTAATCTCTATCCCATTCAAGTCTGTGGCAGAACTTCCATGGGACTAGGATATGATCCTTTAAAGGATAAAAAAATTTGCCAGGCAAGTTGACACTATTTATAATACACCTCTTCTATTTGTGTTTTGCATAAGCACCATCTTCTTCAGAATGTGAAGTGCTTGCTGTTCAGTTAGTAAAAGGAAATCAACAGCTGTTATCCACCTCCCTCTGTGGTAATATCACAGCTCGTCATAACTCTGGAGGAGATATTGAGCTGCAGCAGGAATGGATAGCAAAAGCTGTTAATGCATGCTTCCCCTCTTTCCTGGCAGTGCAGCACTGAATGACTACAGGTATGTCCTAAAGCAAAACTTAAGTGAACCTCTTACTGTAGTTAGAAGTACAATTACTTCCTCTTCTGTCTTTGGGGTCAGGATGTTTTCCTATTAAAATGGGACTGAATAAATGGAACACAGTAAAATGATATTTCTGAGCTGACTACTGAGCCTGCAGGGTTCACTGATCATGATTTGATTCAATAAGACTTGAACGGGAATTAAGGAACTTGGGGTTTTGGCAGAGGGAAGCCTACAAGAGAAGGCATGTACTAATGCGCCCTTAGAATGCAAGCCCAATTGTGGACTCCCAGGGCTTTTTGTCTTTGTGTTTATGACCGAGGACTTCAGTGAAGGGAAGTGACCTGAGAGGGGAGCCAGTCTTATACTGGGTTGATCTTGTAACCCATTAGTGACAAGATTGCTCTGTGTTTGTATGTAATGAAATATCCAGTTTCCCATTGTGGGTTGAGAAGACGGCACCTCCCACAGTGTGATTGGCGCAGGTTGGTTAAATGCTGGCTAACTTTGGTTTGCAGTCTGGGGTAGTCTATGATAACACACAGCAGCAACATCCCCTTACTGGCAACATGCAGCTCTGGACTGGGCTTTAAGCTTCGCATTCCTCCGTTCACAGGGTGCCTGCCCACAGGGGTGCCAGCGATAATGTTATCCCTGGTACTGCAATGCTCAGGTAGCACCTTTATCCCCCACTCTCACATAGACCAGGCTTCCAGGTTACCAGCAACTTCGGTTCTCTTTTTTAATAAAAGGGAAAAAATAAGGCCAAAGAGATTGGAAATGTTGAAGCAAACAGCCATGTGTCTACCTGGGGCCAGAACATGCCCTCTCCTTCTCTGAAATTCTTCTGTTCTCAGCCAGTGCCCCCATAGTATTCCTGAACTCTGCCCTTCCAGCGGTGTTCGCTTTTGCTCCCTATAGCTGGGGGCAAGGGATGTTTCATGAAGCACCCTGAGTTCAAGGAACTTCCTTGAAACTTTTGCATGGAAAGTAAGAGGGTGGTCACTGCTAGCTTCAGGCAGGGCAAAGCCTCTAGTGCTAAGGAATGAACAAAGTAACCTGCTGAGTAAAGATACGGGCCTGCCCCTAAAACTGGCTGTGTGTGGGCATACCTCTGCTCCTCCCCCACAGCCCTGTTAAAGTGAGATGAGCCCCCACACACTCATTGTAGGATCAGGGCCCTATGGGTTTATGGCTTCTTACTTTGAGACGTATTTGAGACTCCATCTAGGCAATGTCGGACCTGAAGTGGCAGAGGCATTTGCCAAGACACTGCTCTTCTACAACAGGAGCAATTCCTTTGCATTTAGATCAAGGGCCAAATCCTGTCTCCATGGAAGGCCCCAAACTCAGTGTTGTTCCGTGGCAGGGAGGGAGGTGGTGTCCGGAACCTGTGAGTAGGGTCTCCGCTCCCCACACCAGCGTGTAGCACAGAAGCAGTGATGGCTACTGCAAAGTCTGGGTTGCAGGGAGTCTGCTGTCACTTCACAGCCTGAGGGACAGAAGGATTCCAGTCCCCCACACCAAGCCCGGCTACTTGGCCTCATCACAAGGGGGAAGATTTTTGCCATTGTTCAGGAAACTATTGATCCTAAAAGATTAAGCAAAGAGTTGAATCAGCGCTCCTGGTGAATATTTCTTTCATGATTTTTACCTAGAGCGTCTAAAAGGCACAAACATTTGTAAGCGTGTCTTACCACACCCAAGAGAAGAGAGGGGTGCTTTTTGCATGGGGAAGCCTGGGCATTCAGAGCCCAATTCTGATCTCAAATTCCCAGTGAATATAGCAGCTATGTCCCACGAATGTTCGATGGCTGATTCTTCCGAGATGATAGCACCCACAATACCTGAAGTCATTGCTCTCGATTTAGAACCCAGGAACGTTTTAGATCTGTTACCTATTCTTGTACCATTTGTTACTTTGAATTTCTTTTAAGAAATTGGGGTGTATTATAAATACAGACTGAGAATTTGCACTTTTTTTCTGAAGTATTTCTGTATGGATTACTATGTGGATTTAGCTGAATGAAGTGTTGTAACTAATAAAACATTCTCTTCGTAGTAGCAAATCTCCGTGTGATCCTTTGGTGTTTATTGGAGCATTTCTTTAACGCTCGTGTGAATCAGTGTAGAGCTGGTTGAATAATGTGTGGTTTAGAAATGTTTAGAAATGCTTTTTAATTGATAGAGGGGGGAAATTGTCATGTAAACAATTCCTAAATATTTGACCAGCTCCAATCCGAGATACGATATACAAGATTATTTACAGTGGTGGAAACATAGAATTTATTCTTGATACATCTGTTTTGTAACAGTGGAGGTAATTTTAAAAGCTTTGTTTTCTTGGTAACAAGTACCAAACGTACATAACAAACATAGTTGACCTTTTTTTAGAAATAGGTGGGCTGAAAGGAAGAGAACATACTCTATCATTTCCTGGTTCAGATCTAAGACTGGAATAGCTTGTAATGTGAAGTGGTGGAAACCCCTATCATTTGGGTCATTTTCCAGTAGGCTGGACAAAGCCCTGCAAAAGTGTAGGGAACAGAGAGCTGCATTAGATAGCATGAAGGGTAAAATTGTGTGCAACTCCTATTGAAATTCAGTGAGACTTAGGCATGTTTGAAAATTTTCCCCAGCAGGTCTCTTCCATTTCTGCCTTCTGATTTGAGTTTAAACGGGAAGACAGTGGAAAATTGACACGATGTCTTATTCTCAACCCAAGGGGAGGGTTTAGTGATCTTAAGCATCAGGTTTGAAATATTTAGATTCCTAGGATCAACTGGTTTAAATCCCAACAGGATCTAATCAACACATCCTCCCCTCTGATCAAGGTAACACCTGTTCTGTGAATCTTAATATAGCAGGATATTTCATAAGAGACTGTAAACTGAGGTCTTGGGACAGTAGTTTGTTATGGCACTTCTTGCAAAAGTGTTTTCATTTGGGGCTTCTGGGCACTACTGCAATACAGTCAAGAATCAGGGGGTTTCATTGTTCTAAGCACTACATGCACCCAATGAAGACAGTCCCTGCCCCAAAGAGCTTACATACAAAATAGGGAAAAGATTTGCGTAGTGTTCTCAATTGAGTCTTCCTTTCTTACACTGCTGTGTAACACGTACTGACTCAGACATAGCCAGTTGTTCGATTACACTCACAGTTCACTCATTAAAACGTTGAAGAGACCAAATAATCAAATTTATTGTGCTGTTTTGTCTTGAGCTAATACGAAAAGGGGACATAAATACTCTCCTTCCGGGAAGCAGATTCTTGCAGCTCGTTTCTTACATGGAAGGTGTACTTTGGAAATATGCATTTAAACTGGCTATATTTATGGTATGGTTTTACAAGTTACGAAATTCCTGATACCGCACTAAAATCCAACCAACCAGTTCATAACAGTCCCTTGTCTTGTTTTGTTCTGCACTTTTCTAATCTCTTTTGGATACTACATTCTGGATACTGGTCTGCAAATATACCTCCCTAGCTTGTACTGGGGCAGAGCACTAATGTGTTTTGCCTTGTACAAGTTTCCTATTTTCTAATGCCAAAGCTGATTTCAGCTTTGCACAGTATTGAGGGATACTTGACATGGGTGAACAGAATTGCAGGGAAAGCGTAATACATTGTTAGCATAACTTCCCAACACTTATATGTATATATTAATGTGGCGTATACTACACCTAATATATATTAGCTAACGCACATAGTATGCTAGTGCTAGAAGTTTCTTAATTTTTCGTGGTGAAATGATTCTTGTGTCACCCTTTGGGATGAGCAAAATGCTGTAATAAATGTAAGACTATTAAGTACAAAGCTTACCACCTTGACCAAAAGCAAAGCAGCGATCCAGGAGTATCGTCACATCTGAGCCTCGTCTAGTGAGAATCCTTCTGCCCTTTGTGATCTGCATTCTCCTTTACTTCTCTCTTTCTCTCGCACCAGTTGTAATGAGCTGAATTTGAATTAGCAGGAAGCATTTTGGTCAACACCAAAGAGACATTGAGAAATGGAGGGCATTTAAAGAGGAAAGACAAGTGCTTTAGGGGCTGACCGGCTGGAATTAGCAAGAAAGAGCAGAACTACTGTATGTATACAGATGTTTATTTCTTCCCAGTCAGATGCAATCATATGTGAGGGCAGGGGAGGGAGAAAACTGATTGATTGATTTTTGGGATCATCTGCCCTGAGTTCCTAAATGTAAATTATAAGGTCTCATGGCAGCAAGTTAGCAGTTGTTTATTGGGGGATGGATGGAAGGAAGGAAGGATAATGTTATGGTCAGGGCACTGGGATTGGGAGCTCTGAGTTCAATTCCTGTTGCCCTAAGATTTCCTTGATGACCATGGGAGAGTCACTTAATCTTTCTGTGCCTCAGTTCCCCTTCTGTGAAGTGAGGCTGTTCTTTTTTGGGGGGAGGGGAAGGAGGAGGAATGCCTAAAAGCAGAAACTTTTCTCTGGGAAGAAGAAAAGGAGTACTTGTGGCACCTTAGAGACTAACCAATTTATTTGAGCATAAGTTTTCGTGAGCTACAGCTCACTGAGCTGTAGCTCACGAAAGCTTATGCTCAAATAAATTGGTTAGTCTCTAAGGTGCCACAAGTACTCCTTTTCTTTTTGCGAATACAGATTAACACGGCTGTTACTCTGAAACTTCTCTGGGAAGCTGGATGTTTAATTTCTTTTATGGCAATTGCTTGAAGCTGCTCCAGGAGCTGGAATGTTTGAACGAGGCCCTGGGGTGGGGCTGGCTGGGTGAGCTGAGTGCAGGCGAGGCGGATGCAGATGTGTAGTGAAGACAATTTGTCACATGGTTCCACCAATGATCACACAGATCATAGCCTACCATGCATACGCTAGCCTCAATAACATTGGTATGAGTGGGCCCCAACCTCTGGGGCTTTGGAGTTTAAAAACCCTCCAGATGTGGTACTTGGAGAGGCTTTGCTGGAAGCAAACAGAAGAGCAGGGTAAAAATGAAACCAACTCTGTCCTGCCAGGGATGAAAGCTACAAACATAAGGTGATGCAGTTACTAGAGCTTGTATTTTATGCTTCTCTTCACTGCTTGGAGCTTTTTTGACTCTGGTCAGAGGTGATTTCCTTTACAGCCAGGCTGGCCTCCAGAGTCATAGCTAGGCTGCGCTCATGCCCCCTGTACTCCACGCTCTGCAGGCTGGAGTAAAGCGACTGATTGTGTGTTTGCCCAGCGGGGCTGCCTCCTGCTTTGGTGGAGGTGATAGGAACGTAGTTTGGTTGGAATGCTGGGACAACTCAATAGCTCTTGCAGTCGCCCACCCTTATTCCGTGGGCTTGACCTCTGGTTCAGGGTTAGGCTCCTGTTCAAAGATGGGCTGCTCATCTCTGCCACCCCATAATCCAACCCACCCTGAAAGGCTGGTCAGATATATCTTCTTGCTTTATTGTGGCAACATGCTATTCTGGGCTGCGAGGCCCTACGTGACCTAGCTAGTCAATCTCTCAGCTCTTCTCTCCGTCGTCCTATTCCCACACGCCACCCTTCTCTGGCCTGCTACATCTGGAAGCCCCTACTGGCCCCCGTCTGCCAGGCCTCCATCAAATCCTTCCTTAAACACTGCTCCGGTGGGGAAGGAGGCCTGCTCCTCTCCTCAGAGGAGTGGTCTCAACACAGAGGAGACACTGTTCCCACAAATACATGCAGAGTTGCTTATACACTTGCTCCATCCCACCATCAGCCATGCATGTTCTGCTGGGCCCCTGCCCTGCCATTTGTCCATTTAAACTGCAAGTGCCTCAGGACAAGGACTGTTGGCACTTTCAATGGTGAAATGCCTTTTACAGCTTGAGCGAAGTATTACAATAACAATGGAACACTGTGAGACAGATTCTGGTTTCATTGTTACCAGTGTAAACAGGGCAATTCCAGTAAGCTTAACTCACCAATGCCAACGAAATCCAAATGCAACCCTGTGCATTGCACTAATGTTACGGTAGGGTTTAGGATAATAACTAATGCTGATGTGCTTTCAAAGGATAAGATACAATTGCAAGGCTTCTCTAGAGACAACTGCTGGCTATTCATAGCTTCCAAGGCCATGAGGGATCATTGTGATTGTCTAGACTGACCTGTATATCACAGGCCAGAGACTTCCCCCAAAGAATGTCTAGAGAAAATCTTTTAGAAAAACATGAAGTCTTGATTTAAAAGCTGTTAGTGATGGGGAATCCACTGTGACCCTTGGTACATTGTTCTAAGGGCTAGTTACCCTCACTTAAAAATGTACACCTTATTTTCAGAAACCAGTTGGAGAACACTTCAGTCTCTCTGATCACTCGATTACAGACCTAAAAGTGGCAATTCTTCAACAAAAAAACTTCAAAAACAGATTCCAACGGGAGACTGCTGAATTGGAATTAATTTGCAAACTGGATACAATTAACTTAGGCTTGAATAGAGACTGGGAGTGGATGGGTAATTACACAAAGTAAAACTATTTCCCCATGTTTATGCCCCCCTCCTACCCCCCACTGTTCCTCAGACGTTCTTGTCAACGGCCCACCTTGATTATCAGTACAAAAGATTAGTTTCTTGCAACCCTGAATGTAAGTAAATTGAAGTTCAATAAATGCCAGTGACACAATCAAGGGCATTCTTTTTAGCCCCCACCTCCCTGCAGGCAGAGCTGGAGTTAACTCATGGTTTCCATGTCACTCTTCCTCCAGGGAAGTGCCATTAGTGAAGAGAGACTTGCTGATTGGTCAAAGTGCGATTTCACCCCCCTGTTAACCATATTACTTAACCCAAGATGGAAGAGAACTAGGGGTAAAGCATTTACTCTTTCTAGTCCCTCTGGCCTGACAAAAGACTGGTGCGGGGGTGGTGGAGGGGTTCTGCACATTCGAAGGCCAGAAGCAAGGGGAGGGATGAGGTGGAGACACAGAATTCTCCTCATCTCCACATAGGACCCAAGATGGTCATTTCTTAAGCCTATGAGGAAGAAGGAAGAACAGGGTCCCAAGGACCCATAGCACAGGGACTGTCAAATTCACAGGCATTTACAGTCTCCTCGGAAAGCCAGATCTGTTGCAATCAATCATTTGAAGTGGGAGCAGGAGAGAGAGATGGGCAGGGGCAGTTTTCGATGAGTAACTGGAACACTTCGGCATGGCCAGGGAGGCTCGGTTTGACAGGCAAGGCCAGGGGGAGGTTTCAGAGAGGCACGAGAATATGTAGGTAGCTTTGGCATACGCACAGAATGGGTCCTGGCCTGTTAAGGAGGATCAGAAGCAAGGGGACAGGAGAAGGTTTCAAGGGTCAGGAGGCCAAGATTGAAGAGTAAGGCCAAGGCTCACTGAAGACAGAGGGGCTGGGGCACAATAGCCTTGGATCTTGTCACCCATTGGTAGTAGTAGATCTGCCACATTTTCCTGTGCTTCCTCGCTATCCAACCCAAGCTCTGCTCCCTCTGCCTGTAGGGGACCGGGTATGATTTCATCAGCTGCAAGGTGGCTTCAGCTGGAAGGAGAACTAGCTGGAACTCCTGCTGGCAGGAGAACTAGCTGGTAGTAGGCCTGTTGTCCCACCTTAAAAGCAGGCCTGCTGTCCCACCTGGTCCTGCACACCAGGCAGAAATACAGCAATTACCAGACAGGCCTGTTTCAAGCCCCCTCATCCCCGCCAGCTCCCTGGGCCAGGCCCTGCCCCTTGGAGGGGAGCAGCCTCCTGAGTCTGAATGTCTGGTTCTAAGGGATTGGCAGTAAATCAACAGCTGCCGCAGGAGGAGAGAGTCCAGCTGTCCGGCCGAGTCCCCCTGCTTGGCTGCGGAGGGGCTTGTGGGCGTTAGGAGCAATCGCAGGGCTTGTGGCAGGTTGGAGAAGCTTTCTGTAGAGCACCGTGGTGTTGGTATGTAACAACAGCCAGGCGTTCGGGGGGTGTCTGCCCAAAGGGCTCGCTAGTCTCCATGGATCTGTCAATGGTTCTCACCCTAGCATCTGGCCCCATTGTACTCAGCTCACTGCACAGAGAGGAGCAAGGCGAACAACTCCCCTCATGCGCTCTGAAAGCAGGTCTGGGTGTTAGTGCCTAGAGTCGCTGCCAGGGCAGCGTTAAGGGGGCTGCTGCTGTTCCTGACATGACAACTACAGCTGCTGAAGCCTCACATGTAAACACCTGGGCCAACATGTGCAGAAGTGACCTTATGATCATGTTTATTACGGTAGTGCCTAGCGACCAGCCAAGATCAGAGCCCTGTTGTGCCAGGCACTGTAAAACCAAAGAGTAGGAGACAGTCCCTGCCCTGACGAGTTTACAGTCTAAATAGACGGGATAGATGAAGGGCGGGGAAAGGGTTTGAGCTCACGGCCACGTGAACAAAGCAATGATGGCAAATACCTGAGCGCCATGGGGGTGGGGAGGCGAGTGAGGAGGGGAGTAGCTCAACGGGAAGACGAGGGACTGGAGTGGGTGAGGGGCTCAGGGCAGAAGAGGTGTGAGAGGACGGTATCGGGGTCAGGTGTGGCATGAGGCTGAGGGGATGCGATAAAGGCCTAAAGGGCATTGCAGCAAACAGCCAATCAGTCCAGGGGAGAGGAAGTCCAGTCAAAACTGCGGAAGGTATGATCAGGGTCTGTCAGTTCCTGGCTAAGCTGCTTCTGCTGCTGCTCTGCAGATTCAGGGCTCGTCTGCACTCACAGAGCTGCCCCAGCACAGCTGGGCCACTGTAGCACTGCGTGAAGACACTACCTATGCCAACGGGAGGGCTTCTCTCATCAGCGCAGGGACTCCACCTCCCCCAGAGACGGTAGGTCCGTTGGCAGGAGGCGCTCTCCCAGTCCCATGAATGTGGCGCTGTCTGTACTGGGGGTTAGGTAGTAGTTATACCCACGTAAGTAGGGGGTGTAGACCAGGGCTTAGTCTCTGGCTGGCTCCTCCCCACAGTTCCTTACGACTAATGTAATCACGTTGTTAATGCCTTGCTTTCAAAGGGCGCAGCTCAAAGCAGCTCAGTCATTTTTGTCATAGACATTCCCAAATGGAAACATCCCAGCATGGTGTTCTGCACACTCAGAGAGCCAGAGCTCACCTAACCCATGCACTTTGTGTGGAGTCTCCCCGTGAGCGTATTGTACCCGGGTTCAGGAAAAAAGTGAGACCCGAGGAAGCCAATTTCCAAAACCATCTGTTTTTGTTTCCAAAATATTTGTAAGTGTCTGACTCCTGCACAGCTTCCCACAGTGCAGGAAATGCAAAGCCCTCCTACACTCTAGTTTGGATCGTCTGGGGTTTTTATTGAAGCTAAATATTTAGCAGATGTTTTTCTTCCTCATTAAACACAAGTCTCTGATGCCACCTTAACTATAGCTTTGCAACCACTCCACTCTCATCGAAACTAGACACAGCACAGGTCAATGGTTTAGGTCTGGAAAGATGCCTGGTGAGCACAACAAGCTTAGAAGGGTTCAGCCAAGGAACTGGGAGCTGTGAAAGGAGAGGAGTTGTCCAAGAGATGGTGAGAGATTCATAATGAGTCAAGCCCAGAGGGCTTTGAGGACCTGAGCTGGGTGCATGGGCAGCACCATGGAAGATGCAGTTCAGTGCTGATCCATGAAAAGGAATGCACGTTGGAAGGGAAAGTTTGAACTATTCGTACACCTTCCTGGGCTCTAAATTAACTGCAGCTGCTCAGGGAAGAGATCTGGCATTACTGGCAGCAGTGCAATGACGACTCTTCATAGCATGTAACCATGATCCTAAAAGCCAACACAATGGGATGGAGACTAACATGGAGAATGTTCTAAGGTTACAGGCATTGATGTTGCAGGCTCTTCTGTTATATGATGTTCAGATTTGGTCGCTTGGTCTCGAAGAGGAGACACAGAACTAGAGGGGGTTCAGACATGGGCCCCAAGAATGATTAGGGGCATGGAAAGAAAGCTTGATCAGACCTGAAATGTTTAGTGGGGAGAGGATATGCCACTCACAACCAGCATAGACCCTGAGTATCTGTGTGCTAGACAGCTCTGGTTCAGCAACTCTGACCCCAGCAGCCTGTCTACAGCCCCACTCTGGCTTCCACCTGTCTTCGTTACTATTTGGTGACCCCAACATATTCCCAATTCCAGATTTTCCCATCGACGTGCATTCTGCCCTAGTCAGCCCTCTCCTGGACAGCTCAGCTAGTAAGGTTCTTTGCCCCTGTAGGGTGTCAATATTCAACAATTGGTTACTTGAAACTGAACTGTTTGGTAACTCCAGTTATGCACAGCCCTGGATTAGTTTTTGATTAAAAATAAAACACATTTATTAACACAAGATGATAGGATTGTAAGTGAATTCAAGTATAAGAGATGAAGTTAGAAAGGGTTACAAGGGTAAACAGAGTCTGAATGAGCTTTCCCCAGACATCTAGTGGTGAGCTGTGGAAAAGGACTTCAGGAGCTGATCTCGTTTGCATGGGGTGCTCAGCATGATGGGATTGTTTGCCCAAATGGTCATTTTTTGGCTGGCGTGAGATCCCCAGTCTCCTTGCTGTCGGGGCAGGTGTAATATAGGGTTGTTATCTTTGTTATGGGAACCAAGGGCAGGAGAGCTATACTTGGTGTTTCCCAATTGAGGGACTCACCCTCACCTAAACGGCACTCGCTAGGCAGGGGACATGGGTTCTGAAGCCCAGTGAGTTGAGAGAGGGTAGGGGTAGGGGTTTGTACCTGGTCCTTGTGGCTGCCAACTCTGGGTGGCAGAACGGTTACACAAGTAAATAAAAGTCATGGCCTTTCTACCCCACAGTCTTTCAACAAGATGGTGACTGACCACCTTCTCAGCCAGGATCTCTCCCAGAGTCCCAAAGGTATCGTCCTGGGTGAAAGAGTTGACTTGCAATTCTCTGCTCCCTTTCTTTTATAGTTCAGTGAAACTTTGAAGTGGATTCTTCTGAAGGTAACCTTCAAAGCCAAGTTTATTCAAGCAGTGAGGAAGGCACATGGAGTCTTGGGGTGAAGGAGGCCCTGTGCTCGGTGCACACAGGTTTCTATGTTTGGGATAGGCCTGTTTAATAACTTTTGCCTAGGCAGGGGTGGGTGGGTTTTGAACATGTGCTAATATCATACAGGGGAAATTCATAACTTTACACATACTGTTGCTATGTACATATCACCACGATGTCATTGACCAGGGAATTATTCGTTTTCAGATGCTCTCTCACAAGGCATATTTTGTACAAAGATGATTACACTAGCGTGCAGGGTGTGAAGATGGGGGAGCTTTGGGTCACACCCTCAGTTCTTGCTGTCCCAGGACTACATTAGACTCTGTAGTTTTCGCTTCTTTTTCAAACCTGGATTCTCCTGCCCTAACCCCCATGTCCTCGCTGCAGTGATAACTCCCTGGGTCTCGAGACAGCTTGAAACAACCATTCGGAGGGGACTGATATGCCTCATGCTCTTCAGCAGGGTGTTAACGCCAAGGCCTATCACTCTGGATGTGCCACTCAAGCAGGCACACCCCAGTTGTTGGAGTAAGTATGGAGAGCCCGTCTGTTATTGTCCGTTCATCTCTGGAGACAGGTGGCTGAAGGGACCTGTGTTGCCATCCCTGGCTCTCTGGTGGGGAAAGAGGACCTCTGCTGCTCATTTCTGAGGAATGGGGACCCCATTCTGCTGCTGCACTTGCCCCTCAGAGTCCTTGGGCAGGGGAGACCATTTCCCAATGTCAGTCACGTATAGCCTGGGACCAAGGCTCAGGGGCAAGCCACAGGCGCAGCTTTGGCGGCCCTCAATCAAGTCACAGCGTATCCAGGGCCCTGTATTGCCTGAATCTGGCTCTGCCTACACCTGGAAACTCAGCTCCGTGTGAGAACGAAATTTCAAACCAATATTAGTTTACCATTGACAAAGTAATGAAGGCAACTAATAGATGATTAGGGTGTTGGAGCACATGACTTATGAGGAGAGGCTGAAGGAACTGGGGATGTTTAGTCTGCGGAAGAGAAGAATGAGGGGGGATTTGATAGCTGCTTTCAACTACCTGAAAGAGGGTTCCAAAGAGGATGGATCTAGACGGTTCTCAGTGGTGGCAGATGACAGAACGAGGAGTAAGGGTCTCAAGTTGCAGTGGGGGAAGGTTTAGGTTTGAATATTAAGAAAATCTTTTTCACTAGGAGGGTGGTGAAGCACTGGAATTGGTTGCTTAGGGAGGTGGTGGAATCTCTTTCCTTAGAGGTTTCTAAGGCCCGGCTTGACAAAGTCCTGGCTGGGATGATTTAGTTGGGGACTGGTCCTGCTTTGAGCAGGGGATTGGACTAGATGACCTCCTGAGGTCCCTTCCAAATCTGATATGCTATGTGAGAGGGCAAGTGCTCACCCCACCCCACTGCAAAGCATCTATTTATCCTGAACAGATACACAAACAGCTAGAGGGGGACTGTATGATCTAGTCGGGGGGGGGGGGGGGGCTGAGCTACAGGCCTATGTCCCAGTAATACCCCAGGCTTTGAGGTGAAAGCTAAAAATCAGGATCTGGCTCCTAATTATGCCTGCATCCATCTCTAGGCTAATTGGCTAGGGGAGAGGGACCTGTTCTATAATCAGTGGGATCTAAAACATACCCTGAAAGATTAGGAAGTTCCTAAGGAACTGAATAAATGCTATGAGCTTTGGGCCTAAGCCTGTTTCGGCAGAAGTCAATAGCAGTTTTGAGATTTATGATGATTATTAATGGTAATAATAAACATAATTATTTTGGTAGTGCCTAAGGGCAACCAAGAATGGGGCCCCATTCTGCTAGGGACCTTAATGATCCATGTTAGGGGGCTTATTCCTTCACCCACTTACTTCCCTGGTCCTTCTTGCATGAACAGAGAGCAACAATACCCCAATCCAAAGGTGCAAACAGTTCGATGTTTATTGAGGTGAACTTCCAGCAAGCATAATTCCAGTTTCCTTCTGTAGTGTCCCCCTTCCCAGCTCTGACACCACGGAGCCTTATACCTGTGTCCTTGTTCCCATTCCTGCCCTTAGCCAAACATGATTCCAATTTCCCCACCCCCATTCCCTGTTCCCATTTCCCCCCCTCACACACAGTCACCCACTTCCTGATTGACTGCAGACTATATAGTAAAACTTGAGTTCTGCGTAGCTATACCTTAACCAGTCATTTTCCTGAAATTTAACTAACCAATCCTAACATATTGTAACATGATTACGTAACCAATTATATCCCATCACCTTAATTAGTTTACACCCAGCAAAATTAACTATACCGCAGACAGGGACAATCACAGAACCAGAGAGAGACCATGCAAATAATAGCAAAGTGGGAACTATAATGACAAAACAATACAAAAGTGAGGATTTCACATCTCAGCTATTGATAAGTGAGTTCTTGCCAGACAGGATGTGATCAAACTAAGTTTCCTTTTATATTTTCTAGGCACTTCCCTTTCTCTGGAGGTGACAGGCACTATCAGGACAGGATTGTATTCCGAACAGCCCAATAGCACCTTCTTTCAATGTGACTAGGCTGGAATGTGAGGAGGTGACCATTCGCTTCCCAGTTTATGGCTGCCTCTGTTGCTTAGCCAGAGATCTCAGCCTAAGAACAGGGCCTCAGACTGTCACAGTAAGAGAAGGAGCTTACACTGGCAGACAGTGATTTTGATTCTTTCTTTTATACCTCTCTAACTAGCTAAGTGATAAGAATACACCTAAATTCTTAGAGTACAGGCCTTTACAGACAGGCCTGAATATCTATATCCTAACAATCCAGAGGCAGCAAGATGGCTAGAAATGAGTCTGTGCTGAGTGACTTTTTACTTAGAATGACTAATGGGGGATGTGTCAGAATGGAAATGTGTAAAAAAACACCTGCAGGCTTTCCTGTCTTCAGAAACATTTTCATTGAACATTATCACCTGAGCAAAAAGGAAGATGATACAAAGCTCGCGGGGTCACTCGGTCTCTCGGAATAGGTGACTCTGATACACCTGGGCTAACGCGGGAGAGGCAGGGTACCAAGAGGGACAGTACCTTGGAGAGGCAGCAATCTGTAGGAAAGGATGTGGGAACGGATCATCTATGGGCCATATTTACCTGTAATTACCGAAGGTGGTCACTGGGTGTCACTACAACCCCATAAAATGTACAAGTGTAACTGCTCTAATATTGACAGGTTTAAATATTGACAGGTTTCAGAGTAACAGCTGTGTTAGTCTGTATTCGCAAAAAGAAAAGGAGTACTTGTGGCACCTTAGAGACTAACCAATTTATTTGAGCATGAGCTTTCGTGAGCTACAGCTCACTTCATCGGATGCATACTGTGGAAAGTGTAGAAGATCTTTTTATATACACACAAAGCATGAAAAAATACCTCCTCCCACCCCACTCTCCTGCTGCTAATAGCTTATCTAAAGTGACCACTCTCCTTACAATGTGCATGATAATCAAGGTGGGCCATTTCCAGCACAAATCCAGGGTTTAACAAGAACGTCTGGGGGGGAGGAAAAAACAAGGGGAAATAGGTTACCTTGCATAATGACTTAGCCACTCCCAGTCTCTATTCAAGCCTAAGTTAATTGTATCCAATTTGCAAATGAATTCCAATTCAACAGTTTCTCGCTGGAGTCTGGATTTGAAGTTTTTTTGTTGTAATATCACAACTTTCATGTCTGTAATCACGTGACCAGAGAGACTGAAGTGTTCTCCGACTGGTTTTTGAATGTTATAATTCTTGACATCTGATTTGTGTCCATTTATTCTTTTACGTAGAGACTGTCCAGTTTGACCAATGTACATGGCAGAGGGGCATTGCTGGCACATGATGGCATATATCACATTGGTGGATGTGCAGGTGAACGAGCCTCTGATAGTGTGGCTGATGTTATTAGGCCCTGTGATGGTGTCCCCTGAATAGATATGTGGGCACAGTTGGCAATGGGCTTTGTTGCAAGGATAGGTTCCTGGGTTAATGGTTCTGTTGTGTGGTATGTGGTTGCTGGTGAGTATTTGCTTGAGGTTGGGGGGCTGTCTGTAGGCAAGGACTGGCCTGTCTCCCAGGATTTGTGAGAGTGTTGGGTCATCCTTCAGGATTGTATATCCTTAATAATGCGTTGTAGGGGTTTTAGTTGGGGGCTGAAGGTGACGGCTAGTGGCATTCTGTTATTTTCTTTGTTAGGCCTGTCCTGTAGTAGGTGACTTCTGGGAACTCTTCTGGCTCTATCAATCTGTTTCTTTACTTCCGCAGGTGGGTATTGTAGTTGTAAGAAAGCTTGACAGAGATCTTGTAGGTGTTTGTCTCTGTCTGAGGGGTTGGAGCAAATGCGGTTGTATCGCAGAGCTTGGCTGTAGACGATGGATCGTGTGGTGTGGTCAGGGTGAAAGCTGGAGGCATGTAGGTAGGAATAGCGGTTGGTAGGTTTCCGGTATAGGGTGGTGTTTATGTGACCATCGTTTATTAGCACTGTAGTGTCCAGGAAGTGGATCTCTTGTGTGGACTGGTTCAGGCTGAGGTTGATGGTGGGATGGAAATTGTTGAAATCATGGTGGAATTCCTCAAGGGCTTCTTTTTCATGGGTCGGGGCTCGCAGCCCGGCACCGGGGTTGGGGCTTGCGGCCCGCGGCCATGCCTCACGGTCGGGGCTTGTGGCTCGGCACAGGGGTCAGGGCTCGCAACTTGCAGCCGCGCACTGGGGTCGGGGCTCACGACCCCCAGTTTGAGAACCAGTGTCATAGAAGCTATTCAAGGCAGGCTGGGGATTTGGCTGCTGGGGAGGTGTGAGGGGCAGTTGGGGTTATGGGGTAAGCGCACTAGCTGGGTGTTTCTGGATATTTCCTGGTAAATTGTCCTCGTTAGGTTTCAGAGTCACCAAGCTATTGGGCTGAAGGAGGCAGAGCTCCCTCCTGGGTATTTGTTTCAGGCTGTCTGCAGACTCGGGGAGCTACATCACTGCAGACTCGAGTTATGTTGTCAGTGTTTTTTCCACTATCGTGTGGGCTGGAAACAGAGGGCTGGATGCTGATCCCCATACCCACGCCCAGGAGAGCCTCACTCCTCAAGTAGGCCGATGAATTAGCATTAGACTCCAGCCTGTAGTATTTTTTTTAAACTGTACATTTAAATTCCAGGACTCAGTGTAGCATCCAGGGTGGATTCCACAGCTGCAGAAAATACCTGGGATCCAGAATCTACCCTGTCAGTGCGTCTCTGATTGGCTGGGAAGCACTTGCTGCCTGCATTTGAATGTAAACCCTCCATGTCTGGTGGGGGTCTGTTGTTTGCTCTTCTGGGCACCCATCAGAGCTCAAATACAGAGTCACTGAAGCAGTAATACCGCAGAAGTTAGATATGGACAAGGCCCTTTGGATCCCCTGCACATCTCCCTGGGGCCAGTCCCTGTCCTTACAGGACACTCTTTAGTGCTTTGCCCAGTCTAGTTGGCAAATAGTCTCAAAGACTTTATAGCAAGAAGGGGCCATCAGTGTCATGTAGTCTGACCTCCTGCCCATTGCAGGCCACAGAACCTCACCGCTCCTGGCTGAGTTACTGAAGTCCTCAAATCATGATTTAAAGACTTCAAGTTACAGAGAATCCGCCATTTACACTAGTTTATACCTGCAAGTGACCCGTGCCCCATGCTGCAGAGGAAAGTGAAACTACCCCCAGAGTCTTTGCCAATCTGACTGGGGGGAAATTCCTTCCTGTCTGTAGATCTGGCAGTCATTTAGACCCTGAGCATGTGGGCGAGACCCGCCAGCCAGACACATGGGAAAGAATTCTTTGTAGTAACTCAGAGAAACTCAGACTAACTCAGCCCTCCACCTCTAGTGGCCCTCATGGGCCATTGGAGATATTTGCTAATAGCAGTTGTGGATGGGCCACATACCATTACACGAGGAGGAAAGATAACAGAAGACACAGCATGAAGTGTTAAATGCCTTTTTTGTTTTAGTTTTCAGCAGAAAAGTTAGTGGTGATTGTATGACTACCATAGTGAACGTCAGTGTAAATCGGGTGGGGTCTGAAGCTAAAACAGGAAAAGAACAAGTTACAAATTATATATCTTCAAGTCGGCCGAGCCTGATGAAATACATTCTTGAATAGTTAAGGAACTGGCTGATGAGATCTGTGAACCATTAGCGATTATCTTTGAGAACTCATGGAAGATGAGAAGAGGTCCCAGAGGACTGGAAATGAGCAATATAGTACCTACCTATGAAAAAGGGAATAAGGACAACCCAGGGAATTATAGACCAGTCAGCTTAACTTCGGTACCTGGAAAGATAATAGAGAAAATAATCAAACAATCAGTTTGTAAGCAGCAGAAGAAAATAAAGTGATAAGTAATATTCAATATGGATTTGTCAAGAACAGATCATGTCAAACTTACCTAATATCCTCCTTTGACAGGGAAACAAGCCTTGTGAATGGGTGGAAGCGGTAGATGTGGTATATCTTGACTTTAGTAAGGCTTTTGATACTATTCTACATGACCTTTTCCTAAAAAACTAGGGAAATACAACCTAGATGTACTCAGAGAGTAGTTATTAATGGTTTACAGTCAAGATGTGTCGGGTCCTGCAGGGATCCGCCATGGGTCTGGTTCTATTCAATGTCTTAATAAATTAATTGAACCAGACCCATGGCGATGGAGGATGCAAAATGATCTTGACAGACTGGAGAAATGGTCTGAAATAAATAGGCTGAAATTCACTAAGGACAAATGCAAAGTACTCCACTTAGGAAGGAACAATCAGTTGCACACATACAAAATGAAAAATGACTGCCTAGGAAGGAGTACTGAAGAAAGGGAGCTGGGAGTCATAGTGGATTACAAACTAAATATAAATAAACTCTTGTAATACTGTTGCAAAATAAGGGAACTTTCTGGGATATATCAGCAGGAGTGTTGTACGCAAGATGTGAGAAGTAATTCTTCCACTCTACTCCGCGCTGATAAGGCCTCAATTGGCATATTATGTCCAGTTCTGGGAACCATGCTTGGGGAAAGATGTGGACGAACTGGAGAAAGTCCAGAGAAGAGCAACAAAAATGGTTAAAGGACTAGAAAACATCACCTATGAGGGAAGATTGAACAAACTGTTTTTCTTTAGTCTGGAGAAGGGAAGACTGAGGGGGGGACATAAGTCTTCAAGTATGTAAAAGGTTGTTATAAAGAGGAGGGTGATAAATTGTTCTCTTTAGCTACTGAGGACAGGACAAGAAGCAATGGGCTTAAATTGCAGCAAGAAAGATTTACATTAGACAGTCGGAAACACTTCCTAACTGTCAGGATGGTTAAGCACTGGAACAAATTGCCTTGGGGGGTTGTGGAGAACAGGTGAGACAAACACCTGTCAGGGAGGGTCTAGATAATACTTAGCCCTGTCTCAGTGCAGGGGACTAGACTAGGCAACCTATCAAGGTCCCTTCCAGGGCAACATTTCTATGATTGCAGCTGACCTTATCATACCATCCCCTCCATAAACTTATCAAGCTCAGGCTTGAAACAAGTGATTGGAGCAAAGAATACAAACAGGTTCGAGAGATACCAAAGTCTGGTTCTGCAGGAAGAAGGGATGGCGAAGACCAGTGGAAATGCCACCTGGTGGGTGTAAGGGTGTTGTGTTGTGTTGGAGGCAGGACTGGATGAACCAAAGGATTGGGAGCAAGCTACAGGGCCTTTCACTTCTGGTTCCACTGCTTAGGTGGGCAGTGAATGAAACTTGTTACTGTTCAGAGGCCTTGTGTGACATGAGTTTGGTGGGTCTCAGTGTAGTTCTTCATGGAAAGTTTCCCTCTCACAAGACTCAGAGTCTCAGTCAGAGAGTCTCAGGATAGAAGCCCAGATTGGCTGGGCCTGAAAGACTGAACTCCTCTTTGGAAGGACAGTTTGGGGGAAGCTTGCTCCACTTCTACCTCTGCTGGGCATGAGTCTCCTGACTGACAGGGACTGTAAATCTGACCTTAGTCTGTTCTCGTCATCAGAAGTCATCAATGTCCTGAGAAGGGGCTGGGTACTAGAGACCCTTCTTCGGGCTTGTGAAGCTGTAACAAACCCATGTGCCGCAGACAGAGTGGCTGTGACGGTCACACACAAAGTCAGTGCATGAAACGACAGCTCAAAGGTTAGTGAGTTGAAAAGCTAGCACTGAGGGCAGGTGGCCCTCTCCTATTCCTTATGTGCATCTCTTCCACTGTGACACTGTGTGTAACCCTTCTGCCAGGTGGAGAGGGCAGCAAGAAGAGCCGGGTTTAATACCTATGGGTTCCTCTTCATACAGAACTGGCTCCAGCCCCCACCCAGTAACCTGGGAAAATTTTCACGCTGTCTTCTGGGCGCCTCTAAGAGGCAATTCTTCCCCCATCGCAAGCACAGAGTCTGAGGTAGAAAGAGTTTTTCTTTAATAAAAGTAACCTAGCATTAATCTGGGAAAACAGCACAAGCGGTATTCATAAACATAAAAGCATGAGCAAGACACCCACCCCAGAGTACACGGGGCGATATCCTTTGCTTCAGGTTCTTGAATCCAACACCAAAGTTTCTGTAGTATGCCCCCTCCTCAGCACCCTACTCACAGCTGTTGTCCCTGGTCAGTGCAGACTCAGAATTCAAAGGTGGGCAGGCGGGGGATGGTGAAAGCCACCTTGTTTGCTCTGCCGGCTGGGCTCCCACCAGCTGCCCACTCGCTGCTCCCGCCGGCCGGCCGCCCGCTCCCCAGCCGCCCGCTTGCCGCTCCCACCTGCTGCTGCCACCCTGCCTCTCTGCTGTGACCCTGCAGGTCAGTCTCTTAGTGGTTGTCAGCTCCTAGCAGGCTGGGCAGAAACACCGCCCCACCACAAGTGATCTCAACTCTGGTTGAACATTTAAAACAACAAAAAGGCTCCTGATGAAGCCTATTTAGCTTTATCTTTGAACTGTGCGGAGGAACAGGTTAAACCAGACCAGGGACCCGTAGGGAGCATCCACTACCCCTGCATTCTGTACTAAAGTGATTTGTAACCCGACACCAGCCAAAGTCGATCACTTTGAGCAATACCGCTCTACCTGCTGGATATCTTGGCAGAGTAGGTGTGTTCATGTAAGTACAGTTTGCTCCTGAAGTCTCTCCCCACTCCCAGCTAGCAGTCAGGGGAGAGCTCATTCAGACCCTGCTTACGTGGGTATTAAATAAAGGGGCACATTTTCAGAACACTTTTTTTCCTTGAAGGGGTGGGGGAGTGTCTTCACTTTGAGTTGTGCCTGAAATGTGTATTTCTAACTTCTCTCCGATCATATTATTTTTTGTTCATGAGAACCCAGCTCAGGTCTGAGCCGCAAGCAAAGAGAACTTGTCGTAGCCACACTGTGAAAGAATCCCTAACGTAGCACCAGCGTGATTACAATTTGTTTCCCTACTACAGCCACTAGAGGGCTCCAGCCGTCTCTCCTGAGATCACTCCCTGTCCCCGTTGAAGGCCTAGTTCCATCTCCTCATAGATCAGCGGTACATAGTCGCTGAGAATATACCGAAATACAGAAAACTATGATGACACCACGGGTACGTGTAATAGTTCATTCCCTTTGGAGCACCTGGTGTTGGCCACTGTCGGAAGACAGGATCCTGGGCTAGATGGACCTTTGGTCTGACCCAGTATGGCCGTTCTTATGGTCATTATCCACTCAACTGTAGGTAAAGGTTTTCAGAGAGAAGTGTGACCAACCTCCCACCCCCCAGTGGACAGTGTCCTTTTAATTGTCACCTCTGCGTGTCTCTTCCCAAAGCTGCACTGGGAGGGCACTGGAAAGAACCCTGACAATGCAACTACCTGTGTCAATAGGATTCATTGGCCACCCGGCTGGTGTCCAAAACACAAAGTACATCCACCAAAATACCCCTCTAATGCTGCCCCTCCTCCCAGTTAATGACCGCATTCCTGTTGCGACCAGTGGCGTAGCCAGGTGGAAAAAACAGGGGGAGCGAAGATTAAAAAAGCCGCCACCCCCTACTTCTCACCCGGCGGCGCTCCAGGTCTTCAGCAGCACTTCGGCATCGGGTCCTTCACTCGCTCCCGTCTTTGGCACTGAAGGATCCATCCATCCCCCCCCCGCCGCCACCACCACAATGCCGCTGAAGTCCGGAGCGAGTGAAGGGCCCGACGCCGAAGTGCTGCTGAAGTGAGTGCTGCCGGGTGAGAACCAGGGGGTGGGGCCTTCTTTCATCTCCGCGCCCCCTGACCTGCCGCCCAAGACCCGGAGCCCCGCCGGGGGAGTAAACATGTAAAAGGCGCCAAGTAATTAACAAGGCGCCACGTCTGCTCGGTGGGGGAGCGGCCGCTGCCCCGCTCCACCCCAGCTATGCTACTGGTTGCGACCCCCTTGACTGGGAGCGCCGTAAGTCGAAGCACTGGGACCCCATAGTGAGATACATCACGGAGTAGTTAATTGCCCATGTCTGCACTCTACAAGCAGTTGCATAGCACTCCCTTTAGGCCTATCCTAGCTTGCACTGCGCGCTGTGTAAAATGGTTTGGATCTTCTGAGGCCAAGTTCTCCTGGGGTTCTTCCACAGTCCAGGGATGCTGGCTGGATGTCCCCAGGGCATTATGGTTCCTATGGGCTTTCAGTGGCACATCCGGAGCTCAACCACTGGTTCTGAGGGCCAGCACCCTAGTAGCTACAGAATTACTTCTGCTCCCAAGAATGAATTTCTCAGTGAAGAGATGAGATGAGGTTTCCTAGCCCTGGGCAGTCGTTTAACCAGCATTTTCCTGTTAATCTTTACTTATTGCTGAGCTTCCCCTAAAACAGTTCTGCTGATAATGAGGTTTCACTTCTCTAATCAAGCCGCTTGGCTCTCTTGAGTTTTCCCCTTGTTCTGGATTTTACTGGGTTTTGCTACAGCATCTTGGATTCCCCCTTGTTGTTGGGTCTGCTTCACTGCCTCTGCTCAGTGCTCTGCCGTGGTCTAGTTTGCAGGGGCTAGGTAATAAGGGGCATGTGTGTCGCTGCTGGATGGAACGCCAACCCTGCTAGCTGTGTGTGATCACGTCCTCCAGCAAACGGACTGAACACTTCTGAACTTGCAGGAGCCTGTCTTTTTGAAACGGATCGTGCTGAGTTCTCCCCTCAATGCTGCCTGAGAGCAGACCAGCTGGCTCCTGTGTGTCTAGATAGAATCATAGGTCTGGAAGGGAGCTCGAGAGGTTGTCTAGTGCCGTCCCGTCCCCTGCACTCATGGCAGGACTAAGTATTATCTAGATCAGTGGTTCTCAAACTTTAGTAACCCGAGGACCCCCATTTTTATTTTTTTTCAGGGACCCCCAAGTCCCCCTGCTCAGCCTTTGACCTGCCCCTTTCCCCGAGGCCATGTCCCCACTCACTCCATCCCCCCTCCCTCCATTGCTTGCTCTCCTCCACCCTCACTCACTTTTACCAGACTGGGGTTGGGGTGCAGGAGGGGGTGCGGGTGGGGGTGTGGGCTCTGGGAGGGAGTTTGGGTGTGGGGTGCCGTCCCGTCCCCTGCACTCATGGCAGGACTAAGTATTATCTAGATCAGTGGTTCTCAAACTTTAGTAACCCGAGGACCCCCATTTTTATTTTTTTTCAGGGACCCCCAAGTCCCCCTGCTCAGCCTTTGACCTGCCCCTTTCCCCGAGGCCATGCCCCCACTCACTCCATCCCCCCTCCCTCCATTGCTTGCTCTCCACCCTTGCTCACTTTTACCAGACTGGGGTTGGGGTGCAGGAGGGGGTGCGGGTGGGGGTGTGGGCTCTGCGAGGGAGTTTGGGTGTGGGGTGCAGGCTCTGGGAGGGAGGTTGGGTGCAGGCTCTGGGAGAGAGTTTAGATGCAGGAGGGGGTGTGGGGTGCGAGCTCGGGGAGGGAGTTTGAGTGTGGGCTCCGGCCAGGTGGCGCTTATCTTGGGCGGCTCCTGAAAGCACCTCTCTCTCGCAGTCGGGGACGGGAGAAAGGGGTCTCCGTGTGCTGCCCTGCTCACAGGCACGGCACCCGCAGCTGCCATTGGCCGCAGTTCCGAGCCAATCGGAGCTGCTGAGTCATCGCTATGGGGCAGGGGCAGCATGCGGCGACCCCCTGTCCCTCCCAGGAGCTGCAGAGACGTACCAGCAGCTTCCTGGAGCAGCGTGGAGCCAGGGTAGGTAGGAAGCCTTAGTCCCTCTGCGCCGCTAGGCTTTTAGTATGCAGGAGGCGCTGGGAGGGATGGGGGGGAGTTGATCAGTGGGGCCTGAGGTCCCCTCGGGGAGCCCCAGGGGTCTGCGGACCCCAGTTTGAGAAACGGTGATGAAGACCATCCCTGACAGGTGTTTGTCTAACGTGCTGTTAAAAATCTCCAGTGATGGAGATTCCACAACCTCCCTAGGCAATTTATTCCAGTGCTTAACCACCCTGACAGATAGGAAGTTTTTCCTAATGTCCAACCTAAACTAGCCTGCCTGCAATTTAAGCCCATTGCCTCTTGTCCTATCCTCAGAGGTTAAACAGACCAATTCTTCTCCCTCTTCCTTGTAACAACCTTTCATGTACTTGAAAACCATTATCATGTCCCCTCTTAGTGTTCTTGTCTCCACACTAAACGAACCCAATTTTTTTCAGTCTTTCATTGTAGGTAGGGTTGCCAACCTTCCTGGTTTCGCTGTGAGTCTCCCGGAATCAGGCTCTATTTCCCAGAGGCTACTGAAGCCAAACCAGGAGATTTTAGGCTGCCAGAAGTCCGGCAGCACAGCGGGGTTAAGGCAGGCTCCCTGCATGCCCTTACCCCGCACTGCTCCTGGAAGTGGTCGGCATGTCTCTGCGGCCCTTGGCCTTAGCCCCAATGTGCCGTCACCTGGGAGTGGCCCGAAGTAAGTGCCTCCTGGCTGGAGCCCACACCCTTCACCCCCACCTGCATCCCAACCCCCTACCCCAGCCCTGAGCCCCCTCCCACACCCAAACTCCCTTCCAGAGCTTGCACCCCTCACTCCCTCCCACACACCAATCCCCTGCCCCAGCTGTGTGTCTGGGGTTGGGGCTGCTGGAGTTCTGGGGCAGCCAGTCAGCCCCTCATGGTGGGGCTCTGGGGTTCGGGGCTACTGCTCGGGGCTAGCAGAGAGGGGCAGCAAGCAAGTGCCTGAGCAGTGGAGCAAGGTGCCTCCTTACCTCCACCCAGGGTGGGAGGTGAACTCTGCGGATGAACCTCTGAACTCTGGGTCTGCACTGACCAAGGACAGCAACTGTGAGTGGGGTGCAGAGAAGGGATGGGCACATTAAAGGGACTTTTGAGTTGCTGAACTTAAGACCCTGATGGAAAAACTACTTGGGGGTGGGTCTGTTGCTCGTGGTTTATGTTTATGAACCTTGTTTGCGGTGTTTCCCCAAATTAACACTGAGTTAATTCCCTCCTTTTATTAAAAGTTTCTTTTCTACACTCTGTGCTGATGAGTGGGGAAGTATTGCCTCTCAGAGGCGCTCGGGGTGGTGTGTAATTTTCCCAGGTTACTGGGTGGGGGTTCGAGCCGGTTCTGTGTTGTATCAATGGAAAGAAACCTCTAGATATAGTAGTGATCAATGGCTCCATGTCTAGTTGGCAGCCGGTGTCAAGTGGAGTGCCCCAGGGGTTGGTCCTGGGGCCGGTTTTGTTCAATATCTTCATAAATGATCTGGAGGATGGTGTGGATTGCACTCTCAGCAAATTTGCGGACGATACTAAACTGGGAGGAGTGGTAGATACGCTGGAGGGGAGGGATAGGATACAGAAGGACCTAGACAAATTGGAGGATTGGGCCAAAAGAAATCTGATGAGGTTCAATAAGGATAAGTGCAGGGTCCTGCACTTAGGACGGAAGAATCCAATGCACCGCTACAGACTAGGGACCGAATGGCTAGGCAGCAGTTCTGCGGAAAAGGACCTAGGGGTGACAGTGGACGAGAAGCTGGATATGAGTCAGCAGTGTGCCCTTGTTGCCAAGAAGGCCAATGGCATTTTGGGATGTATACGTAGGGGCATAGCGAGCAGATCGAGGGACGTGATCGTCCCCCTCTATTCGACATTGGTGAGGCCTCATCTGGAGTACTGTGTCCAGTTTTGGGCCCCACACTACAAGAAGGATGTGGATAAATTGGAGAGAGTCCAGCAAAGGGCAACAAAAATGATTAGGGGTCTAGAACACATGACTTATGAGGAGAGGCTGAGGGAGCTGGGATTGTTTAGCCTGCAGAAGAGAAGAATGAGGGGGGATTTGATAGCTGCTTTCAACTACCTGAAAGGGGGTTCCAAAGAGGATGGCTCTAGACTGTTCTCAATGGTAGCAGATGACAGAACAAGGAGTAATGGCCTCAAGTTGCAGTGGGGAAGGTTTAGATTAGATATTAGGAAAAACTTTTTCACTAAGAGGGTGGTGAAACACTGGAATGCGTTGCCTAGGGAGGTGGTGGAATCTCCTTCCTTGGAAGTTTTTAAGGTCAGGCTTGACAAAGCCCTGGCTGGGATGATTTAACTGGGAATTGGTCCTGCTTCGAGCAGGGGGTTGGACTAGATGACCTCCTGAGGTCCCTTCCAACCCTGATAGTCTATGATTCTATTCTATGATTCTATATTGAACCTGTCCCTGGTTGCTGCCGGCTCTGCCTGGCAGAAGGGTTACAAACAGCCTGTAAAAAGAAAAGGAGTCCTTGTGGCACCTTAGAGACTAACCAATTTATTTGAGCATGAGCTTTCGTGAGCTACAGCTCACTTCATCAGATGCATACCGTGGAAACTGCAGCAGACTTTATATATACACAGAGAATATGAAACAATACCTCCTCCCACCCCACTGTCCTGCTGGTAATAGCTTATCTAAAGTAATCTTCAGGTTAGGCCATTTCCAGCACAAATCCAGGTTTTCTCACCCTCCACCCCCCCACACAAATTCACTCTCCTGCTGGTGATAGCCCATCCAAAGTGACAACTCTTTACACAATGTGCATGATAATGAAGTTAGGCCAAACAGCCTGTAGTCACCAGCTTCTGCCCCCCGCTCTGCTGTGTCTGCCTAGGATACTGGCGTAAGTAATCTGTGCCCTGGACATCAGAGCCCCTGTGTGGCCAGAGGAAGGACAGTCTAGTGGTTAGGGGACTGGGCTGCAGGAGACCTGGGGTCAATGCTGCACAGCCACAAACATCCTCCGTGACCCTCCTGAAGCCACTTAGCCTGTCCGTGTCTCAGTTTCCCCTCTGGACAGTTGGGATTAACAGCACTTCCCTACTGCACACTATGAGGAGAAACACGCTAAAGATTTGTGAGGCCCCCAGATACTATGGTAAGCTAGATAGATCTAAATACCATATACCCATTAAGCAGCACAGTCATTGGTATTATATTCCTTTGCCCTTCCTTCTTCTCTTCCTCCCACTGGTACGATTTCCAGTTTTCCTTTCCTCTTGGCCCTCTTGTGGACCGGGCTGAAGGAGAGACAGCTCCTGGGAGAAGGACTCAGAAAGGGGAATCTAGCATTTGCATCTGTTAGGGCCAGACTCGCTCTAGTCTCCGGTGGGATGTTCCATACCTGGGGGACCAGTTCCTATAGTCCCCTTGCTGTCCTCTGGCTCCTGTGGGGTGTCATGTCTAACTTACTACCTGATCCTGCAGCCCTTACTTACGGGAGTGGCCTCATTGAAATCATGTGACTAGTGGGATTGGGCCCTTGAGGTGGAAGCATCTTGGGGCAGGGCACTATTACGCCTAGACTGTACATGCCAGGCATACCTCTGGGGCTGGACTGCAATAACAATCCTACAAGGGAAGCAGTGAAAGCTCAGGTCTCCTATTAATGGCTGCAGCAGATAATGTCGCACGGGCCCATGTGGGGATGCTTCGAAAGTGCACAGAGCAGGGAGTCAGCCGGGGGCTATTCACGCCCTGCCCCGACAGGGGTCCTGGGCTGCTCTCGGGCGAGGCTTCTTTCCACTGTGTCCATGTGAAAACCAGCCACCTTCCAAGCCCTTCTTCTCTGGCGTGGCTCCAGACCAGGCCGTGTCTCCACCGCCCCTCAAGCCCATCTTTACAGCATGTGCGGTTACCTGGGCCAGGGAGAGGGGGAGCCTAGAGGACTCTCCCGTTCAGCTGAAAGACAACTCAGGGCGCTGCTCGGAGCCCCGCAGGTGTGGGAAGCATTACACTACAGCAGGCTGGAGGCAGAGGCCAGAGCTGGATTCAGACCGTATTATTTTAAGTGTTAATTTAGCAACTAAATGAATTTTGGGTCAACTCTGGCCAGCGTGGCCTCTCCCTCTGGCTCAGCTTTGCTGTGGCCCAATTCGAGGCTGAATTTCCAAAGAGCCAAGACATTCCCTTTAGATTGTACTGGCAGGGTCCAGGAATGGCTTTTAGTCTGGTCCCCGATGGTGCTTTGCGGTATGATCCTGCTGGTCATATGTCTACCTGTATGGACCAAGCTGATTCTCCCACATGCCACTGGAGAGCAAGGAGTTACAGTGATGGTTTTGCCTCCTGCATTCACCAGACAACTTGCAAATGACTCCGTCAGCCTGTAGTGATGCAGGAAGCATAACCCTGTCTTCCTGAGCTGGGAGCAGAGCCTGAGCACCTGGAGCCCACTCAAGCCAATGGGAGCCGTGGCTGCTCAGCACCATGCAGGCTCTGGCCATTGGAGAACCACAACGCTGGAGATTGTAATCTCCATTTGCCAGCGGGGTTGGCAAGGGCAGCTCCCCTCGAGCTCTCTCCAGCTCCCCGTGTCCTCTGTGGGGGGAAGATGTGCTTTGAAATGCCGCAAGCCTGCTTTAGTTAATGAAATAATCCCTTCAATCGTTCCATTTCCAGTGAGTCTAAAATCACTGAGGGAAATCTGCTTTAGCAGATGAGCAATTATATTTGCAAAGGGCATTTTACGAGCACGGCAATCCGCTCCCCTCTTCACATCAGCACTGGGGCCCAGTGGCCTGCTGCCAA
The DNA here is from genome assembly GCF_965152235.1 of Eretmochelys imbricata. Classification (NCBI taxonomy): domain Eukaryota; kingdom Metazoa; phylum Chordata; order Testudines; family Cheloniidae; genus Eretmochelys; species Eretmochelys imbricata. The sequence goes on along the minus strand of NC_135572.1, from coordinate 12,083,866 downwards.
ACTGGGTGCTGTCATGTGGAGGGAGAGGGGACTTGCCTGGTGGGTCTGAATGAATAGCAGGAGTGTGGAGGCCAATTAGGAAAAGGCCGGCTCTGTTAAAAACTGTGTTCAACTATCTGCATAGGAAAAAGCAGAAATAGTCGGGGTTTCTTATATTGAATGACAGTACATTCAGCCAATGAAACGTAAGATGGAAACATTACGTCATCAGCGCAACTTACAATAAATAACCACGCCTAGCTCTTATATCAGACTTTTCTTCCTTAGATCTCACAGTGCTTTACAAAGGAGGCCAGTACCATTCTCCCCATTTTACAGAGGGGGAAACTGAGGCACAGGGAAGGAAGTGACATGCCCAAGGACACACAGCAGGCTAGAGCCAGGCATTGAATCCAAATCTCCTGTGTCCTAGTCCAGTGCTGGATCCACTAGGCGTAATTGCATACGGGTTGGTTAATGATTCCGAGGACAGGACACTGGTACTTAACCTTAGAGACTAACCAATTTATTTGAGCATGAGCTTTCGTGAGCTACAGCTCACTTCATCGGATGCATACCGTGGAAACTGCAGCAGACTTTATATATACACAGAGAATATGAAACAATACCTCCTCCCACCCCACTGTCCTGCTGGTAATAGCTTATCTAAAGTGATCATCAGGTTAGGCCATTTCCAGCACAAATTCAGGTTTTCTCACCCTCCACCCCCCCCACACAAATTCACTCTCCTGCTGGTGATAGCCCATCCAAAGTGACAACTCTTTACACAATGTGCATGATAATCAAGTTGGGCCATTTCCTGCACAAATCCAGGTTCTCTCACTCCCTCACCCCCCTCCAAAAACCCACCCCCCTACACACACAAACTCACTCTCCTGCTGGTAATAGGTCATCCAAACTAACCACTCTCCAAGTTTAAATCCAAGTTAAACCAGAACATCTGGGGGGGGGGGTAGGAAAAAACAAGAGGAAATAGGCTACCTTGCATAATGACTTAGCCACTCCCAGTCTCTATTTAAGCCTTTATATATACACAGAGAATATGAAACAATACCTCCTCCCACCCCACTGTCCTGCTGGTAATTTAGGCTTAAATAGAGACTGGGAATGGCTAAGTCATTATGCAAGGTAGCCTATTTCCTCTTGTTTTTTCCTACCCCCCCCCCCCAGATGTTCTGGTTTAACTTGGATTTAAACTTGGAGAGTGGTTAGTTTGGATGACCTATTACCAGCAGGAGAGTGAGTTTGTGTGTGTAGGGGGGTGGGTTTTTGGAGGGGGGTGAGGGAGTGAGAGAACCTGGATTTGTGCAGGAAATGGCCCAACTTGATTATCATGCACATTGTGTAAAGAGTTGTCACTTTGGATGGGCTATCACCAGCAGGAGAGTGAATTTGTGGGGGGGGGGGTGGAGGGTGAGAAAACCTGGATTTGTGCTGGAAATGGCCTAACCTGATGATCACTTTAGATAAGCTATTACCAGCAGGACAGTGGGGTGGGAGGAGGTATTGTTTCATATTCTCTGTGTATATATAAAGTCTGCTGCAGTTTCCACGGTATGCATCCGATGAAGTGAGCTGTAGCTCACGAAAGCTCATGCTCAAATAAATTGGTTAGTCTCTAAGGTGCCACAAGTCCTCCTTTTCTTTTTGCGAATACAGACTAACACGGCTGTTACTCTGAAACCTGGTACTTAACCGTGTCTGAACTCTCAAACCCTTTCATACACAGTGCTGCCCAATTATTGCAATAAAAGTAACCTGCAGACAGGGAGCAATTTCGGCCCTGCCTGAACTCTACAACAGTGTTTGTAAAATGGTTTATCAAGCCATTTAACTCCACCCGCATTGGCCAGGGAAGCGATTCAGAAAGGGCTTACGTGACTGTCTTGGTAATGCAGGGTGATACGATATTATTGATTTTACAAATCACGTACAAGGATTGTAAATTAATACGAGATTTTACAGAAGGTGAAATCCTCAGTGGGTGTAAGTCAGAGTCAATGGATCAGAGCTTGTTGATGCCAGCAGAAGATCTGGACTGTTTATGTCAGTACGGTTCTCTGCACTGAAGAATCTACAGTCTAACGTAGATAAGATTCTATCAAGGCCAGAACCAGGACGATCTTGGAGGTGTGACCCAGGGAGCCCCTCAGTGCCAGCTGGCAGAGGGCTCCCCATAATATAACTCACATCTGGCCAGACACACTCACTGCCCCAACACACTGTTGTCCTAATATGAATCTCAAAGGTGTCATGTAAGGTGTCATATGTAAAGTGGTGACAAGCTGGTCCCAAAAATCATTGCGTGATGTATAGACATGGGTTGTGTAGCAAGCGTTATAGATGTGTGCTGGAAGTGTGTGTCTTAAAATGTGTTTGGGAGGCAGTGCAGAAACCCAGCCTGCCCTAGATAAAGGAATGTGTATTTACCTCTCTGAGCTGCTTGGTTACAGGCGGAGAACAATGAAAGTACATTTACATACAAGATAAACAAAGCCATCAGGCTAAACAAGCAGGGGAGAAGACCATTAAACAATCAAACTGGGGGACAGAGTCTGCACCCCAGAAATCCTTCCTGGCTCTAGAAGCAGAGACAATGGACTTTGGATAATATAAGGGGAGAAATTAATTATCCATCACTGAGGGGACAATAGGGTACAGCACCCTCTGAGCCTAGGAAAGTTGGCTGCCCTAGTCTGTAGCACTAGGGAAGGCTGGTAACTTAATGTAAGTCAGAAAACTGCTTCGGAAAAGATTGTAACATGCTAAGATTCAGTTTTAGTCATTAGAAAGTGTGTTTTGTTTTGTTTGTAACCAGACCTGCCTCTTTTTCTCTTGCTTAGTATCACTTAAATCTCTGTTCTTTGTTCATAAATGTATTCTTGTTTTCTTACAAAACCATATCAGTGCTGCCTGTGAAAGTGATGCATGAGTCTGGTGTGAGCAACAGAAGAGGATTTGAATGGGAGGAGCAGGGGGAAGGGGGGAGACTGGCGAGAAGGTTAGAGTGATCGGTTGGGTCTGTGACGAGGTGAAATGACATGCTGGCCCTGTTCGCACTGAGAGCTGAACCCAAATCACCAGGTGAACATTATGGGCCAAGTTCAGCACAGATGCTGTAAATCATCAGGTGCAATT